>NC_080613.1:3274179-3574179 GCF_027887145.1 Ammospiza caudacuta | reverse complement strand
AGAGCAGAGCCAGTGCCACCAGCTCAGTGTGACAGACAGGCCACACACACTGCCCCAACCTTTCAGAATTTCAAAATTTAATTACACCTCCAAATCCATAAAAATTGCTTTTTTAAATAAACCACTTGTTACTGATTTTGATTCCCAGAGAGCAGTTGGATGCAGGGTGCTTTGTTGGGAGGAAGGACAGAGTGAGGGTCTCATGAGGAGAAAAGGGAAAAACGAGGGGTCAGGACAGCACAACCCCCAGCTTTGCCCCCTCTGTGACAGCACAAACACACTCTGACACCCTTCTTCTCTTTTGGTCAATCAAACATTCCCCAAGCACCGTGCTCAGCTCCAGCAGGTCCTTCCCAAAGCTGTGACAGGGCTGGGGACAACCCTCAGCCCCCTGCTCACCTCCACCTTCTGCCTGACGTCCTCCCGGTTGGCAAGGAGGTGGTTCAGGGTGTTCTGGGCATATTCCATGTGGCTGCAGTACTTGCCATAAATCAGCAGCCTGGAGGGCAGGAAAATCACAGGTTTAACTGGAAATGCTGGCAGTTATAAGCTGTTATAAAAGATATATAAATGTGTGTACAGCAAAAGGTGAGGCAAACAGCTATTCCCCCTTTTCCCTGCTTAGCAAAGGATAAACACTCTTTTATTGTGTGGCTTTTTGACATTTAGATTTTCAATGTTTGAACATTTGGAAGCTTCCAGACCCTATGGAGGTGATGCAGCTCATGATGAACAGAAGGGGCTGGGTGGCCAGAGCAGAGGAGCCTGGGTTTGGAGAGGTAGATGAGATAGGGGGATGAAATTCTTTCTTGTGAAAGTGCTGAGGAGCTGTCAGAAGTTCCTCAGAGAGTTCCTGGAATTATCCAAAGCCAGGCTGGATGGGGCTTGGAGCAACCTGGGATGGTGGAAGGTGTCCCTGCCCATGGCAGGGGGTGGAATAAGATGAATTTTAAGGTCCCTTCCAACCCAAAACCATTCAGTGATTCTATGATGGTTCCATGTCACATTTTAGAATCACATCTTCTTGAGAGAGCCACAGGGACCTAGAGATCAAGAGTCTGGGTAAGTGGGAAAAGAATGTTGTCACAGCCCTGGGAAAATCAGAGGAGCTCTGCATGGACACCCTGGGCTATAAATTTAAACCCTGACAAAATAGAGCAGTTTTGTCATGGATTCCCCCCTTTCCCTCATTAATCCTGCCTGACAGGGTTGGGTTTTCTCCCCCTTTCTGGCTGTTAACTGTGCTGCTGCTGCTAAGACACATCTTCCATCACAACCTGCACCTCATCCATTATTATCTGGGGGCCTCATCTCTCCATGGAGATGACCTGGGAACCACTGACCCAGGTGCTCCATAAACATGGGACATTCACACCCTGCAGGGAAGAGAATAAGAGATTTATGGAGCCACAGCCACTAAAGATTATTCTTCCATCTTTTCCCCCTGACAATTTCTGCACAGGCACAATAATATCCACCTTGCCAGCATGGGGAGAGCTTCAAAAAGGCTTCAGGAGCATAAATTCAAACCTGTGGCTTCCACAGGAAGAGATTTACAAACTATTTCCTTAAAAAAGGCCCCTGCAAAGCCAAGGAGCGATGCATCATCTTGCCAGAATGTCTCGAAGGGTGTGGAGGAGTTATTTGTCATGGACTGATCTGATGGAGAAAGGTCTCATATTCAGGGACCAAGAAGGGACTCTGGAGGTCCATGTTCCCTTCTTGGTGGGGCAAAACTGTCTCCCCAGTGAGTTCATCTTTTCCTCCTCCTGCACTGAAATTTTCTTGCTGTAAAATGTGTTATTCCTGACTTTCCTGATGGAGGAAAGGACTCTGCCTGCTTACATCAGCTTGCTCCAAACTCCTCATCCCCAACAATCTGATTTTAGGGATTTCTCCAAGGCAAACCCCTCCTCGAGCAGCAGTTTCCCACAGCACTGATGTCCCCTAAAATCTCCATGAACTGAGGAGAGCTTCAGATCCACCATCACCACCTAACAGCTGCTTTTTCTCCTCCCCTCACATCTCTTTCAGGTTCTCCCTTAGGAAGGGGGTCAGCTGCTTCACCCATCTGCAAGGAACTCACCAGCTCCAAGCATTCTCCCAGCTCCCACCAGCATGTTAACAGAGGAAAACATTGATTTAATAGCTCAAAACCCAGCCCTGTGCTCCTGTCTGGGCAGCAGTGTCACCTCCAGAACCCCTCCTGTGCCCACAGCCCTGCCCCAGGGATGGCACTGCATGCAGGGGGCTGAGCCAGGAATCAGGAGATCAAAATCACCTGAGTGACTTTTATGAGTGTTTTGAAATTATTTGCATTCCTCTTTGGAATATTTTTGTAATTTAAGCCAGAAATAAAAAAGCCCTTTATAAGGAGAGGCCCCCAGAATGATGGAAGATGTGACCTCACGGTGTGTTATTAATGCAGATGGTATTTCTGGAGTTATTGACTTCTGAATGGCATTTCTGTGTCTAGACACTGGTTTAATCACAGTGAAATAACAGCCTGGCACCGTTCCACAATGAATCACCCTTTGATTAGTATTAAGGATATTAAAGGCTTTTATCAACCTTATCTCTGTGTGCTGGGGTGCTCCTGCTTGCAGCTGCCAAAAGCCAGGATTGATTCTGTTTGTGAAAGAAACTTTTACATTTATTCATCGTGCAGAAGGTGCAGGATGAGCTCTGTGCCAAATATGAGATTCTTTGAGGGTGAGGAATCACTTTGATCAGAGCAGGGCTGATCTCCCCTGCACAGGAGTCACCCCACCACATCACAGCCCTTGCAGAGACCACACAAAACCCCTGGAGGTTTTGCTCCATTCCAGCTCATCTTTGTCCCCACAATCACATTGGGTATTCACTCTCCTACAGGATGCTGAGCTGAAGGAAAATCCAGGGGTTTGCAGGAGCAGGGATCCAAGGGATCCTGGTGGTCACAGGGGAGGTGTCCCAGTCTCTGCCCCGGGTGACCTGAAGTTGTGGCTGGGTTTTGCTGCTTAATGTCAGCTCTCAGTGATGTTTCAGCTGCCTGAGAGCAGTTTGCTATGGAATATGCAAACCTGGGCTACTGTGAAAGGCATCTCTGGAATCACAGAATTATTAAGGTGGAAAAAGACCTCTGAGTCCAACCATTAACTCAGCACTGCCACTAAACCACGACTCTAAGCACACAGACACACAATTTTTGGACACTCCCAGGGATTCTGACCCCATCACCACCCTGGGCTTGACAATCCTCACAGTGAAGAAATTTTCATTAATATCCATTTAAAACCTCCCCTGGTGGAACTTGAGGCCATTTCTTTTTGTCCTGTTGTTACCTGGAAGAAAACACAGATCCCCACCTGGCTCCAACCTCCTTTCAGGCAGTCGTAGAGAGTGAGAAGGCAGAGAACAACAAAAACTGTGTTTAAATCTCCCAAAATAACCCAAATCTGTTCAAACTGGAGCTGCCTGAAGCCTGGCATTCCTTTACCTCTCTTTGAACTCCAGGAACACTTTTGCCAGGCTGCTTCCTCCAGACATCATCGAGACATCGATGGCTCTCAGGAAACTGAAGTGCACTTTAATGAGGTCCTAAAACCAAGCAACAGCCAACACTTTACACACATTCAAAGCAGGTGGGCAAACAGAGCCCAGAGAAATGCACATTCCTGCCTCCACCGGGCAGGGGTTTCGCTCTTTCAGGTGTTTGTAAAGAAAAGTTGTTCTGGTGAGGGGCCTGGAGGACAGGGTGTAATTCCAGCAGGGAGAGATGCCCCAGGAGGGCAGGGAGGAGGATTTGGGATGGAAGAAATGGAGGAGATGAGGTTTGAGAAATGCCCCAAGGAGGAGAGGGAGGAGGATTTGGGATGGAAGGAGTGGAGGAGATGAGGTTTTGACCTAGACCCTATGCAAACCACAGTAGAAATAAATCCCTTCATCACCCTGTGCCCAAACCAGCTAAAATCCAGAGTCCTAGCCCTGAAACACACACTAGATTGAATTGTTTTATTTCCTAGAGTTCAAATATTCCTCTAAAACTGAGTGTTAAAGATTGTCTCCCAAAGCAGTTTAAGCTCCACACCACACGAAAGGCTGGAGCTCTCCAAGTGAATGCACAAATCTAACAGGAAATCAGAAAACCTCCTCCTAAGCAGGGAGAGGGCTGAGCTGCTGTGAAAAGAACAAAGATCTGAGGCACAATGCCCACGGTGTTACCTCCAAATTGATAAAAATAGCTTCCATGTCTTGGGGAGTCAGTACCAGCCTCAGGGGGTTCATGTAGTTCTGCAAGAGAGAAATGGAAAAGGGGTTGAGGCGCTGGAGAGCAGGGAATGAGGCTGTGTGAGGGATTTATTTTTATTTTATTTATTTATTTATTTGGTTTTATTTATTTATTTTAATTTCTGCTTCACCAGCTGAGCTCACCTGGGCAGGTTTTGATGAGTTTAACCATTTGCAAAGGTAGAGGATGAGCAGGGATGGGAGTGGGATGCAGGAATTCCATGAGTGCACCATCCCTGAGCTCCCACAGCACCTCCAGGGGTAGGAAAGTGCCAGACCCCCACCCATAGGTGCCCACAGCCCCTTCCCCTGCTAAAGCTGCAGCAGGGGAGGGTGAAATGCCCTCTGCAGCCCTTGGCTGCACTGAAGCATCTCCACAGCCCTTTATCTCCCTGGAATTCTGCCCTTGAGAAGGCAGCAATGATGTGATTACATGGGCAATGCCTTTCTGAACAAATACATATTAATAACAACATCTACTGTTCTGTTGTGACTTGGAGCTGCAAAAAACCCCAAACACAACAGCCCAGGAGGGGAAATTCCACCCATGACACCACCAGGACCTGCAAAGCTTTAATTTATATGAAAGCAATAATTTAACTCTTCATTCTCCTGAACCAGACAGCTGTGGCTGTTTCCAAGGAAGAAGGATTCCTTGGAAACATAAATGACAAATATATTGGGGCATTTTCCTGGAAAATGGGAAATGTCCTTCCATTTTTCTCCAGTTTTGCTCACAGCTTCTTTGGGGGAACTTTCAGCAGACAGACAGAGGGAAAGAATGGCAAAAGGGGAGGAAACAAAAGCATCAGGGTGATTAGAAATGGCAGCTTGATTTTCATTATTGTTCTTCCTTCCTGCTGCTTTCCTGGGAGCAGGAACCACCTCCAGGCTCCATCCATTGCTGAGGTGTTCCCTTCCATTTGTTTTTAAAAGAAAAGGAGCCACAATAATTCATCAAAACCAATTAAACCCCCACGAATTTAGGCAGCAGAACGTTCCTTTTAATCCAATTAGCTTCAACGGCAAGCCAGCACAGCCTCAGCACTCGGAATAAAGGAATTATTCCGTGGCAATCAGAGTGATAAGAGATATCTGCAAACACAGCTCTTATCAGCAAACCCGGCCTGGCTGAGCCAGGAGTGGGGGATTCTCACCCCAGGATGGGGGGACACAGCAGGAAGGTTTTCAGCCTGGTTCTAATCTGAAGCAATCACAATAAAAGATGCTGGTTTTGCCTCCTGCACATTTCTGCTTGTTAAGATTTTGTGGATTCCCCTCCTCTCCCATTTTCCTCTATCCTGCCCCTCGCATCTCCCAGCTTTGGGAGCAAGAACCAACCCAGCACAATTGATGTGGGATCCAGGGCTGCAGGGATCAGCTCTCACCTTTTCTATGTCTTCAAGGGTTTTGTAGTATTTGGCCTCAGTTTCTTGGATTTCTAGCAAACAGCAATTCCTTTTGTCATCTTCTGTCATTCCCATTTTCTAGGGGAAGGAAAAATAATTCATGGTCAGATGGTCCTAAGGGTGGCAACCTGATGGGGCTCCAGTTACAGCAACCAAGCACAAGTTTGGCAAATCAGGAGAGAACCACTACTGGTTTATGCTAAAGGGAACTATTTTTATCCAAAAAATACAAGGAGGAACCCTGGCTGTGTTATTAAATATGTTTCAACATGGAAAAACTGCATTTTTTGCATTTATTACAGCCACACCACCAAAGGCTATCAGCTGAAGAAGAATAATAAGAGATAAAAGCTGATTTTTTTCCCTTTTTAAATTTTTTTTTATTGCTTAAGATGAAACTCACAACAGATCCTAAGTGGGTCACAAATAATACATCAGACTCATACAAATCCCTGGCCAGGGTTGCCAATTCTCCTGATTTTAGGTCAAATCTGATAAAATGTGCTTTTCCCAAAGCCCCAGCTCTGTAAAGCTGGGCCCACGTGTTGGGAGCTGCTGCACTTGGCAGGGCAGAACGTGAATTTGGGAGGGAGTTCAGTTCTGGGATTTTATGGATCATGCACAGAAACAGAGCCCCTCTGTCCTCCCCCTCAGGACTCACAGCTGCATGAAACCCCAGATTTTAATCAATTCATCTTACCTGCATGTATCTAATCTGAAGCATGCAGAAATACAAGAAGCCATTAGCATCACACACTTGCTGTTGCAACAAATGTTACCCAAAACTGTTCAATTTTTGGGGCAGATTTATTAAAAATAGGCTATTTTCTTCATGGAAGGGAATGGGAATCACAGCTCCCAACTGCCCAGCAGAAAGCATAAAATAATGTGGAGGGGACAGTGAAAAATTGCCAATTCCACTGACCTTAATCCTTTATTACCTGGCTGCTGGAGCTTTCCCCAATATTTCCCATTTATGCAAGAATTTAGAAATTCCTACCAAAACCTTCCCCTGGAGCACTTCTTGGGCCAAGTAACTTTTGCAACTGGTGGCAAAAACCACTGGAGCTGTGCTGCCTTCAAAACCAAGCACTTTGGCAGCATCAGGGGAATATTTTGGGCCAACTCATTGATCCAGAGGGGTTTTGGTGCACAGGGAGCTCCTGCACACCATGGAATGAGGAGTTTGTGATCTTTGAGGAACCAGAGCACATCCACGGATGCAGCCCTGCATTCCCAGGCTCCAGCCCTGCCAGGGATTGAATTGATCACTGAATTTGTCCATTGATCCTGCTTTGTTCCAGGGAGGGGTGAACAAGGGGAGAATAATTAGTGGCTGAACAAAGCCCGGGGGAGGCAGATATTGGAGGGAGGGGAGGAAATTTGGAAGGTCACGGGTAAGGAGGTGGCTGTGGGCACCTTGGGGAGGTGCAAGGGCCACCAACACCTCCTTGGCTCATCCATGGAGTGTGATATTTGCAACAGAGCCCTTGGAGACATCCATGATGCTGTCCATGCCTCACACTCAGGCTTGTTAGAGGTGACAAACGGGGTGTCCCCAATGCCACACTGGTCCCTGCTGCCCCAGAAAGCTCCACTGTAAACATTTTCCTGCTCCAGGGAGGAGCAGCAGGCCCAGAGAGCTGCTGGATCCCTGACACACAGATCTGTCACCCTGCACTAAAAATACCAGCGGCACCTCTGGCTGACGGAGCAGGCTGGAGTGACACAGCCTCAGCAGCAAAATCCTATTTTTAGCTTTTCTTTTAGGGCTTATTAGGTCTCCCTTTCCCCTCCTTCCTCCCCACCTCCTGCAGACGACAGGCTGGGCTGGGAAACTCCTTGTAGAACCCCTGTGGGCTGGTGCCATCCCAGTTCGGAGGAGCGACTCAGCAATTCCCTTCCCTGCAGCATCACCTGCCAGTGGCAGGGAGTTATTTCCATCCTGGAGCCCCCTCCCTGCCCCTCCCAGCGAGGTGCAGCTGTGAGAACACAGCTGGGCTGTTACCATGGGCTGCTGCACCTCCACTCTGATGATATCCTCGTAGATATCATCGCCCTCATCCTCGCAGGGCACGCAGTCGTAGATGTCCTCCCCCAGGTCGTGTTCGCTGCAAGGAGAAGGAAAAAGAGTCAATGATAACACCCAGGGGATTTCACTGGCACTTCAGCAGCAACAAGGAGGGAGGAGAAAGCAAGAAAATCCTGTGGGAATTGAGCCCTGCTCTGTTTTTCCCGGATCAGTGCCTGCTGCACATTTCTTTCCGCTGGCTGGAGGCTGGAAAAGGCAGAACGCTGCTGGACACGAGCAGGGATCACAGCCAAGAATGGCTCTGTGCCCCGTGCCAGGCTCTGTGCCCCGTGCCAGGCTCTGTGCCTGTGCCAGGCTCTGTGCCCACCATGCCCACAGCACCACGGGCTGCCAGCTCTGCCCCTGCAGAGCCTTTTGCTCAGCACTAATGGGCCCACTGAGATGGATCTGCTAGCCAAGCACCCAGAGGGACCATCTGAGCCACCAGAGTCTCCAGCTCCAGCTCCACCTGCCCCAAAGGTGCCCACAACCTCCCCTTCAGCTCCTCTTCAGGAGCAGGACAGATCTTGCCTCAGTGATTTTGTATCATGCTCAGAGAATTCACTCTAAGGTTGGATTTTGGTCTGCTTAAGGCACTGTGTTTGCTCTTGATTTGATTTTTCTTTTTCTCCTTTGTGCCAAAAATACCATCTCCATCCCCCAGCCAGGGCTGCAAAGTGCTGTAGGAGCCCAGATTCACTCCAAGCAGGAGCAGATATTATATTAAACACTCAAGCAATGTCTCTGAGCAGTAGGAGAAGCATCCCAGCCCTGATGAGCCAACCCTGGGCTGTGCAGGGCCCACAGCAACGCCAGCACCAGCCCTGAGTATCCCACCCAGGTTTAAACACTCTGCATCCTGTTTCTGAGTGATGCACAAACCCCCACAAAGCCCAGTCCCTGTCCTGATGGGGAAGTGGGTGATTTTTAACCCAGCATTTCCCGGAGGAGCAGGAGGCTCTCCTGACCACCACGAAACAACCTGCTCGGTGGGCAGGGGCCAATAACAACATTTACAGCAGGGAGAAATTAAGCAGCAAAATGTCACATTTTGAGGACCAGCCCCATCACTTTGGAGCTGCCCCTGCATTCCCAGGCTTCAAAGGCATCCCAGGGCTGTAGAGCCCAGTTTGTGCAAAAGGTGATGCTGTTCAGTAATTAATTATCATCTGAGCCTCCACACCCCTCCCAGGGGCTCCTCAGCCTCGGAACACTTTTGAAAATTCAGCCCATATTAAACACCAATTAACAATAATAATTCCAGTGCTTAGATCTACAGGTGCTGGCTGCTAACAGCTCCCACTGAAGTCAATCCCACAGGATCAGGACAGTGTGAAATGCTGGAATATCAAACAGCGCTCGCATATTTTACGAGCTGTGCCTTTCAACAGCGGCATTAATTACACACAAATAAATTTAGGTGTAAAGCTGTGCTCCAAGTGTGACACTCAACATCTCTCTATTACATATCAGGGAGCAGCAGAGCACATCTGCCTGCAAAACCAGGCTGCTTAAATACGGCCCTTTCTATTTATACAAGCAGATTTATTCAATAAAAGTTTGGGGATTTTAAATAAATACACTGGCATGATGTATCAATCCCATTCTTCCCGGGTGATGCATTGCAGCTGCTGCAATAATGCCCACTAATAGCTGGTGATCCATCTTCCCCCTCCCAGGCATCACTGTTATTATCTGCACCAATATTTATATTCTCAGCTCTGCTCCTCTTCCAGAGCCAGTCACTCCCAGCTCCTGATGAATCTCCCTGCCCACACCTCTTGGGTTGCTGGCTGCCTCTCCACACATCACTTCCATGGCTGGAAGGGTTTTGGGAATGTGTGGTTGGGTTAATGGCACGGGCAGGAGCCCAGCTGGGTGTGGAAATGATGCCTTGGGAAGGCTGAGATAGAGCAGAGGCTGGGCAGAGTTAAAGAATAAAGCAGGGATTTATTAAAAGGATCTCCTCAAGGGATGCACCTTGGGCAGCACAAGAGCCCAGCCAGGGCTGCACCTAAGATGAACCAAAATGGGCACAAAATGAACCCAAGATGAACCAAAATGGTCACAAAAATGAACCCAAGATGAACCAAAATGGGCACAAAAATGAACACAAAATGAACCAAAATGGCCCCAAAATGCATGACTGCTCATGGGGTCTCTCACTTTGATCAGTTCTGCTCCATTTGCATCTTGCAGTTCATTGTCCAATTCCAGATTTACCCCATCAAGTCCCATCTTGCTTGTTTTTCTCTCTCCAGCCCACGGTGTTTGTGCTCTTGGGGCTGAGATTTGGATCATTTGTCCTTGGTCCCAGCTGGAGCAGGAATTGTTTTGTCTCCCTGCTCTGTGCACAGAGCTCACCATCCCCTCATATGAAGCTCAGAACTACACACCAAAGCAGTACAGAATAATATAATAACATAATATATCTGAAAAATATAAAAGCTAAACCCTGAGGCATCATTTCCTCTTAAGGCATCAACACAACCAGGGGTGTGCTGCTGAAGTGACTCTCACAGAATCACCAGGGTTGGGAGAACCCTTCAAGAACATCTGGTTCAACCTGAACCCAGCACCAGCAGCCCTCAGCCATGTCCCCAAGTGCCAGATGGGTTTTGCTCAAGGGTGGATGCCCCAAGGCCTTTCCCACCAGGAAAGAAACACCTCCCAAAGGACAATCCAGCAGATTTGCCCTCAGAAGTGCCAACAATTTGGACACAAAGGCTGCCCCCACCACGTGGGGCCACATCCTGACAGCTCCATTCCCCTAATGAAGGGGCTGAGCCTCGCTGCTCCACCCCTTCCTGGTGCTCCACAGCACAACAAGCCCTTCTCTACTCCAATTTCTGGTTTTAGGAAAAAAATAGGAACTATTCCCACATCCTGGGGACACCCAGAGAGACACCTCCACTCCAGAGCTCTGGGGGGATGCAGCAGAGCTCCTCAAACCCAACAGCCGTGGCAGTATTACAACATCACCATGGTCCAGCAGTCTGTTATTTATTAAAACACATTCTCAGTGCATCTCTGAGAAACACCAGAGGCTGGCAGCTTTTATGGAGAGCAGTAAAGCATGAGGATCAGCCTCTCCTGGAGCAGCCAAGCTCCTGCAGGGCCCTGTGGATGTTGACATCTCTGCTTTGCACATATTGATCCTCACCTGTCCCCACCTTGTGAAAATACACACCCTCCCTGTGCTTAAAACAGGGATTGGGATGATTTTAGCCAGTGGAAAGCTCAGGACACACCGAATTCAGGCAATAAATTCAGCATCCCAGGCGTGTCACTGGCAGAAGGAACAACTTGAGCAAGGAAAGCCAGATCACCTCATTCCTCACAAAGAAAAGCAATTTACTCCTTCAATAAAAGCAGCAGAGTCTGTGAGCTACCCGTGGGTATCAGAGCCTGTGATCTACTGCCTGGATTAGGAGATTCATTGACAGCTCTGGGGTTAGGAAAGGGATTTCAGCCGCCCTTCAGAGGGAACACCAGCACGTGCAATTACTGTTATTAGGATGAATGCAACCAGCTTTGGGCTGGCAGCCTCTTGCCGAGCCAGAAAAGCTGATAATGAATAAAGCTTTTCATATCTGAGGCAATTTCAGGCTAAAACAATGCTTTTGGCTGAGCTCTGCCTCACTCTGCTGTGCACTGACACCCACCCAGGCAGGCAGAGCCGTGCCAAGGAGCAGCTCCCAAAACTGAGGGAATGGTGCCAGGATGCTGCCTTGGAGTAGGGGAAAATGAAGGATAAATCCATAAAATCACAGCTTGTTTGGGGCTGGAAGGGACTATGGGAACAAACAAATTGTGATCAATAAATGTGCCCCATAAATGACATGCAGCAGGTCCTCCACGCTGAAGGAACCCTGCACTCATCCCTGCAGCGACACTGGGGAAGCCCTGAGGGATTTCAGGGCCACTGAAGAGCCTCTCCAGCCATAAAAGCTGCTGTGGGGAGTTGATGAGTTTGTACCAGCCTCAGGAATTCAAGGACAAACCCTCATGACAAACCCACCACAGCAAAACTCCGTCCAAACCACGCTGAGGAAAGAGCCAGAACCACCAGGAACAGCAAAAGAAAGAGCAGCAGGGGACAGAAGGAGCTAAAATAAGACAACCAAGAGACAACCCCAAATTTCCAGTCCTGTGACCAGGGTAAAGAGCCAGAAGATCTCAGAGCCACCACAGGTCCAGGCTGGGAGATTTGCAAGGTCTCTGAGGCAGCTGTGAGGCTCCAGCCCATCCCAATCCCCACTTTCTCATCCTCACTCTGCACTCACAGCTATAAATACACAGTTCCTCCAACCAACCCCCTCATTCTGTCAGAGAGGACAAGCAGAACCCTGAATCTGCAGCACATCTGGCAGGTTTAGGTTTCAGGGTGAGGGAGTGCAAGATGTGCAGCTGGAGGACTCGAGATCTTACAGGGTTTTAATTTCTCAGATTGGACCTGGATGGAGACACAAATCTGGAAAGAGCAGAAGCTTTTTCCCATTTATTCTTGGGTCTTACATTCCCCATTCCAAGTGGAATTTCTCAGGCTCTGATCCTAAGAAAAGTGACCAATATGATCCAAGAAATGGCACAAGCAGGACATGTAAAAATCAATAGGAGTGACACACAAGGGACAGACACATTTACAGGCACTCTGGCTCAAGTGCCCTGCACCACAGAGCCATTTATTTGAGGGGCTGTCTTGCCTGCTTTGTCCAACATAAAAATAATGGGAAAAGTGGCAGCTCACTCATCATCTCACCTTGGCTCCTGTGCTCGTAACTTTTTTTAATGCATTTGAGAAATTCTGCTGATCACAGCACTATTTTGGAAAATGTGAGGGGGACAAGAAGTCAAAGAAGCAGGAGAAACTTCAGCAAGAAGCTGAGCCCAGAAGAGGCATCACTTGAGAAACTGTGGCCTAGCAGATCTCCTTCCCCTCTCCTCTAGGATGGAAAGGTTGGGAATACACAATTATCCCAATAAATTTGTCAGGGATAAATTGCTGCAGCTTGAAACAAGAGCAGGGGACATCAACATCAACCTGTGGGACAAAGCTCTCCAAGGGTAGGGTTTGGAGGGGACCTGCTTTGCCTAAAACACTTTTTTGGTCCTTTATGCAACACTACAACTCCTCTCCTCACAAGAAATTATTTTCAGAAGAGAAAACAAAGGTAAAAGTTATGCAAATTAAATGTTTCACATCAAACCATTCACAGAACTTCTGCCTGATTCTGAATTCTTCAAGCAGCCAACAAAGAACCCAAAACCTGCCCTGTGTCATCTACTTAATTGTGCCAGTGCAGAGGAGAGGGTTCATCATAAAGAAGGCTCTGGGGCTGCAAAGAGGGCCAGGATTAATCACTGCCATAAATTTAATGAGACAAAATAACTGGAGAGAGCTCAAGTGGCAGCGGAGAAAATTTAGGTGAGATGTTAAATATAACTCTGAGGTACCAGGATGGTTTGGAGCAGCTGAAAGAGCCATAAAGGGGGATGGAAAAGCAGTTGGCAGGGCAGCAAGGTGGATAATTGCCTCCTGCCATCAGCTGCCAGCAGCCACAGCCATGTGGGAAGCAGCAGCTCCTCTCCCCAGGGACCTGCAGGAGCATCCTTGGGACAAGGGTCACTGACAATCCCTGATTTGGGGACACAGAGGATGAACCCACTGTGCTGCTATTGTAAAACCCAGCTCATTTCATGGACAAACACCCCCCAAATGGCTGCAGGAGCATCCTTGGGACAAGGGTCACTGACAATCCCTGATCTGGGGGCACAGAGGATGAACCCACACACTGCTGCAGCAAAACCCAGCTCATTTCATGCACAAACTCCCCCCAAATGGCTGCAGGAGCATCCTCAGGACAAGGGTCACTGACAATCCCTGATTTGGGGACACAGAGAATGAACCCACACTGCTGCTGCTGCAAAACACAGCTCATTTCATGCACAAACTCCCCCCAAATGGCTGCTCCAGGGTCTGGCATGGGGCAGGCTGGAATAAATCAGGCAGCAGAGGCCAATTGTCCCTTTCCAGCCCCTCACAGCATCGATCAGCAGCACTTGCAATGCAAGCAGCCCCTGCCATCTGCCCAGGCTGGCTGCAAGCTGCCATCTGGCCCAGGGCACAGCAAACTGAGGGGCCAGAGGGCTGGAAACAGGGAATTTGAGAACTTCCCAACTCCCCTGATAGCCTTTTAGCTTCCCTTCCCCTTCCCATCACCAATTGTTCGGGGTTTTTTTTTAACTAAATAGCTGTTTCCAGGCAATTATGTGCCTTGATCTGTCTGGGGCTGGGATTAATCCCTGCACCACCCCAAAGGTGAAAGCACAATGGGGTCAGCAAGGCTTAAAACACCCTTTAAACACACAGAACCCTGTGGATGCCCCATGATTTCATACACAGCTTGTTCCTGCAGCCCCTTTCCAGGCCTGGTTTTTGTCCCACAGCTCCTCCCTGCTGGGACAGCTCTCAGGATAAAGGTTCTCACTCTTTAGAGCATCATGGGGACATCAGGGACAAAGCCTGGTTCCTTCTGCTCCCCAAATTAGCACCTCCATCACAAACATGTTCATATTTTAAAGGCTCTGCAGCACAGGAATTCAAAACCTCAACCCGAGGACACCAAACTACTCCACTCAAGCTGAAATGAAGCATTCTGACATTCTCCTAAAAAAAACCAACTCATTTACCCCTCAAAATATCTTGTTAGAACCAACTCAGAGTTTATCCTGAGCTTTTTCTCCAAAGAGAAAAGGCTGAGGGGTTCTCAGGGAGTTTTTGGGGTTTTTCCAGCTATGAGGGGATTCTGACACTGTTTTGTAGGCCGTGTTTCCATGCACAGCAAGGGCAGGCCTGCATGAGGGAATCTGTGCAACCCCTGCTCATTTCAACATGCCTTTCCCCCACTAGTCCTAAATAAGATGTTAAAAAGAGGATTTTGCAGAGAATGGGCAAACAGGGAAAGTTAAATTTGGAGATCTGGGACAGAACAGGGAAATCGGTGGAAATAAACCTCCAAATTATCTGAAGGGCATCACAGCCCCTCTGACCATGGGACAATTTGGGAAGTTTCCATCTGGACACCTTGTGCCCAGCAGACTGGAACAAAGAACCAGTTTGGGAACCCACTTCCAGCACCAAATGACCAAAAAAGCTGGGAACAGATTCCCAGCACCAAATAACCAATAAAAGTGGGAACCCACTTCCAGCACCAAATAACCAATAAAGCTGGGAACAGATTCCCAAATAACCAAGGGCAGCACCCCAAACCCACTGAGCTTTCCAGGCCAGCACTGCCATCCCCACCAATACTCCTGTGAGAGTCCCCACACAAATCTCTCTCTAATTAAAAGCACATCTATGTGTGAGAAAGAGGAATTTTAAACTCCAATATTAAAGGGATTTTGAGAACTTTCAGAGAGGGGGCACAAAAATTGCTATTCTTGAAAAGATCCCTTTCTGAGTTAAAATTTTATTAAACTGCAGCTGCTGGGAGCCAACAGCAAGCAGGGAATTCCAGGGCACTCCATTCCCTCTGCTGGTAATTTATGATTTACTTTTGTAATAACTGAAGCCATAAGGAACTCATTGGATTAAGGAGCCTTATTATTTATGTTGTGGAACAATAATATTTAACTGCATAAAGCCACACATCCAGCCATGCACTCCATCCCTCCATATGAGGCAGACAGAGCCCTGGCTCGATGGGAATGCTGCCATTGAATTCCAATAGTGCCTGCAGTTCAAGGTTGATTTTAAAAGCCTGTTACATCACCACCACAGGCACAAAAACCAGATAAACACACACAGAGACAGCAGCAGCATCACCCCATGTCCCACCAAGGACAAGCAGGACGGGTGCCACGGCAGGACGCGGCTGCCACAGCCCTGGAAATGTCCAAGGCCAGCCTGGGATAGTGAGAAGTGTCCCTGCCCATTGCAAAGGGGTGGAATCAAATGGTTTTCAAGGTCCTTTTTCAACCCAAATATTTTCTGATTGCCCCAGGGCCAAAAACACACATGGGGATGCGGCTCCAAAAAATGCCATGGGGGCAATAAGTACCTCACTGCCTTGGATCACCTCAGAGGATGAAGGGGTTTGGGATTCAGGATCCCCTGGGTTTGGCCCCTTTCACCCCACACCAAGCCACTCATCAGCTCAACCTGATTAGAAGTGACATCTCCCAGGGTTTTCCCACCAGAAAAAGATGGACTTTTGTCAGAGCACAAAAATCTCCTGGCCAAAGGATCAAAGCAGCCGTGCTGGCTCTCCCAGCCCTGCTGTCAAACTTTATGTGCCTCTGCTGGAAAAGCCACAGGAGCTTTTCCCTCAGCCCTCCCAGGAGGAGAAGGTGAGGCCACTCACTCTGCCAGCTCCTCCAGGCTCCGGTACACGTCATCGTCATTCTCCGTGGTCTCCTCTGAAGGGAAGGGCCTGGCAAGGGAAGGAATGACAGGGTTAGATTTTATTTTAGTGCCTCACCCCTCACAGCAGAGCCCCTGAGCTCAGCACAGCCCTGAGCATCCTGCTGAGCAGCACAAAATGTTCACTGCAAAGCTGGTTTGGTCCCAGCCCTGCTGCTTCCCAGGGCACAGATGGCAGGGGTGCAGGTGGGGAGGCTGCTGGGCACACAGGGCACACTTGGGCACTAAAATGAGCAGCTGCATGGGCTGACAGCACAGCACCTCAGAGCCCCTGTGGTGCTGAGCCTTGCTGCTGAGCTGGTGCTGCACAGACAACTCAGGAACCTTAATTCCAGCCTGGTGCTGGATTTGTTGGGATGGAGAAACACCTTCTCCTGCAGCCTTTGCACCTGTGAGCTCCTTCCCTGCTCAGGAATCTTAATTCCAGCCTGGGGTTGGATTTGTTGGGATGGAGAAACACCTTCTCCTGCAGCCTTTGCAGCTGTGAGCTCCTTCCCTGCTCAGGAATCTTAATTCCAGCCTGGGGTTGGATTTGTTGGGATGGAGGAACACCTTCTTCTTCTCCAGCCTTTCCACCTGTGAGCTCCCTCCCTGCTCAGCCAGGCTCTGCACTGCCTCTCTGGAAGCATCTCCCAGCAATGCCAGTGGAATGACTGAGTCCCTATGAACCCCAGGATTCCTCATCTCAACAACTTTGTGGCAGCTGAAAAAAGTTAAACCCCTGGAGATGAGGGAAAGGACACCAAAAGGGCAGAAAGAAAGGAGGGGAGAAAGCAGATGAAAGGAGCGAGGGAGGGAGTGGGGGGAACGCAAGAATTCCTTGGCTCGTTCTGAAGCAATAACCAAATATGAAGCAATAACCAAATAATGTATGAGGGAGATGAGAAATACTGTTTTAATTAAAGCCCACGTATTATTGCTGGCACAGGGCCAGGCTGGGCTGGGGCTGGAGCATCCTCATGGGCACAGGGACAGCACAGGGACACAAAGGGGTGGCAGCAGCTCTGCCCATCCCTCCTGGGCATCCTAGAGGGCAGGTGGGGCTCCCCAGGCTGGAACCACTGTGGAGGAGCAAAGCTGGCCACATCTGAACCCCCAACTACCCTCAGGAGCAATTCCCTCCTCTCCCCTCCCTGCCCATGATAGATTGCCTCTCCTGAAAGATTTAATACATGGCCTGGTTAGCCCCTGAATTTGCTATTTCTGGATGCTTTCACTGGCATTAATTTGCTTTCTCTCCCCTGCTACACCTCAGCCTTCCTCAGGTGAGCAGCTCCACTCCAAGCAGTTTGAAATAGAGCTGAGACCTGAAGCCAGCTCAATTAAAACCCTGACCAGGAGGGGAAAGAGCTGTGCTGAGCCCAGCCATGGAGCAATTCCAGCCATCCCAAGGTGTGTCCATGGCCAAAGTGGCAACAAGGGAGGGAGGAAGGCAAGGATGCAAAGCTCTGGCAGGAATACAGAACTCAGAGGTGACTTCTGGTTAAACATCACTTGTCACAACAACAATAAAAAATCCACCACAAGGCACAACCTCCTTTCTCCCACATGCGTTTTCTGCTCTTATTCTCTGAGTATTTCCTTCCCCAGCGCTCGCCACACCAGAGAGAAAGGAGTAAAGGAGCCATAAAAAATGCTAAAATCACATGGACACATGTCCAGCCATAAATCTGGGCTTGAGGTGTAATTGGCTCCTGTGACACAGCCCCCCATGTAAGACAAGGAACAGAAAAGGGAGAAAAATGTTTTCTAATCAGAGTTTCATGGGGATGCAGCTGCCCTGGCCCTCCCAGCTTCACCTTGAGTGCTGGTGAAGGCCCAGAGTGAAAGTCAGGGCAGGGGAGGAATTAATAACCTGTGTCCCTGCAGTGGCAGCTAATGGCTAAATAAGGACTCAGAGAATGCAATTAGAGGGAGAAGTCACACCAGGGTGAGGATTACTAAATGGACCATCCAAAACCCAGAGCTGAAGGGCAGCTTTTGGGACAAAGCCTTGGGTTTTTCCTTTGTTCATCCCTTGCTCTTCCCCAGGAGTTCTAAGTGGAACGACACAATTTAATTTAGCTCTACCAACAGCCACAATTTGAAATATCTCCCTACTTTTGACTTAAGCTCCCTTTCACATCCATTTAGGTTCTTTTTTTGACTCTGAACACACCTGAGCTGGCTGCAAAATCAGATTGGATTTTGGTAGGGACAGAGTGGGTGAGAGGAACTCTGCTCTCACTCCCACCCCATCAAGGGAACACAAAGAAAAGCCAGCTGGGAGATCTTTCAAGCCAGTATTTGTCACCAGCACAGGGTTTTTCACTCAGAACCATCCCACAGGTCCTGCCCTTGGCCCCAGCCATGCAGGGAGCAGCATCTCCATCCAGGTGATGGATCTGCACCTTCCCCAGCCACGAGCTCCCCAACAGCAAACTCCTGCTTTGGGACCAATCTCTGTATCCTCTTTTTTTGTTTTGGTAAATTGAGGAAAAATGTTGTCAGTCACAAGAAATAAAAGCTCTGGGTTCCCTGGGAAATTGTCCAAAACCCTCAGGCACATTGCAAATCCTTACATAGAGCTGGGAATGCCCAACAGCAATGAGTACTGTGAGGCCACTGAAACCCAACAGGTCTGCAGAGGCCCCAGTTTATTAAAATTCATTTGAAAACGTCTCTTATTTCATATCTTTAGCTGAGCACCAGCTTTCCTTCCTCCACCACCATGCAAATCCACCTGCTGAGCCATCCATCCTCCCAGCCCGTGCCAGGCTGCTGCCAGCCCCACCCTGCTCAGATGAAAAGGAAAAGCCCCCAGTGCATCAAACAGAGCTGGAACAGGCTCTTAGGAGATAATCAAGCTCCCAAAGTGGACTCCTGCCCAGACAGACCCCACAGCAGTGCACAGCATCACTGCAGAGATCAAAGCAGGGAAGCGAAGTGGGATCCATCTGATGGGTTTGTTCAGGGCTGAAAAGGGAAGAAAGGACCAAGCAATTTGTTCTGGAGTTTGCAGTGAGCTGCTCCTCTGGAGGGCAGGATTACAGCACACGTTGATGCCAAGCACCCCCTCGATCTTACAAAACATTTTTTGGTCATTTCTGGATCTCCCAGAGGACACAGGCAGAGCCAGCCACAGCAATCACCCACAGGGACAATTCATTAATATTTTATGAGGCAACTCATGCAAAAAACCCTCCCTTGCTCTCAGGTTGCCCTGTGATCCCTCCCACACCCCATCCTCACCATCCACCCTGCCCAGGGAACCTCTCAGCACTGCCTGGCTGCTCATTGCTCTGAATTATTAAATGGGAAGAGCCAGGTAGGCTGCAATTCCAACAGCAATAAACAGGAGGGTTTGTTTATTTATTTATGAGCATATTTCAGCATCTGGGCTGCCTTGTCCTGGCAATAAAGCCAGCTCCTCACCTCTGCAGGGAGCAGAGGGGCAGGGATGAGGCAGCAGCTTCAGTCTGATCCTTTTGTACAGCAGCACCTTGGCCTCATACAATAAATCCATGCAGGACAGAGCAAGGACCCAGCATAGTTTATTTACCATTTTTCCACTCTCCACTCTGATTTCTCAGGGTCAAACACCAGCTCTGGGAACAGCAAGCTTGGTGAGAAGCAGAGAGGGAGGAAATGTCCCGCTCCATCCCAAGGAGCTGCTCCCAATGGAGGTGGTTTGCCAGGCAAAGAAGCTTTCCCGACTTATGCAAACCCCCTGAGGAGGGTAAAGGAGGTGATTTATCCCTTCCTGGAGGGGGATTCCACCCTGCCAGCACCAGCAGGATGATCTGCCCCCGTTTCCCTGAGCCCAGGGATAACACTTGGGTGTTTTGCAGAGCAGGTGGAGTGTGTGACACCCGGGAAACCTGAGCTGCTCCCATCTGCTGTCCCTTCTGCGAGCCATTTCTGCACTAATGGCAAGGAGCAGAGCCTCAGGCTGGTGCAAAGGAGCTCCTGCAGCTCTGCTGGGATGGACAGGGCTGTGCTGGATCCTCCTGGCACAAAAATATTCCCATGGTGTGGAGCCTGAAACTGCACCCCGCAGGATTTCCAGCACCCCTGGTTGGGTGTGCAGACCCCCTGATATCCCTGCTTTGAAGGCAATGCACAGAAATCCCACAGGACACTGATTTAATCAACATTTTAGGCTTCAGGCTGTGTTCCCATGGGAGTTTGGGAGTGGGGTTCTCAGCCCCACACCTCCCATACTTCCAGAAAAGTCCTTCTGTCCCACTGCTGAGGTTTAATGCTGCTTCAATCCCAAAATTTCAGGCTTTGGGTGTTCCCAGCACATTATTTTGGTAGCTCCAACCTTCCCCTTTTTCTTTTTTCCTCCTCTTTTTCTCCAGGAGGACGAGTCACTGGGGTCACCTCATTCCTGTGCCCTCAGTTCTGGAACCCTGAGCACTCCTGGAGCTGCCCAAAGAAAATCAGGGATTGTTCCAACACTTTTACACACCACTGAAAATGCTCCCCTTGTTGGCTTAATGGAATTAGGCAGAGTAATTTATATAAAAAGCAGCATTCATTTACCAAGAGGTGGCTGGGAGCTGACCTGGAGCTGCCCCTCCAAAATTTGGTTCCCACCTGTGATAAGGAGCAGCACCAGGCAATGATCCTGGTCCTGTGAGGTAAAACCACCCTATTAATGCCCCCAAAATCCATTTATATAAAGCAGAATAGAATCAATTCTCCCTGTGCAGAACAAGATCCATCAGAGCATACCAAAAGCTGCTGAATTTAATTAAAATCACACTTTTCTGTGGCATTACTCATCTCTGGAAAGAAGCACTTCACAGGGAGCCAAATTTTAGACACATCCTCTGAAAAATTACAGTTTGCTTTTATTTGTGGTCTGGAACTTGCAGAAATTCTTGCAGGATGAATTCTGATGGAAATTCAGCAGGGAAAGAGTGAGTTACATCACCAGCTAAGACAAAGATGAGGATGATGATGATGATGATTTTGCAGGAGAGCACTCTGAGCAGTATCAGCACCCAAGGGTGAGCTGCAGGCCCTGCTTTATCCTCAGCTCCAATCTGAACTGAGCATTTCTGGAGATGAGAAGACAAGAAGATAACAGCTCGTAGAATTTTATGTTTCGACACATTATCGCGTTTTTAAAAAGCCCTCGTGTACCAATGCCTCACTCCAGCAAGAGAAATTATTTTCTCCTCACTTCAGCTCCACACTGAAGAGAACAGATGGATAAAATCAAAAGTGGAATCCAGAAATGTCTTTCTTGAAAAGAAAGGAATAAAAAAGATCCAAACTCTGTGGGGTAACAGCACAACCAACCAGCAGGGAATGATTGGCCCAGTAAAGACCTGGGATGCATCTCACCAACAGCATCCCCTGCCTCACACTGGAAAACACCTGAAATCCTGAAATTCCCATTTTTAACTTGCAGCAAAGCAGCACAAGGAGATCTTTCAGCACTCTGAGTTTTCCTGCTGTACCATCCTGTGAAACGTGTGCCAATAAACAGAAATAATTACCAAAATGAACCTTTTTGTTTGATTCCAGCACAAGATAAACCCTCTTGCAGCACAAACAAGCTCCAGACAGCCCATCCTGAGGGACACCAGGAATCCCTGCCCCAGGGAGGTGCAGAGACACCTGGGCTGTCCCAGAGCATCCAAGTGCCCCTCTCCAGGCACATTTATCCTCATCCCCCAGTGCTGGAACCTCCCAGGTCCTCTATTTCAGAGCCTGGAACCTTCTCCATCCTTGGAGCATCCTTGGGACAAGAGCTGCATTTTGGGGAGGTGCTGGAAAGGTCCCACAGGGTGGGCAGTGACACAGGAGGAGGCTGAGGGAAGCACCAGTGACACAAGAGGTGACCCCAAAGCCCAGCAAGCCCCAGCTGAGCCCAGCTCATCAGAGCTGAGCTCATCAGAGCCGTGCTCATTAAGCAAAGCTGCTGCTGGGAAGGGACAGAGAAGCTGCCTTTGCTTGTGAGCAGATGCTTGTGGGGTGACCTCAGCATCCCCCCAGCCTACAAAGCAGGCGTGCAGGAAAACATGTCAGGGATATTTTTTCAGGCTTTCTGTGAGGATATAAACTTGCCAAAAAAAAATCTGTTAATTTTTTTTTTTTTTCCTAAAGTGGGAAAGGAGCTGCTTTTCAGCCAAGGATTCTGCTTATCAACAAATGGAGGAGCTTTATGGTGACTCCTAAAGGTTTGGTGGGGTGAGAAGAAACAATCCCCACCTGATCTCCTGCTTGTGGGGTTTGTGCTTCCACTTCCACTCTGAATTTGTGCCAAAACTGGTCCCAGTTCCAGGAGAGCTCTGCAAAACCAGCAACTGCACCCATTTCCAGACACAGATCCTCCCTCAGCCTTCTCCATCCATTTTATAGCAACACTTAAAGTGTGTACAAGGAAAACACAACGGCAGTAAAAGAATAATGGGCCGAGTGCAATTCCAGAGAGCCCTTGGCAGGGAATAAAACAGGCCTTGTAAAACCAACCTGCAGGAGAAGAGGAGCCCTAACAACCTCCCCATCAGGAGACACTTGAGGACTTAATTGTCAGTGCCTTTAATTGCTTGCCATTTTCACACCCAGCTGGATCTGCCTCCCATCCCCAGGGGAAGGGGGAGCAGAGACCAAATCTGATCTGCAGGAAGCCTGAGGATGCTGGAGAATCACTGCAAAGGCCATAAAAATCTTCCTCATCTCCCTTCTCTCCTTCAGGACAGCGAGGGGAATTTCCTGATCAGCTCCAGCTTGTGACACCACATCTTCTGCAAGATGGGGGCTTTGATGGTGGGATTGCTGCCTTAAGTTTTTGCTTTTATGTTTTTCACATTCTGTGCTGCTTTAGTGTGTAATTCTGAGCTTCATATCAGGGGATGGTGAGCTCTGTGCACAGAGCAGGGAGACAAAACAATTCCTGCTCCAGCTGGGCACCAAGGACAAATGATCCAAATCTCAGCCCAAGAGCACAAACAATGGTGGAACGAAGAGAGAAAAACAAGCAGGGTGGGACTGCATGGGGTAAATCTGGAGCTGGACAATGAACTGCAAGATGCAAATGGAGCAGAACTGATCAAAGTGAGAGACCTTGCAAGCGGTCGTGCATTTTGGGACCTTTTTGGTTTTTAACTGCCTTTTATTAACTGTGGTGCCTTCTGAGGAGAGCCATTGAGAGGTTCAGTTCATAGAGAAAGGATTTACTCAGATTTAGGGCCTCCACAAAGGCCTCTGAACATGCAAACCCCTTCCCGTCCTCAGCTGGGCTCTGCTGTGCACACATGAAAAATGCATGCAGGCAGCACGAGCCAATATTCCTGAACCTCCTGCTGGGCTTGCAGAACTCTGCTTCCAGGAAAAACACAGATCTCAGGGAGATGAATAAACACGTGCCCCCTGCTCTGCTCAGAGCTCCCTTTCAGCCCCCAAAGCACGAGGAGGATGATGGAGCCCAGAGGACGCCAGGATGTGCCACAGGCAGCAGGAACAGCAGTGGCTGTGGCAGGAAAGTCTTAGGGGAAAACAGGAAAAAAAAAAGCTTTAAAAATATAATTATAATCCTGGTTTATTGGGACCTGCAATAAGAAGTCTTGCTATCCTCCAGAGAGCTGAGTTTGCTCAAGAAAACTTGGAATGAAAATGCAAAAAGGGAATGAGAATGCGAAACGGGAATGAAAATTCTGGCTCCAAAGGCCAGGAGAAGCTTTGCACGACATCCCTGTGCAAAGAGCAAGCTGCTGCAGGATCCTGCAGGCTGGCTGGGAGGTGCCAGCCAGCGTGGGAATGGGGTAATGGAATTAGGGCTGCAGTGGAAAATCCTAGCTACATAATAAAGGCTCCTTGTTCAGGGATGGAGCACAGTGGAACTTCTCCCTGGAAGTGCTGACAGTCTTCCAAAGAGATGGAGAGAAGGATGAGAATCAATAACAAATAAATCTCCTCTCCTGAGAAATGATTTTTCAGATTCTGTGCTGCTTTGGTGTGTAATTCTGAGCTTCATATGAGGGGATGGTGAGGAGAGCAGGGATTCCCTTCACAGAGTAGGGAGACAAAACAATTCCTTCTCTAGCTGGTGACCAAGGAAAAATAATCCAAAATTCAGGCCCAAAGAGCAGAAACAATGTGGGCTGAAGAGAGAAAAACAAGAAGGATGGGATCTGCTCTTTGTGACTGTGTAGAACTATTTGGGACAACAGAGGGATCAAAACCCCAGCAGAAAGTTCCCAAATTATCCAAATCTCAGGCCCAAAGAGCAGAAACAACACGGGCTGAAGAGAGAAAAACAAGAAGGATGGGATCTGCTCTTTGTGACCATGTAGAACTATTTGGGACAACAGAGGGATCAAAATCCCAGCAGAAAATTCCCAGCCCATCAGCACAGAGCCTGCAGGGTTCTGCTTCCTGCAGGATTTGTGCAAGCAGCCCTGGGATGGGGACAGGGCAGGCACAGAATGGTCACAGCAGGGCTGGAGCTGCAGCTGCTGCACATTAGGCACATTGCAAATAAAACACTGCATTCAGGATGGAGTTTCTGCCCTGGTTTTGCTGCTTGTTTCTTGGAAGAAGCACTCTGTCATCTCCACAGAGTGCCCTGATAGCTATCTGCAGGACTCTGGGAAACACAGCTCCTCTGCCAAGGTTCCTGCAGCCAGAAATTATTAAGATAGAAAGAGTGGATTTCTTTTTTACACTGAACAGCACACAAGATTGATTTTTATTTTTCTCCATGCCATGAAACTTGTTCAAGGACAAGGAGCAGGCTTTGGGATTTATTTCACTGTTAATTTGTGTGATCCTGATTCTCAGGCCCCTAAAACAGGGATTGGAGCAGAGCCACATTCATGCTGTGGGGCTGAACACCATGCAATCCACCCAGCATCCAAATTTCACTGTATTTACCGTGGTTTTAAGCACTGTGCCTAAGCCAACAAGATTTTTTCCCAATTCCAAGGGAAGCATCTTCACTGGGAGAGGGAAGAGGATGGACCCAATGAACTGATGCGAGCAGTCCCTTCAGGGAGCCAGAGATGCTGCTGGTTCCCACAAGATTAGATTAACTCAGATTCATTCACTGGAGATTAATTTGTGCCATTGAGGGGTTTGTGATGGTGCAGCAGCAAGAAATCACCTAATTTAAAGGAAAGGAGATGCAGCAATGGACAAAGCCGGGGCTCTGTGGCTGCAGGGGACAGTGAGATGGCAGGGAACACTCCCAGGAGGGCATTTTCCTGGAATTACAGAATTCATTTCCAGTCTGTTCCATTTTCCAGCTAAAGGAGTGACAGCATTGTCTGTTCCTGCAGAGCTGGAGGAGAAACAGGGTTAACACACAGGAAAACAGGGTTAGAAGCAAAGGCTCATAAGCTCTGTGCTATTCTTGTGTAATTACGGTGCCAAAGGCTTCCAAGATAAAGGATTTTAGTGGGAACTGTAAATGCCAGCTGTAAAATGAATGAGAAAAAGCCACATCCCCACAAGAACAGCAAACATCCCTTGTCTCTGCATCCCAGCTATGCCCAGCCCTCACACAACCAACAGGGGCTCAGCAAAGCCTTCCAGCGGATGGAGCTCCATCCTCTGAGCTGGATCCAGGACCCCCCTCCCTGCCTTGGGAAGGGCTTTGCCAGGGGTCACACCTGGAACCATCCCAGGGATGCCCCAAGCTTTAAACCCAGCTACAGCAATGCTGTGATGGCCCTGCCAAGGGGAGGGAATGATGAGGAGGACTCCATGGATGTCAGAAGGCTAATTAATTACTTTATTATACTATATCATTCTATCTATTATAATATTATACTATATTACACTATATTATAATATTATAATATAGTGTGATGTAGTATAATATTATAATACTATTATACTATTATATTATAATTATTTATTATTATTATTATATTAGAATATTTTTAGTAGTAGTAGTAGTATATTATATGATATTATTCTATTTAAAACTGAACCTGCCATGCACTCAACCTGCACACAACTACCCAGAATCTCATGACTGTCACTCACAGTCCTGACACACTCTTGGCCCTGACAGGCCAAGGAAACAAAACACCATCACTATCGGAAGGCTAATTAATTACTTTATTATACTATTTTAGTCTAGCTATTATAATATTATACTATATTACCATATTATAATAATAAAATTATTATTATTACTACAACTACTACTACTACTACTACTACTACTACTACTACTACTAATAATAATAATAATAATAATAATAATAATAATATTTCTATCTAAAACTGAACCTGCCAAGCACTCAACCCTGCACACAACTGCACAGAATCTCATGACTGTCCCCCAACAGTCCTGACACCCACACACACTCTTGGCCAAGGAAACAAAACACCATCACTGTGGGTAAACAATCTCCATGTTGCATTCTGCTTTGGCACAAACACAGGCACAGCAAATGATAAGAATTGTGCTTTCTTTCTCTGAGGTTCAGAGAATGTGAATCCCAGAAGCAGTCTTGGGAAGAATTGTGCCTTGCTTTTTTCTCTGTGAAGGGCAATGTGGGGCTGCACCCAGCCCTTGCCAAGGCACTGCAGTTTGTGAATCCCCCAGCCTCCAAACCCCTTGGATGTTCCTTTCCCTTAAAACAAAAACCACTGCAGGACTCAGGGCTATCACCACAACAAACACTCCTGAACTCACAGCACATCTTTCTCCCCCAGACCCTGGGCCCTGCCTCTCCCCCAGCCCTGCTGGGATCTGTGTTTAACAGATGGGAAGGCTCTGAGCTGGTTTTACACGTGAAAAGCTGTTCCCCTCCAGCAATCTCAGCACAGACAAGGCAGGGAAAATATGTTCCAACAGTGGGAATGGTGGCAGGGCTGGGTGGCAGGGCTGGGAGTGGGGCAGGGATCCCATCCTTCCCTTCATCCTGGCTATGCCTGCCTTGGGATGCACCACAGATCCCCACCAGAACAGCAGCGGGACACATGTGGAGAAAATCCAATGTGTTCTGTAGCTGGGGGGTGAAAACACACACATTCCATCCCCAGAAAAACGAGCAGAGGTAATTTAGGCTGCAAACTCATCCCTGTTATAGCCGTGGCCCTAATGAGATGTTCCCAGATTAATAATACAAATGCACTCTAACAAGGAAAAGCAATTGCAAAGCAATTTTGCAGGGAGCTGAACAAAGAGCAGGATAACAGCTCTGCTTAATAGGGGCTGTCTGCTGCTGTTAATTCCTTCTGCACTGCTCCCTCAGAGGAGGAGCAGGCAGCACACCCTGCAATCCCACACCAAGGATGTGCTGTGACACAGCCAGGGGACATTTCCCAGTTATTAGGGGCAGAAAGGGCCCTGGGCTCTCCTGCACAGGGGACAGTGGGGACACTGGGGTGATGCCACAGCTCCTGAGCACTGCTGGCTTTCCTGGGATCCCTTGTGGAGTTGAGCAAAACCTCCAGATAGAGACAGCAAAACTCTCCCTGCTGCATTCGCCAGCACGAACAATTCCTCATGTTTTCACTTATTTCATCTGCAACTATTCCTACCTGCATCCCAAAGGTGTCTGTTTAACCCCATTATGTGCAGCTTCTGAAGAGTGTGAGGTGATTAAATACAAGGAATATGGAGAGAGGGAGAGAGAGATGTTATTTTAAAGCATCGTATTGAAAAGATCTTACCTAATTCCTTTGGTTTGAGCAATACTGTGGAAGGAGAGCCTGGATACTGCAGACAGCAAAACTCTCCCTGCTGCACTCCCCAGCACAAACAGTGTACACAATTCCTCATATTTTCACTTATTTCATCTGAAACTATTCCTACCTGCACCCCAAAGGCATTTTGGTGTCTGTTTAATCCCATTATGTGCAGCTTCTGAAGAGTGTGAAGTGATTAAATACGAGGAATATGGAAAGATGTTATTTTAAGGCATCATATTGAAAGGATCTTACCTAATTCCTTTGGTTTGAGCAATGCTGTGGAAGGAGAGCCTGGATACTGCAGAGATCACCTGGAAATGAGAGAAAAAGAGGCTGGTGTGCTTACTGAGTACACAGGAAGGTTTGGTGGGAGCCCAAGGACCCCCAGCCTGGTGCTTGGAGCTGGGATGGAAATGTTCCTGTCCCCCCCTCAGTGTCACAGTGTCACCATCAGCACCCTGCTTTAGCTTCCACCACTGAGCACAAAAGACATTTAACCCTCAGGATATTACTGAACAGCTTCATCTGAGGAAATTCCATCCCCACACTCATTTAATGAGCCCAGACCTGCCCTGACAGGTTTCATGCAACACTAAGAAGCGTTGAGAAAACCCTCTTATAGTTTGTGTTTTATTACAAAAGGATTACAACTCCTTCCGTGGCTCTCCTCGCACAAAATGATCTTATTGAGGCAAAACTTGCCAAGGCTGAACAGCTCTGGCTTCTTGCAATTCAATAAAGATGCATCATCAGTTTGTCAGAGGTGGGTGCAGACCATCGCCCTTTTCTGGCAGAGAACAGCCAGGGGTGATTCAACACCAAAATATTCTCATCAGCACTGCAATCAGAAGCAATAAAACCACCAGGATTTTCAGAAAAACTCCCATTTTTTGATGGAAGTTTTAATTGCTATGGGGAATTTTCAATGAAGAGGAACAAAGAATGGGTTTGAGCTGGATTTTAAGTGTGTTTTACCCTTGTTCACATTCACCATTTCAAAGCTGAGGTGGTAAAAACAAAGCTGTTGTTTTTGGGCTGGTTTCCAATCTCCTGGGATGGGACATGGATAAAGGGCTCCAGGTGTACAAACCCAGCCCCTGGGGGCTGCTGCTGCCTGGGGCTGCCCTGCTTCCAACCCTTTATTCAGGAATTTTGCTTTGGGATGCTCCCCTGGCTTGCTGGGACCACAACCCAGGATTTTCCCCTGGGATGAACTCAGAGCCACATTTTTATCCCAGGACATCAATGACAGCCTCATCTCACACCATCCTTTCCCTCCACACTTTTTTGCAACTTTCATCCCTCTCATTTTTCATGTGCCATGAATGCCAGCCTGGCTGTCAGCTGTTGGTGTGGAGCCAAAGCCAGGGCAGCAACCAAAAAACTGGGAAATCACCCGAAAAAAGTGGGGGATTTCCACATGGAAAACAGGGAATAGAACATCCCTGAGAGGCTCCAGGGCTCAGAACACCTCGAGTGGTACCTGGAACACCCAGCCCAGACAGGGCACAGAGATGGAAACTCCCCTGGCACTCCCAGCCCTGCTCCAGGGGGCTGAAAATAGCACCAGGGAAATCCTAGACTGACTGAATGAGTCTCTCCATGCTCTATTTTTAGCCTTCTGAAGCAAAAATCCAGTTTATGAATCAGACAGTGCCACCGCGGGGTTTGACTTCCAGGGAAATGGAAGAGAAAAGTTCCCAGTTCTCCTCCCCAGCAAGGCTCCCTCTGCTCTCTGCTCAGCCTGGCACATCAAACCTGGCTCTGCTTCCAGTGAGGAGCCAGCACAGCCCAGTGGGGATCCCAAATCCATGGATCCCAAATCCACTGATCCCAAATCCACGGATCCCAAATCCACAGATCCCAAACCCAACCCACGGATCCCAAATCCACATTCAGGTGAGAAAGTCAGGAACCAGTGAGAAAGTCAGGAACCAGGACAGCCAAGTGAGGATCCCAAATCCACTGATCCCAAACCCCAAGATCCCAAATCAACAGATTCCCAAACCCACACTCAGGTGAGGAAGTGAGGAGCCAGCACACTCCAGTGAGGATCCCAAATCCACTGATCCCAAACTCACAGGTCCCAAATCCATGGATCCCAAATCCACATTCAGGTGAGTAAGTGACGAGCCAGCACAACCCAGTGAGGATCCCAAATCCACACTCAGGTGAGAAAATCAGGAGCCAGCACAGCTGAGTGAGAATCCCAAATCCGTGGATCCCAAACCCACAGATCCCAAACCCACAGATCCCAAATCCATGGATACCAAACCCATGGATCCCAAACCCACGGATCCCAAACCCACGCTCAGCTGACAAAGCCAAGCCACCCAGTGTGAGGGACCAAGCACAGAAAGCCTCCTTGAAGCATCTCCAGAAGGGCTGTCCCAATATCAGGAATATTTTTCCCAACATCTCCTAAGATCAAAACAAGCCAAGTGCCAGCCCAGCTCCTCACAAAGCCCAGCCCCCAGCCAGGGAAGTGTTTAGGATCAGTAATCCTCTCCATTTCTACAGGATTAAACAACATTATTAAAACTAACTCAGCCCTTAAGCGTTTGCTAAACTGTGTCTCATTTTGCCCTGTAAAAAACTTCTTATTTGCAGGCAAACCCAGGCCTGATTCTGGCTCTGGGGTTAGGTCAGGACCTGTCCCACACCCACAGGGCAGCAGGAGGGTCCCTGACCCCAGCTGAGGCTTTTCCCTGCTCCTGGAATCCCAGGACACACCAAAACAACTCAAACAGATATTCCAACCTGAATTTTGCTTTGCCCCTGAACACTTTGGGCAACTTTGCCAGGGCCTCACCACCCTCACAACCAGAAATTCCTTCCCAATATCCACCTAATCCAAATCTCTGTCAATTTAAAGCTATTTCCCCCAAAAGTCAACCTACAAGTCATTTGAAGATGTTGTTTGGAAAACTGTTCTCTTATCTGTGCATTTTTCTTCAGGAGATGTGGGGCTGTGGGTTTTAACACCAGGGGCTTATGCAGATTATTGCTATTATTATTACTTCTTCACCCATTTCTCAATGCAATTTCCTCCCTGGAAACTGCATTCAGCACACAAAATTACCATAAAAGCTATATATAACAACCCAGTGACAATAAGGTGGCAGGAATATAAATAGGAATATAAAGGTGCCACATGCAGGTGGTGCACAGACACTTTTCTCTACCAGTGACCTGCAAAGGCTTCATGGGGATATTTCTGGTGGTTTTGCCATGAAAAGTGAGGGATGCCCTTCACATTCCTGAAATTCCAGTGAGTTATTGTATTTATGGTTCAATCCAAGCACCCAGCTGATCATTTACTGACCAGAGAAATCATTGCTGCAAAACAACAGCACCACAAAGTCAGGCACGAGCCCTGCAGGTGAGTTTGGGTTTAAAGAAGCCCCTGAGTTCTGCACTTCATGGGAAAAACAAAGAAAGAAAAGAAAGAAAAGAAAGGAAAGAAAGGAAAGAAAGGAAAGAAAGGAAAGAAAGGAAAGAAAGGAAAGAAAGGAAAGAAAGGAAAGAAAAGAAAGAAAAGAAAGAAAAGAAAGAAAAGAAAGAAAAGGGAAGGAAGGAAGTGTCGGAAGGAAGGAAGGAAGAGAGAGAGAAAGAAAAGAAAGAAAGAGAGAAAGAAAAGAAAGAAAGAAAAGAAAGAAAGAAAAGAAAGAAAAGAAAGAAAAGAAAGAGAGAGAAAGAGAGAAAGAGAGAAAGAGAGAAAGAGAGAAAGAGAGAGAGAAAGAAAGAAAGAAAGAAAGAAAGAAAGAAAGAAAGAAAGAAAGAAAGAAAGAAAGAAAGAAAGAAAGAAAGAAATTATAATTATAAAATAAAAATAAAAATAAATCTAGAAATAAAAATAAAAATTATAACATAAAATTAAAAATGAAAATAAAAATATGAATAAAAAATTAAAATTATAAAATAGAATTAAGATTAAAAATAAAAATAAATTAAAATTAAAAATTAAAATAAATAAAACAAAATAAATATTTTAAAATATAGAAAATAAAATAAATAAAAATAAAAACAAATAAAATAAATAAATAAATAAAATTAAATAAAAATATAAAATAAAATAGATAAAAATAAAAACAATCAAAATAAAATAAAATAAAATAAAATAAAAATCAAGACTTAAAGTGGAAAATTTTGGTCATTGGTCATCACTGGTCATTTTGGAAAACACCAAAGTGAGTAAAGAAATGGGATTTTTGAAACTAATTAAATAAAAACCACAATAGCCACACTACTTCAACAAAAATATTCACCACTTTTCTTCTTTACTCCCAACACTTTCTTTTAGGAATTGCAGATTTTAAAATAAACCAAAGCCAAATATAAAATAAATTATTATGTTCACTGCTCTTCTACTTCCTCTGGCATTGTTTATGGCTGATGGTATCTTTGAGCATCAAGAAAACTTTAAAATAAACTTTTTTTTTAATTTGATAAAACAAACTGCCCCAGCTGGGCTGGAGAACACTTTGCATAGGAGGAACTTTCCAGCTCTGGGCACTGCAGGGAGCAGGAATCGCGGAGGGCTCACAGCCAGCACGGAGCATTTCCAGAACAGATTTCCTTCTAAGCAAACCATGAGCTCTGCCCAAAACTGATAACTCTGGGCAGAGATTTCTCTGTGCCAACACTGATAACTCTGGGCAGAGATTTCTCTGTGCCACCTCTGCCCATGCCCTGCCAGGGAGAGGGGTTTGCAATTACAGGGAGTCATTTTCTGCTTTGCCCCTGAACTCAGAAAGGGCAGAACAAATCCTCAGGCCAAACATCCCCAGCCTCAGGCAGAAACTTGACCCCAAAATCAGAAATAAACTGATGGTATCTCTGAGCAACCAGAAAAATCTCTCAAATAAACTCTGTCAGGTCTGGAAAAACAAAGCAGCTTGGCATGGGAGGAAGGCAGAGAGCACAAACCACAACCTGCCTGCTCTGGATCAGTCATGGGTGCTCTTGTCTGGGGCTAAACCTGCAAGAGCTGATGTCTTGTGAAAGCTGAGATAGAACAGAGGCTGGATGGAGTTAAAGAATAAATTAGGGAATTATTAAAAGGATTTCCTCAATGGATCCACCTTGGGCAGCACAAGAGCCCAGCCAGGGCTGCACCCAAGATGAACCAAAATGATCCCAAAATGCACCCAAGATGAACCAAAATAGTCACAAAATGAACCCAAGATGAACCAAAATGGCCCCAAAATGCACGACCAGTCATGGGGTCTCTCACTTTGATCAGTTCTGCTCCATTTGTATATTAAAGTTCATTGTCCCATTTCAGCTTTAGCCCAGGCAGTCCCACCCTGCTTGTTTTTCTCTCTTTGTTCCACCATTGTTTGTGCTCTTGGGCTGAGATTTGGATCATTTGTCCTTGGTGCCCAGCTGGAGCAGGAATTGTTTTGTCTCCCTGCTCAGTGCACAGAGCTCACCATCCCCTAATGTGAAGCTCAGAACTACACACCAAAGCAGCACAGAATCTGAAAATACAAAAGCTAAACCTGAGGGATCAACCCCAAGCCAGCCCTTTTCCCTGGACACAGAGCAGCCAGGACTGCTGCTGCTGCTGCTCCAGCAGCCCAGGAATTCCCTGGGGAATTCCTTCAATCCCGTCTCCTGATGGCAGCTGAGCATCAGCCCTGGCTGGGCAGGAGCAATCCAGGGTGTGATGCTTTCCTGGGCTGCCAAGAGTGGGCACAGCCCCATGAAAGGATCCAATCAGATGGATTTTCAGATGGATTTTCCTACACCCATCCTCTCAAACCCACATCCACCCAGCTGCCTGCTGAGGATGAGGCTGCTCAATAATAACTGGTTTGGACAATTGGTTTGAGCCCTTCCAGTGCCTGCCTGGGTGATTTCCCCTGTGGCTCCACTTCACCTGCCCAGGTGTGCCACAGCTTCTCCTCCCACTCCCTCTCACGCCAGGTGTGGTGTTTGCTGGCATCCAGCTTCTGGAGAGGTGCCAGCTGAGCTGATTTGTGCTGATACACATTTGATAAGGATTTCAAATTAAAGCCAGTGGGGTTTTCCTGTGATGGCACATCCAGGCTTTTTGTCCCGGTATTTACTGCAACAGATGGGGAAGTCTGGGCATGGCAAAGCCTCTTCCCTCCTCCAACAAACACCAGGGATCCTTCCCTGCCACTTCCATTTGCTTTATTACTGGTCCCAGAGCTCTGGCAGCTCCTCCTCTTCCCCAGCCCCATTAGCTGTAAAGTGCTTGAATGGGCTTTTAAAAACAACGTTATTAAACCATCACTACTTTGCATTAAACCCATGATTTGGCCACATTACGCGCTGGGGATGCAAATATTAAATCACTGCTGATTTCTAGTGGGAACAGGACTCATGCAGGATTTTAACAGGTTCATTTTGGACTCTTTCGGGCTGGCATCATGTCTAAAATCACGAAGCCTTTCAAGAGTGAGCAGTAGTGCAAAACCAGCATGATTCCCTTATCAGGAGGAGAAAAGAACAATTCAGGTGGATTTATGGCTACTGCTCAAAAATCTCTGCACTCTGTCACACCACCATAAGTTATCCAGGTGCACACCCCACATCCTCCATATTTAAGACACCAATTTGTCTTTTCCCATCGCAGACCAGCTGAGGAAGGAAGGGAACACTGCCACACATTTTTGGTGTCCCTAAACCACGATATCTGTGTGTCAGAGGTGTCCATGTCCTCTGTCCCCACCTGGCCAGGGCAGGTCCCTCACCTTCCCAAGACGCAGAGAAGATCCAAAACCAACAAGAGAAGAAGGCAAAGCAGCTAAACACAGAGAAACAGCCACAAACCAGCCCAGCCACAGCCCTGCTAAGCTCCAAACCCTGGAATTAATGCCCTGGAACTCCAGTGCCTGCTTTGTGCTGCTGAGTTCCTCTAATACAGCAGCAATAAAGAGTTATTCTGCTCCTTAATGGGCTCTCTCCTCCACTGAGGCACTGCCTCGTTCAGGACTTTTATTATCTCTCTGTGATAGCAGCGAGGAGCTGCCTTTGATGGGACTTTAAAAGCCTCAGGGGAGGAAACCCAGCAGTTTCTCAAGTGAGCCAACACCAAAATCAACACAGATGAGCTGGGAAAGAGCCTCCAGCTGAGCAGGGCACAGAGATTGATCTGATGGCCCTGGAATAGTGGGAGCAGTGAGCTCAGCAGCACCCATGGGTGCTGGATGTGCTCCCTCCTGATTAAAGATAGTACAAAATTGGCTCTTAAGGAAAAAAAGAAATCCGGGGTATGACTGGAGAGGTTTGCATGGCTTTGTGATGGTTACAAAAAGAGCTTAACTCCTGGTGGTAGAAGGTGAGGCAGGGGCAAGGCTCTGCTCACAGCTGTCACCTGGGCTGTCCTCATACCTGGAATTCTGCCCTGGCCTGGCACAGGTCATCAGAAAAGCTGGGGCTGCCCCATCCCTGGAATTGCTGAAGGAGCTTGGGCAACCCGCACTAGTGAAGGTGGCACCAGACGGGCTTTATTGTCCAAATCCTGGGGTTTTATCACTTGTCCTTTGGGAAAGGAGGGTAATGAGGCAGGGGAACTGGGCTTTTTCCTGCAAATTACAGGGGAGAAATCCACAAACAAAACTGGCTTGGCTTGGAGCTGGGCTCAGGTGAGCTCCAGGCAGAACTTCTCACTCCCCACCCCGACACAGCCCCTCTGCTCTGTCCAGCCCCTTCCCCTGCCCCTAATGAGCTGTTCCCTAATGAAGCTGGCAGGATGCCCAGCTCTGAGCAGCAGAGGAGGGGGCTGCAGCGTGGGAAGGTGTGGAACACACCCGTGGGCAGGACGTGGGCGCTGACAGTCCCTGCTGAAAGCCACCAAGCTGTGCTGGGCACTTGGCCCGGAAAGAGGGGCAGGAAAGGGGGGAAAAATCCTTAAAAATCCTAAAAAAAATCCTTTAAAACTCCTAAAAAATCCTAAAAAAAAAAAAAATCCTAAAAAAAAAAAAGATCCTAAAAAATCCTAAAAAATAAATCCTAAAAAAAAAAAAACAACATAAAAGCACTAATTAGCTTCAAATGCTGGTAAATGGGTTTATACAGGTGCTGTGCAAACCCTGAGCTGCCCCAAGGACACCTCGTGCCCAGGTGTGGGAGCAGCAGCAGGACAGGTGGTCCAAACCTTGGCCAGGATGCTCTGGATGGGTCTCTGCAGGCTGTGGAGAGCCTAGAAAAGGCTCAGAGCCCACCCCATGCTAAGCATGATATTATAAATATCATACCTGTGCTTGCCATGGATGTAACAACCAGGAATAATCAGGGAAAGGGTCCTGCAGACAACTCCTGACCCCACAGCACTGATGCAAAAGGAGAAGATGCACAGACAAGCACAAAAATGGCCCCAATATTTGTCTTATGCCATAGGGAACACCAGGACAGGCTAAACTTTGTCAGAAATCAGCTGCTCCTGCTAAACATTTGAATTCAGTGAGATTTAATTCAGTTTACTCCCCACATTGTGGGCCAGCTGCTCCACAACTTTGTGCTAAAGGGCTCCAGGTCCTTCTCTGACCCCAGCCCATAAATCAGGGTGCCCAAATTGATGCACCTAACCAAAATTCTCACCCTGTGACCCAAAAAAAGCCACCCCAACAAACTTTTCCAGGGAAAAACCCCTGTCAGAGGCAGCCAAAGTAAAAAACTGCTCAGACAGAGCACGGAAAAGGAGCAGCTCACGTTAATTCCTGGTGGTAGAAGGTGAGACAAGGGCAAGGCTCTGCTCACAGCTGTCACCTGGGCTGTCCTCATACCTGGAATTCTGCCCTGGCCTGGCACAGGTCACCAGAAAAGCTGGGGCTGCCCCATCCCTGGAATTGCTGAAGGAGGCTTGGGGCAACCTGGACTAGTGAAGGTGGCACCAGATGGGCTTTAATGTCCAAATTCTGTGGTTTTATCACTCCATGACCAGACTCTAAATTAAAAAGCTGCCAGCCCAGCCCATCCCACCCCTCTCATCAGCTCCACCCTAAGATATTCCAAGTGAATTCCAGACATGGGGACTTCCAAGGGTTCCTTGCACTAGGCTCTCCTGCAAAAACATCCCCCCCTTTCCCCCAGTATTGATTGGATTTGTTGAAACAGATGGAGAAAACAGCTAGTCAGATGCAAAACACGGATATCCAAACCTGCTTCCAAGAAACTGGCTTTAATCTGTATTAAATTTAATCCCTTTTGATCAAGGCCTGGGATGGAAGCAGAAAATATTACAGATTTTCACATTCCTCTGGGTTCCCATTTCCTCTTGGCCCCAAAAGGGAGCTGGGAGGTCAGAGCAAAACATGTGGAGCACCAAAAAAAAAAAAAGAAAAAAGAGGTTTAGGAAGGTTTTTTGCATGTGCAGGAGAAATTGGAAGCATCCATATGAAACCAATCCACTTGCACAAAGAGGAATTTACCTACAGGAGAGAGAGAGAGAGCTCAAAACTCTCCTTGCCTGATTTCCTTCATCATTATCCCAGGTGCTAAAGGAAAAAATGCAGCTGTGTGTAAAAACAACACAAAGGAAAGTGTTTAAAAGCTTTTTTTTTTTTTTGCATTTTGCAGAGCCCCCAGTTTCTGGAAGGGCCAGAAATTCAACTTTTCTGCAGAAGCCTCCAGGTTTTTGCAGAAAAGTTGAAATCTTTTCGAGCCCCAGAGCTGTGGGAGATGCCCAGGCCACCTGCAGATGGACAGAGCAAGGTTGGATTTCTGGATGGAAATTTCCCACCTCAAGGGACTCAGCTGCAGTTTAACCCTTCACAGGCTGCTGTGCTCCAAGCCCTGAAGCTTTTCCATTGATCCCTCAGGTTGGATTCTGCATCCTACAGCTCTGCTTCACTGCCCCCATCCCATCCTACCTGCAAAGCATCAGCTCTGCCCCAGGGAGCCTCAGGGAAGCCAAGTCCCTCCTAAAACCTCACTCTCCATTCACTTAAAAAGAAATTTTTACAATCGTGTCGTTTATTGCTATAATATTTTTGCTTATTATTATTATCTGCTTAAAGCATTTTCTTGCTGGCACTAAGCATTGCTATATTACAACAGTAATTTAATGCTGTGAAGGTTCAGTCAGTGGAAAGGGCATAAATTACACCTGACAATAGTTACAAGTCATAGTACAATAGTCACAATAGTTACCAATACTGCACAATCCAAAAAACACAACTCCTCCTCTATCCCTCTTAACAAAACTCCCAAAAAAATGTAATCCTTAAGTAATATTACTACCAAAAATTCAAAATTCTCTTCACCCAGCCATACTAACAAAACTCCCCCCAAAAAATTTGTTACTATAACAACACCCCTACCAAAAACTTCCACAAAAATATCCAAAACCAAAAATATCCAAAATCCAAAATTCTACACTACATAGATAATTTACTCCAAGGCTCCTGCAGCAGCAGCTTAACCATCCCAAGGATGTTTGAGACCAGCTGTGTTTTACAAATCACAGAAAAACTCGTTTAAGCTCAAAGGAATTCCTGTAATTCCAAGGTACACAAAAGAGGCAGGAAGCAACCAGGAGCGTTTTAAGTGCACTGTAAAAGGCAGCTTGCAGAATTTGCCTGGGATTTGCTGCTTTGATTTGCTCAGAACCTGGCACTGCTGTGTTGGCAGGGATGGGAGACCTTTCCCAATGAAGTTTTTCTTTCCCTGCAGCTGCTCAGGGCTTGTAGCAGGAATCCCTCTTGGTTCTACAGATGGAGGGGCTGCTGCAGCTTCCTGCACAAGCACAGACCCACCTGGATGAAATATCTTCACTTTGGGTTTAAAAAAAGGAGGGAAAAGGTTTAAGTTTAAAAAAAGGAGTGAAAAAGGCCCAGAAGAGAAGGAAGGAGCAAAATAACTCGATGTGCCCATGAGCTGTGGGAACACACAACCAGGAGAGGGATGGAGCTCTCCTCTGCCTGTCACAGACATCTTTTATGGAAAATCCTTTCCTTAGGGTTTTTCCTCCTGAGAAGCTGAGAGGCCTCAGGAACAAAATGTAAACAATGGTTATCTGCTGCTGTGGAATGCGACAGGTGCATCTGGGATTGGTCTCATGTGGTTGTTTCTAATTAATGGCCAATCACAGTCAGCTGGCTCGGGCTCTCTGTCCGAGACACAAGCTTTTGTTATCATCATTCCTTTCTATTCTTAGCCAGCCTTCTGATGAGAACCTTTTCTTCTATTCTTTTAGTATAGTTTTAATGCAAATAAAATAATAAATCAGCCTTCTGAAACATGGAGTCAGATCCTCCTCTCTTCCCCAATTCAAGAACCCCCATGAACACGGTCACATCTGCCTGCACCCCTTTGCTAAGCACCTCAAAACAGAGTGACACTGAGCAGAAACACTCAGGAAGGAGAACAGTAGGAGGAGAAGCACAGGAAAGCAGGATGAAGCTCATTTCCTTAGCCCTAATCCTCTCCCAGACTCCAGGGAGGAGCAGCACCTTGTAAACATGTGGGGTTTGTTATCATTGCAAACAGAATTCCCCCAAAGGCAGGGGAGGTCTGAGCTGCTCCTTGGCCCAGATCAACACTAAATGCCTGTTGAATATTGTTAAATATCCACTTCTCAGGCACTGGGGACACTTGGACACAGCACCAAGGCCCATCACATCACCAGGGGCTGCTCCAGGACCCTCAAAGCTCCTCACACTGAGACATCTCCTGGTCCTACAGAGCTCCACCCTGGATTGTTTGCAAGTGCCAGGTCCTGGTTTCATGAGTCACTAAAAACCTCTGATAAGATCACCTCAAGCATCCTACAGCAGTTCAAGTGTGGGGCACAAGGAAGCAAACTTCTCCTTTCTAAACCCAGGAAAGTTGAGCTCAGTTATGACTTCAGGTACAGCAGGTACAGCCCTTCCTCCCGAGCTGCAAGAGGCTCCCAAAGCCACGTTCAGACATGAAATCAATCAGGGAATCATTTACCCATCCCCTGCACCACTCTGAGAGTGTCTGCAAGCATCCAGCAAGTCTGGAAAACAACTGACATGAAATTCAGCCCTCCAATATTACCAATTTAGCTGCTCTTATTGTCCCTCCCAAAGTTTCTCTAAGGAAAGGAGGAGTGATGCAGGCTGCCACTCATGGAGGCAGGCAGGAGAACATTCCCTCTGCTCCCTCCTCCTGTCCACAGGGAAGATTTCACAGCAGAAAAATGCCCAATTTCTCCAGGTTATTGAGAGCCATCACAGGGATCCACTGCTCTTGACACAGAAAAAAAAAAATATTCAAAGCTGAGGAAAGCTCTGGTTGAACCTTCAGCTGGAGTAAGGAGAAATTCCTCATCTATTTTCACCAGGCTGTTTCTATCCACTCATTTTCCCTGTCCTGAGCACCTAAAGCAGAGGGATGAGCCAGGATTCTGCTGCTGGCCTGACCCTTCCCTCAGCATCACCCAGCTGGACACCTCTGTCCCCTCCTGTCAGTCCCCAAAGTGTCACCTCTGGGTCTCCTGGAAAAAAACTGTGTAAAATTCCCAATTCCTAGGAAAATTTGTGTTAAATTCCCAATTCCTAGAAAAACAGGCAGCCAGCAGGAGCTGAACCAGGATGTTCAGAAGTCTCAGGGTAGGGAGGAGCAGAGAGGAGAAATTCCCAGCTCCTGAGGTGAGGTCAGATCACCTTTTTCTGTGAGTTTGCCTCATTTTTTGGGAGAAAAAAAACCCAACCAAACCTACAAATGTTTAAATTCTTATTCTGTAAGAAGGGGCTAGTGTTAAATATCAGAGCTCCTGATCTGTGTGTTTTGTTCTTCCTCATTGCTCAATTCCTGCCCAGTTTTCCAAGAACTGTTTCAAAAGGAAGAGGAAGGGAAAGGACAGCTCTACCAGGCAAACAAACACCACCAGGAGCTTTTCTCTCTGCAATTATTCCACGTTTGACACAAATGAAGCCTCTCCAGACTGCCAAGACATCCCTGTGCTCTGGGTGCTGCTCCTCCTCTTCCCTGCCCTCCCTGAAGGAGATAAAAGGATTGGGTTTTATTTTATTACAGATTCTGCTTTGCTGGTGAAATACCTTCCAGAAATAAATGTTATTTCAGAAATTAAAAAAGGGTTTTCCATCAATCATAGCCTGAGCACAGAAACAACCCTCAGTTCCTCTGTGATTCAGTTCTCAAAATAGCAAGCCCTGAATTTCCCAAATCCGTGATTCACTGGAAGCATCAAGAGGTTTCCAGACAAAACTCTGTCTGGAGCAGCCTCCTACTCCTGGGCAGGCAAATTCCTGGCCTGGGCTTTCCAAAGAGAATGGCACATGGCATAGAGACCTCTGACACTGCCACATTTTTTCCTTTAATTAATCCTGTGACATCAATTAATGCATTTCCACCTGCAGGAAGGCAGGAGGGAGCAGAAACCCACAAGGCATTTTCCAGAGATGCCCAGAAACCACCTCCCTCCCTCTCATCCTGTAACAGAGGATAAATACACCCACAAAGTGCTTTGATTTGACTGAGGATTTTAAATTTAGCTGCTGCTCTGCCTCTGCAGACAGCACATTTACTGCTCTAGGGGGACTGAAATGCACTGAAATGTGCATCACTCCCAGCAAAAGGGCCCAGAAAAGAACTGCACTGAAAAAACATCCAAAATTGGCTCCTCTGGCAGGGTGTCAGAGCTCACAAATGACAGGGTGGAAGGGGAAGCTGGATGCATTTCCACAGTCACTACTGCACAGAGGGTGAGACAAGATGATCGAAGGGTCTCTTCAGGCCTAACAAATCCATACAGCTGTAAAAAAAAAATAAAAGGAAAAAATATCATAGATTAGATCTTGTCTGTCTCCAAGAAAAAAAAAAAAGGAGTCAGGCATGATGTTTTCAGGCAGTGATTTAAGGAATGCAAATGGCTTTGTCAAGGATGCTCAGGCAGATCCTCCAGTGTGAGCTCAGCTCTGCTCAGGACCTGCAGGGAGCCAGGATGGTGGGAAACAGCAGAGAGAGCAAAGACAGGGCCGGGGAGCCCCATCCCCACATGGAGCAGCACACGGGGGGTGTTGGCATCCCCAAGGAACACCATCCCCACGCCCTCAGCATCCCCCAGCTCCGTGTGCAGCCTCACAGCAGCTCCCCGAGTGTCACCAGCTGTTTATCAGCTGCTAAAAACGCCTTTAAAAATTAATAGGAACAGATTGAGCAAGTGTGGAACACGCAGAGAGATGAAGCTTTGAGGGATTTCGACATGAGACGTTCAAACCCAGTGGGCTGGGGAGAGCCAGACTTGGTACAGGAGAGAAAATTACAAAAATACACTCACATCATCACACAGAGAAAGGGAAATGTAGCTTCAAGCACCTCCTCCCTGCCCTTTAATCAGAGTTTAGAGACAAAGAGCAGCTGGGCTGTGCACTGTGGTCAGCCAGGGGTTGTAGGGGAGGGGAAAAAATGGGATTTATCCATGTGTGAGTACAGGCTCCCATCACCACAGCCCCCTGATGGTTCTAAGGGCTCAGGTTTGAACACACAATGCTGATAAAGGTCATCAAGATGGATGAGAGTCCTTGAAAACACCCTGTGCAGGAGGGAATGAGGATCCCACCAGCCACAAAGGGAAAAAAAACAGTAAAAAAGGAACAGGAATTGCTGGTGCCAGCATGGCAGAGCTATCAATTAATGTCAAAACTCAAAACTGCATCCCAAAGGCACTGATGCAAATGTGAGGATGAGATCAGAGAAGTGACTGCTGTCACCCCAGGTCTGAGCAGGTCAGAGGGTCAGGGAAAACTCCCTGGAGCTCCTGTCCAGAACAAAGAGATTGTTGTAACCAAACAGGTAAAACTGGTTTCTGTCCCATGGAGCTCCTGGAAATGCCTGGCAAGTATTTACTTGTGGGAAAGGAACAGGAAACTGGGATTTTTTTTTTGTTAGCATTGGCATTTTCTAACTGCCAGGAAGAGCACTTTAAAATCTTACCACTGCACGGGGCATTTCACAGAGCACAAAATCCCCAAAAATCCCAGGTCAGGGTGAGCCTCTGCTCAGGTGTCCTCATGTGGGGCATGAAAATCCATGCTGCAAATAACTGTGTGTGCTTAAAATGGCAGCAATGTCTGGAATTCCCAAAGGAAAAGCTCAGCCTGGTGTAAAATTCAAAATTGAGGAGTGGGATAGAGAAAAGATAAAGAGCTTTTTGTTCTATCCATATTGAGGAGCATTTTGGTTTTGTCCACTGAAAAAAGGCAATGTTTCCTGTACATCCACAAACAAACAAAATATTTGCGAATTTTAGATTTAAAAAAAAGCCAAAAAAGGTCCCTGAAAATTGAGTCTTAATGACTTTTTTTCCATCTGCTATTAAGGCTGGTTTTTTATACAAAACATCTTTTTTTCATGCCATATTCTGGCCAGATGTAGACGATGTGCTTGGACTGCAGAAAAGTGCCTTTGATAGCATTACCAAGAGATAACCAGGCTTTGCAAAAAGCAAAACCCTTTTATTTGACATCAGCCCCTCAGCTCCTCACCAGCATCATCTCAAACCAGTCCGCGGGGAGGGACCTGAAAGGTTTGAACAATTCCCCATCAAAATCAACTCCGCTCGGCTGATGAGACTTCTACCAAAGCATCAAGACAAGCACGAGACAGGCTGTGAAAGAGGGAAAATCCATTCTTGTCAAAATGACATCCCCCTGAGGAGCGCAAGCCCCACAGAAGCGTTTGCGTCGGTTTTGGGTCCTGCGCTATGGCGGGGATAGGAATGATCATGTTTGACTTCTTGAACAATTTAAAATTCACATGTTTGGCTTTGCAGCTGGAGAAATCAAAATTACATGTTTGAGGGGCTAAAAGGGAAAAAAAAGGGAAAAAAGGGGGAAAAAGGGGGAAAAAAAAAGGAAAAAAAGAGGTTTGACAATGTATGGATATTTATGCGTGAATTACATCCGTGAAAAGAACGTTCAGCTGAGCAAATTCCCTCCCCATTGCTGGCTGGAAATGGGGTTTGGAGTGCTGGGACTGGTCAGGGAGGAGCTGCAGTGGTGGGTTTGGGTGCAAAAAGGAGGAGCAGCTGCTCCAGCTCGGAATTCACTCATCCAACCCCACCTGAAAGGAAGAACCACCCCAGGTGTGATGTGTGCTGACCTGGAAAGGGATCTGGGCTCTCCCTGGGGGAGAGGTGAAGGTGCCAAAGCACAAACCCAGTGGCTCTCACATCACCCACACCCTGGCAAAGGGTCACCTGAAGCAGCACAAGCTCTGCTGGGTTTCACCCTGCACACAAATGCACATCCCACAGCTGAGGAGAGAATTTTAAATGGAATATTAGGAGAGGAAGCCCAGCCAGGCCCATCCATGAATCCCACAAAACAAGCTGACATCCCATTGAGTCCTTCCAACAGCATCTCCCAAATGATCCTGGAGAGCCTGGTGCTGCTCCCGGCCCTGCTGCAGGATTCAGACCCGTGGAAATGCCCATCTCTCCTCTCTGGATGCTGGCCCTAGCAGCACATCTGTGTTCCTGCCTTTGTTTGCCTGGGGCCACATCTGTCCCCAGAGCTGCTCCTGCACTGCACGGTGCCATCAGGCTGTAAGTGATCCCTCACTGCAGGAAAAACTTCAAATAAATACAATTACAAATCAAGAAACAACGCAGTGCAACCTGTTAAGGGAACAGCTGGGGTGCTCCATGCCTGTTGTCGCTGGGATTTTAACTTCAGAGCATCTCCCCACGCTGGACACAGATGAGTCACTGGTGAATCTGCATTTGGGATGTAAAATGTGGAGCTCTGCACTGCTCCATGTGGCACCCCCCTTCCCAAACCCCCTCTAAAGCTGCGTGACACTCAGACAACAGAGTGGAAATGATAAAAGCTTTGATGGGGAAAAACTATGCAGAAAAAGGGCCAGCACTGTATTAAAGTATATTAAAAAGCCAGCACGGAGAGCAGTTCAAACAGCTCCCTGTAAAGCAGCTCAGCTCTCTGGGGCTCTGTTTAACAGACATCCTTTTATTAGAAAAAGTCGCTGAAGAAGGTGGTTTAGCACTTCCAATAAAGGATAGGTGGATGGGGATGGAGTTGTCGTTGTTTTTATTTTGGTTTTTTTTTTTTCCATTAAGATTACAGAAGGGTTTGGGGCTGGAAAAAAGGGAAAATCTCCAGATCCAGGATTTTGTTTCTGCCTCATTCATGAATGCATCAAAATCTGAACTTGGGGGTCTCTGACTTGGAGGGTCCACCAGTTATCCAGGTGGTTTTAGCTGAGGAACAGGCACTTGAATGATGGAAATAAAGAAGGAAATACCAAAAAAAAAAATAAAAGAGTGATGAAAAGAGAGACTCTGCAGCCAGCCCAGCATCTCCCCTGCCCCACACACTCCTCTGGCACAGCTGGACACAGCTGGCTGGCACATGGGGTGAAGAACACAACATTTCATCCCAAAAATCCATATTCCATCCCAAAACTCCTCAGACTGGAGTGCAAGAGTTTAGCAGAAGCTTCCAGCTGCACCATTTTGCAGAAAAAAAATCGATTTTATGAGCTCCACAGCCATTGCAGCAAACAAGGAAGGAACATCTTCCCTGGCAGGGCAGGAGGGTTCCTGAGCTCTCACAAGTGGTGGCTGAGGCTCCTCATCACACAAGAGCTGCCAGTAAAAATCCAACCCTGCTCCCTCCTGCTAAACCTTGGGTCTGCTCCAATTTCCTCACTGTGGCACGTTATTAGTGCTCATTACCATCAAGATTTCAGAGTGCAAGAGTGAGGTTGGGTTTGTTTTCCACCCAGTTGTGCTTCCCTCAAATCTCAGCACAGCAAAGAGATGGGGAAAAAGGCAGGAAAGGAGAGAGGAAAATATCTAAAGGATTATGGAATAATCTTGGAAAGACCACGGGATTGTCCAGGCCCTGAATAAGGCAACACCAACATGCACCCCAGTTTTTCATCAGAACATTAAAAAATGATGCAAAATTGCCTTGGAGATCAGAGAAGGATGACCAGGGAGGACATCTGGCTTTAACCAGCTGATGTTTGCTCCACACACCTCTGTCTCCAGGGCACACCTCAGATCTAAGCTCAACATTGCATTATCTAAACTCAGACATGGCAAAAACAGGCTGGAGGTTTTAACACCAATCTCACTGCTTTGAGCATGAAGAGAATGGGAATTGAGACATGTAAAAAATAGCACTGTTAAAAATAACATTAAAAATGCTCCTATTTGGGCCCTCAGGCCTGCAAAGAAAGATGTTTCATTATCCAAGTTGAAGAAATTAATTATGCTTTAATCATTTTGTCACTAAAAAAGGCAAGTCTTTTTGGCTTAATTTGCTCTTGAAGGGAAACCCTGAGCCAAGCTCCACTCCTCCTTGTTCATCTCATCCAGGATCCAGCCCAGAGCTCATTGGAGCATCTGGGATCATGCCCTGGACCAGCCCCCCAAGCTCTGCACCCCTCCATGTCCCAATTAATAAATAACACCATTAATAAACATAGCATCAGGTCTGTGTGCAGGCAGCAGCTCCAAGCATCTCCTCTCTCCATCCAAAACAAGCGAGATCCTAATTTCAGACACAAAAATCAAATTATTGTCACTTTTAAAGGGATCAGACAAGTTTGGCATCACAGGAATGAGTTCAGCATCACAGCAAGAAGCTGCCCTGTTGGGGAAGATGGAACAGGAAAGCCTTAGAAATATGATTGTCTGGCAAAAGATTTGGAGAATATGGAAACTATAAGTGAGATTGAAATGAAAGCAAGCTTTGAGATATCTCAGTTACTGAACAACTGGAAAACAATGGTGTGGCCAGAATGAAGGTTGATGGAACAACACCCTCTGCTTGCAGACAGGTCCAAGGGTCAGAGCAGACCCTGCCAGCTTGGCAGAAGGGGTCCAAAGAGGAGTTTTTAGGGTTTAAAATGTAACACAGTATGGTAATGTAATGATTATTATAGGCTGTATGTAAATGCTATAGGATTTGTGCATTGTACTAGATTGGTTAGTGAGAATCAGAATATTCAACACAGAAGAAGATTTATTGTATTGTAACGGGAACCTCGCTCTCTTACCCCTTTTACTCTCTCACCCTCTCATCCTCTCTCCCCCTCTCTTCTCTCAGTCTTGCTCTGAGCTGTGGCTGCAGCTCCCAGCAGGGCCCTGTACCCAGGCCCTTTGCAATAAACCCCAAATTCCACAGCCAGAAGAAGATTTATTGTATTGTAACAGGAACCTCGTCCCCTTTTACTCTCTCTTTACCCTCTTTACTGTTCCTCACTCTCTCATCTCTTTACCATGATCCTGCCTTCTCTCTCTCTCCCCCTCTCTTCTCTCAGGCCTGCTCTGAGCTGTGGCTGCAGCCCCCAGCAGGGCCCTGCGCCCAGGCCCTTTGCAATAAACCCCAAATTCCCAGCCCTGGCTGCAGAGATCTCTCATCTCCGTCCATCCCCACCATCCTACCCCCGATGCTCCCACACTGCTCCCCCTTCCTTGGGGTGCTCCGGGTGTCATTGGGACCCCCCTGGCCCTGGGGTGGCCTCCAGAGCCACAGCCTGTGCTGGATCCACTGCCTGGCACTGCAGCCTGGTTTCCATAGAAACAGGGGGATAGCACACGGCAGCTAAATCTTATTTACTGAGTTAAAGGAAAGGGCTGCACAAGCTGTAATTTAGTCCTGGGGTAAATATGACATTATGAGAAATACAAAGGTTTTCACCATGGCAAGGAATGTGGCTTTTCACTGCTGGTTTTTCCCTTTAACATCAATTATTATAATAGGATTAAGATAAATCAGTGCACACCTCCTTTAAAAAGTTCCGCTGCCTGAATTTTCTAATAGATACTTACATATAATTTTTTTTATTAAATGCTAAAATTATTTCCTCTTCCCCAACCAGAAATAATCCCATTAACAAATGAGGAAATCTGCATTTAGTAACAGATTCTACCTTGGCCGTAACCATCATTTAAAGCAAACATCATGACCCCAAGTCTAACAGGATGCTCTCAAACTGCAAACTCTCACTTTTTTCCCAACAGATATATTTAGACCAGACCAGAATTTCTGTAACAAACCACTTATGGACACCTGGTGGAAATGTTGCTTGTAAACATTTAATTTTGGGTGCATCCCTTGCTCTCTGCTAAAGAGGAGGATTCCTTGTGTGTCCCTCAAAAAAACACCCCCACAAAATCTGTCAATGCTTTGAATATTAAGATTTATAGGTTGGAGACATCCCTCAAATCACTCTGCCTTGCCCTGCACATTGACAGGCTTGGAATATGTATTATTTGGGATGAATAATACATGATGGCACTGAAAATCCAGTCCCAGCTGAGCTCCAGCAAGAAGCTAGGAAGGTTTCTGGGACCACACTGAGCTGGCTGCAGGGAGCATTTATCTCCTTGCTAATGAAGGGAGGTGCTGCTCCAGCCTGGAAAAGGGGGCTGGAAAATCCTAATTAATGAATGGTATTCAAACCCCAGCACGTCACTCTGTGTGACAGCCCCAATCTCATCCCATCAGAGAGCCTGGGGCTCACTCCAGCCCTGGCTGATGGGAACAGGCACAGTTTAAAATAAATAAAGCAGTGGAAATATTTCCTTATTGGGGGGGACAGGAGGGTGAAGTGAGGAGAGGTCACTGAATAAAGGGCACCTGCAAAATTTGGGGAAGGATTGTTTAATCCCTTTTAACTGGGCTCAGCCATCCTAAAAAAGCCCCAGTTTTGGAGGGCAGTGGAGGCTGCCCCCAGCCCAGCCCTGTGCCACATTTTCCATGTCACATCATCCATCTGATCACAACCAGAGCAGCCCCAGCCCAGCATTTCCCTGTGCTGGACCAGCCCCACAGCCCAGGCTGGGCTTTCCAAATTGTCCTTTTTAAAATGACCATGGCAGTGGCTCTTCAATGCAGCCTGACAGAAGCAGCTGATGTTTTCTCATTAGCTGAGCTGGGATGACATTGCTCATGGCTCTGCCAGGGTAATAAAGGAACCAGCCAGCAAACAAAGCAAAAATCAATATGGATGAGTGTAATATTTGTCATAATGTCTTTATTGTGCACAGCCTTCCTCGTGCAGCTATTCATAGACACATTTTCTCCTCTTTTTTTTTTTTTTTTTTTTCACAAGGAATGAATTGATGGGAAATATTCTTGTTCCACACCAGAAAACCCAACACTGATTCATCACCCCTGAAGAGCTCATAAATTAAACCCAAATATGAGCAGAATAAACCCAATATCCAGCCTAAACTGGTGGAGCTGATTTTTCAGACCCATCCTGAATGCCCAGGTGCTGCTGGTGGCACTGGGGACACCCAGGTGACACTGAGGACACCCAGAGCAGGGAGCAGGAAACCAGCTGAGCCCCTGGAAGCAGCAGAGGAAGAGAAACCACATTCCAACAGGAAACCCTGCAAGCAAACACAGCAGCAGCACATCCTTTCCAAAGGCATCCTCTCCATGGCAGCCCTGACCCCAAATGACCCAAAGGGAGGGGAAATTGGGAGCTCTGGGGGTGAAACACAAGGGGTGAAACAATTGCAGCACCTCCAGCAAGGATCAGCTCACCCAGAAAGAGGAAAAACTTCCAAATCTCACCAGATGCATCAGCCAGCACATCCTGGCTTTGCTGCCTTTGCATTATTTTTTGGTCAAGTTAATGATTCAAAATTAATTGATTTTTGGTAAGAGCAAATCTTTTACCAAGTCCCTCAATCCAAACCTCACCACCAAAAGACACCTGGACACTTCAGAGCACCTGGCTGGATGGAGAAAAAGCTCTTTTTATTTTAAAATCTCCATTTCTGCTGCTGCAAGGCTGAGCTTGCCTGCAAAATAACCCAGAGCCAATCCCCAGCCCTGCACCAACAACCAGCACCCACTTTGATGCTTTTGATTTTAATTAGTCCCAACCATGGCACAGCTGATTGTCCCCAAAACAGGAAAATCATGGCTTTTTTCCAAGCAACTGGTTGGGTCTTGGTACCTCCAGCAAGGGGTTTTGAGTTTAATAAAGGAGAAAAGGAAAAGCAATGATTCCTCTGTGGCTTTGCTGGTGGTGAGTAAGCAAAAAGGATTGATTAAAAATGAGCAATGAGAAGAGGAAGCACCTCTGTGCTCCATAAACACTCAGGATACAATGGTTTATACTGTGCAGAAATGGAACTCAGGGAAATAAATGAGATCCTTCTGAGCCAAAGGATGAAGCAGCAGTGCAGGAAGAGACCCCTGAACTAAACAGGAACAAGATAACAACGAGAAGGATGAAAAAGAAGATTTTACCTGGCTCAGAAGGATGGAAAAGAAGATTTTACCTGGCCCAGAAGGATGGAAAAGAAGATTTTACCTGGCTCAGAAGGATGGAAAAGAAGATTTTACCTGGCCCAGAAGGATGGAAAAGAAGATTTTACCTGGCTCAGAAGGAATCAGGCTCTGCAGGACATTCCCAGCTGCTGCCTTTCTAACACAACACATATAATATTCATTTTGGTATTTGTGATAAACCAATCATAAAATAGGCATTTTTCACAGATCCATGACCAAACCCCCATGCAAGAAACAGAAATCACCAAACTCCCTGTGCATGGAGGTGGGGGAGGTTTGGGGAGGCTCTGGCAGAGCTCAGGTTCTGCTCCTGCACCAGCACCAAGCCCTGGTTGGGGCTCATCCCAGGGGAAGGAACAGCTGGAAAATGATGGATTTGGGTCTGGAAACAGCATCTGATCTGGGGGGACTGAGGGGGGCACAAAGACAGGGCAAAGCAGAGGGTGGGAAAAGGCTGGGGGTGTCTGAGCCCAAGGTTCTCTCCAGGATTTACCCCAAAGCAGCTAATCTGCACTAACAGGAGTCAAACAAAGAGTGATGTCACCAGCTCCATCTGCTTCAAATTTGCTCTGAGCTTTCAATCTCCCTAATTAAAACACAAAACATAAAAAAAGAGAGATAAAAAAACCCACCAGCATTTGCTGAATGAACCCAAAGCAAAGCAAACATCCCTGAAATGCTCAAAACATTGGCACTGGGAAGCTGAATGGAGTTATTAAAGGTTGTAAAATACAGCAGGGTGGCATGGCACAGGTAAACAGGTAAAGTAGTATCATAAGATGTAGAGCTTATAAAAATAGTAAAAAAAAAATTAAAAAGGCAAGAACAGAACTCATAAGGCCACAGCAATTTCCATTATATTCTATTTAACCTATTCATGACTGTTTCAAGATAACCAAATAAAAATTCTATTCAAAAGAAGGAAGCCTGCCTGGCAGAAATAAATAATAAAGAGACAGAAAGTATTGCTTTATGTACCCTGCTGGTTTGGGAGGTGAGCACCCAGAGCAGGGATCAGGGATCTGCTCTGGGGGCTGATGCTCTGCTCCCCGTGGCCTTTCATGGCTGTGCAAATGGAAAATCCAATGAGGGTGACATCACATCACGTCGTCACCTCCAGTGAGGGCTGGGGTCAGGTCAGAGATATTTTTTTCCAGTGAGCTCTTGAGCAGAGAGGAGATTCACTGGCACCCTTGTCCTTGCTTTTCTATATTTTACATCATTTTTCTGCTATCTCATGTCTCCTGCTTAGCCCTTATCACATTTCTGCTGTCTCTGAGGCCTGCCTTTTGCAGCTTTCCCAAAACCTTCTGAATTTACAGATTCCCACAGCCAGAGATATTTTTTTTCAGTGAACTCTGGCAGCCAGGTCAGTGTCTGCCACAGCACTGGAAAGCTTTGGGCAGCTTGGGATTCCCCCAGGAACACTCCTGCAATCAGGAGAATCAGCCCAGCAGCACCTGGCAGGCTTTGCTTTGATTTTTTTAAAGATTTTCTGAGTTTTCTAATGTCTACATTCTCACAACGAACTTTTTTACACTCTTGATGGAAATAACTTATTGCTCTGCATTCTTTTACGGAGGAAGATAAATTGGATGGATTGTTGGTTTGTTCAGTGTCATTGGAGAGGCGGCACTTTCACCCTCCAATCCACTCTTTGGGAAATCTATAAATGTTAGAGTTAGAAAAATAAAACCCCCTTTTTTACCTTGGAAAGAGCAGCAAACCCACATTGTGCTGTTTTGTGTCCCACAGTGACACCCGGGCAGCACCTGCTGAGGAGCCACCACGCTGTTTGCCCACAGAATTTGCCCCAGTTTCACAGCAATCCTGGCAAAGCCCAGCTCCAAGGTGCATTTCCCAATTTCCACAGCTCCCTCCAGCCCCAGGAGTGCTCCCTCCATCAGGTGCTCACACCTCCCAGTGCTGAGGCTGCAAATCCAAACAAGACCAAATCTGCCAAACCGTCGGAGCTCTCACAGCCTGAGGCAAACCCTCCTGGAGATCTGCTGGAGCATCAATATTCTCCAAAAAACTCAGCATGGGGCTTGTTTCCTTAAATCACAAACAATTCCAGGCCCTTGCCTCCCTAAAATTTTAAACCTATACAATTTTAAAATTTCTTTATTATGGACACACCTGAATTTCAGCAGCTGGTTCTTCTCCCCAGATAAAAGCCCCTTTCCCAAGTTTATCCCACAAAACCTCTGGGCATCAGCAATATTGGGATACAGAGCTGCTGCTTCACTGCTTTAATATCCCACAGCTCCTTGGGATCTGATTTATAACTACAGCAGAAAACCTTATTGGAATCAAAACTAATTTATAGACTCAGGAGGGGGGAAAAAACCAAAAAAAACTGACATCTTCTAGATCACACAGCGTCGCTGTAAATCAATTTCCATTCTGTGCCCCTGGTGCAAGCTGCTTCCAGCCTGGGTGAATAAATGCCAGGAGTAATGAGTTTGGAAACAACCAGGAACAAAGAAATGACAGCCACTGAAAAAATCCTCCTCCTGCCAGGAAAGCCCAAGTGCAGATTAAAGCAATTACCAAAACCCAAGTGATGAGGCAGAGGAGACGGGGAATTTCAACAAGGAGCTGATTTTCTGTCTTTTTTATTTTTGTCTATTTTACCTTCTCCTTCCAAACAAAGCCACAGCAGATGCTCAGTCCTCTCCTCCACAGGAGCTCCTCATTGTTGGAGGGGCAATTTTGATGAAATTTGATGAAAAGCAGCAATTTTGGATGTGGGTAATGAATGTCCCAGCGATTTGGGGCACGGAAAGCTCCTGGAAATCAGGAGAGGGCTGGACATGGAAAGGAACAGCAAAGAGCCACCCCTAAGGCAGCCAGCACTGCCAAATACAGCCTGGGCTCAGGCAGCAAATTTCCTGCTGGAAATCTTTTCCCTCTGCTTCTTTCTGCCCTGTCCTGCTCCAGTTTGGAGATTCACCTCACCAAAACTGCCTCATCTCCCTGAAGGTTTGGGTTTTGGAGGTGAAAAATGTAATTTCACAGTCAAATCCAGCTGGGGAAACACCAGAGCAGGGCACGAAATGCACCACAGCCACCTCCTCACACAGCAGCACCGGAAATATCACCAAAATATTCTAATTTTTCAATTTTCACACAGCAGTACTGGAAATCACATTTTTCAATACAGCAAAAGTGGATGAGCAGTGGACAAGAAGTTTTGTGGTGCTCTGTATCCACAGGAGCACAACCAGCTGAGAAACACAGCTTGCAAACCTTGCCCAAAAACCTGAAAATCCTCCCAGTGTGAGCTCCTGGGTGCAAGCAGCCCTGCAGAAGGCCTGGCTGTTGCCAAGAAGATGCTTCCAGTGCCATCTGCTCCTCTTTGGAAGCCTCATCTCCATGGGCAGAGACAAAACCCTTTGTTCATCAAACCTGTGCTCCTCAAGGCATCTCCTGGTGCTGGCAGTGCCTCCCTCACAGAGATTTCCACTCACAGAGAGGTTTGGGATGCTTGAGGATGAAGAGAGAGGGATGTAAAACCATCCACTTTTACTATTTCCAAAGATTAAATCCAAACACAAAGTCTGTCCGACAGCAATCAGCTCAGGAACAGCCAGAAACACTGAGATAAAAACTGAATAAATTCCCAAGAGTTTATTGAATAAACTCCCAATCATGGATGAAAGCAGTGCCCAGGTGAGACTTTGATGCCCAAAGCCCTCCATGGCAGAGGACACTGGCACTTCCAGAGGCACACATCCCACCTGGGGATTATTTGGGGCTGTTTCTGTCAAGTTTCCAAAGAATTTGGCAGCTGCAGCCAAGGATCCCAACAGCCCCTGATAAGGAGCCATGCTCTGACCACTGGAACCGCTTGATGTATGGGACTAATTTGAATTTCTGCATCAGAAATGCAAATTCAGCCCCGGGGCCATTCTCCTGCATGTGGCTGCTGGCACACACGTGCTCCAGAGGTGAGTTCTGTAGAAAATAAGAGCAAAACTAATTACTGCTCCCAGAGCTCTGAAGCTTTTGTTGCAGGCTCAGAAGGGAAAGGAACAAAAGACTGGTGTGAAAAACCACCAGGGTGAGTGGAATTTGTCTTCCATGCAGAAAAGCCTGGCTGAGACAGATCTGCTGCATTCAGGGCAGTGAGAGGCAGTGCCAGGTCCCATCTGTCCCTGTCTGGTGGGCAGGGAAGGGGGGATGCTGGGTGGGAGGAGGTGGGTGCCAGGGCAGGGCTCTCCAAAGCACCCAGGGGTTCCTCAGAGCACCCAGGGGTTCCTCAAATCATCCAGGGGTTCCTCAAATCATCCAGGGGTTCCTCTCACCTCAGATTTCTCCAGGACTGGGTGCTCTCTGGGGTTTATAAAACAGGATTCTCCAAAACTTTGGTGTTTATAAAATAGGACCATCCAAAGTTCTGGGGTTTTTAAAACAGGACTCTCCAAAGTACCCAGAGATTCCTCACACTACAGATTTCTCCAGGGCTGGGTGCTCTGGGGTTTATAATACAGGACTCTCCAAAAATCTGGGGTTTTTAAAAACAGGACTATCCCAAACTCTGGGCTTTTTAAAAACAGGATTGTCCAAAGCTCTGGGGTTTATAAAACAGAACTCTCCAAAGCAACCAGTGATTCCTCACACTGCAGGTCTCACCAGGGCTCTCCAAAACTCTGGGATTTATAAAACAGGACTCTCCAAAACTCTGGGGTTTTTAAATCAGGAGTCCCCAAAACTCTGGGATCTGTAAAACAGGGCTCTATAAAGCACCCAGTGATTCCCCCACTTCAGATCTCTCCAGGGCTGGGTGCTCTGGGGTTTATAAAACAGGAATCTCCAAAACTCTGGGGTTTTTAAAATCAAGACTCTCCAAAATTCTGGGCTTCTTAAAACAGGGCTCTCCAAAGCTCTGGGATTTCTAAAATAGGACTCCCCGAGTTCTTAAAAACTTTAAGAACACCAGGGTTCTTAAAACAAGACTGTCCAAAACTCTGGGGTTTATAGAACAGGACCCTCCAAAATTCTGGGGTTTTTAAAACTGGACACTCCAAATCATCCAGTGATTCCTCAAACCACCCAGTGATTCCTCACACTGCAGCTCTCTCCAGGACTCTCAAACTCTGGGGTTTTTAAAACAGGACTCTCCAAAGCACCCAGTGATCCCTCCCACCTCAGCTCTCTCCAGGACTCTCAAAACTCCAGGTTTATAAAACAGGACTCCCCAAAATTCTGAGGTTTTATAAAACAGGACACTCCAAAAGTCTGGGGTTTCTAAAACAAGATTCTCCAAAGCTCTGGGGTTTAGGGTTTATCAAACAGGACTCTCCAAATCATCCAGTGATTCCTCAAACCACCCAGTGTTTCCTCACACTGCAGCTCTCACCAGGGTTATCCAAAACTCTTGGGTTCTTAAAACAGGACTGTCCAAAACTCTGGGGTTTCTAAAAAAGGACTACCCAAAACTCTGGGGTTTATAAAAAAGGACTCCCCAAAGCACCCAGTGAGAACTCACACGGCAGATCTCTTCAGGGCTGGGTGCTCTGGGGTTTATAAAAAAAGACTCTCAAAACTCTGGGGTTTTTAAAACAGGACTCTCCAAAGCACTCAGGGATTCCTCAAACCACCCAGTGATTCCTCACACCTCAGCTCCCTCCGGGGCTGGGTGCTCTGGGGTTTATAAAACACTGATGTGTAAAGAATTTGGAGAATTTCTGGGAATGAGCCAGGTTTTTTTAAAAGAAGGAACATTCCTCAGGCAGGAGGAGAGGCAGCAGCATGTAATTTTTGATATATTTAAAATGTATTTTTTAAATATTTTAAATGCAATTTTTATATTTTAAATGTAATTTTTAATATATTTTAAATGTAATTTTCATGTATTTTAAATGCAATTTTTAATATATTTAAAATGTATTTTTAAAATATTTTAAATGCAATTTTTATATTTTTAATGTAATTTTTAATATATTTTAAATGTAATTTTCATATATTTTAAATGTAATTTCAAATATATTTTAAATGTAATTTTGATATATTTTTAATTTAATTTTGATATATTTTTTATTAAAAGCTACTGTGCCCAAGACTGGCTTGTGTGACTGAAGGAGAAACCCACTCTGTGCAAAGCCTGGCAGAAGTGCAAGGGAAGCATTTTCCCAGTGATTGACAAGATAGAGCCTCCCCCTGATTGACAGGACAAAAGACTTTTGTTTTCAGCTGATAGGCAATGCAGTAATTTTCTTTAAACGGCATCTTTTCTCCCCAGGTCCTTCTGGAAAAAGCACAACCCACAGGCTGAAGCCCATATTGAGCTGTATTGATCCCCTGCCCTGGGGAGGAGGCTGAAAGGCAACGATCACCACATTTTCCATGGTCCAGAGCCTGAAGAACCCAAGAAAATCGATTATTTGAGAGCCAAGGCTGCTCCTGTAAGAGACACAATCCCTGTGCAAACAGGAACATCTCACCCCATCACCCTCTGGGTGAGCAGAATCTTCCATGAAAGCAAATCCTGCCCATCCCTGCCTGTTCTCCTCTTTTTCCTGCCCTCACCAGGAAAAAACCAAAAATTTTGTGCAGCAAAAAAATCCAAATATCAACTCATGCCATGAGTGCTCTGGTGACAGATTCATGCTGCACATCCCAAACTCCACAAAGTGCAGAAGCCCTGACCCTGCCGACACTTCCATGGAGAAGAAACTCCATGCATGGAGAAGAAATTCCATGCAAAAATCTCATCCCAAGGTTGAAATCTTCCCCTCAGGAATGACCTTTCCAGCTGGGACTGCTGAAAATGGGGGTCACCCCCTTCATGTGACCTCCAGGGCTGATAAAAAGTGGGTGTCACCTCATTTGTGTGACCTTCTCAGACATCCCATGGCTGAATTATTCATTTTGGGGGATGCCAGGAAGGAGAGTGGGATACCAGCAAGGTTTGCTCCTCCTGTACCTCTGTACAGTTCCCAGCTCTCAGAATAAAAACCTCAAAATTATATATTAATCTCAAAATTATATATTAATATAATTTTAAATGAAGACAAAGCACGCTGTGTAAAAATTAAAGAAAATTAATCTCAAATAATATGATTTTTAAACAAAACTATCAGATGCAATCAAGCCAAAATTAGGAGTTTTTTTAAATGAAGAGTTTGTCTGGAGAATTAAAGAAGATGAGAAATCCCCTTGCATTGCTGTGACAGTGAGGAAGATGCTTTGCTCTGCTTTGAGTGCAGTTATAATATAAATAATAAACTGAGTTATATTTATAATATAAATAACACACTAAATCATTTAGCCCAGGGAAAATGACTAAGAATATATAACAACACAAAAAATCATTTATCCCAGAGAAATCCCACCACGTTCACCTGAGGGGACGAATCTGAGTGAGAATATGGGACAAACAAACCCAACTCTCAGAAACCAAATGGAACAAATAAAAATCTGCAGGTTTATCACCAAAATCACAGGATTAACGCTTATTTTCCTGAGTCACCACCCAGCCTGACCCTGCCAAGGAGCAGAAAACACCCAGAGGTAGGAACTGTACCAGCAGCTCTCTGTGAGCCCTGAAAAAATAAAATAAAATAATAAATAAAATAAAATAAAATAAAATAAAATAAAATAAAATAAAATATCCATAAGCAAAGGAACAAAAAAATTATGGTTTGCCTGTGAATAATGACTTGGGACAGGGGGAACAGAGACACCCAGGCCTGGGTAATGGCACAGCTCACATCTGTCTCCATCACTCTGCATCTCCCTGAGAAGTTCATACATATTTAAAAAGGCCAAGAGCTCCATCACTCCTCACTTCTTACAATATCACAGGATTGGAGTCCATCAGGGAGAGAAAGGCAAAGAAAGAAGCACAGGGGGGGGAAATGTCACTGATTTAATCCTGGTCCTGTCTCTGAAGGGGCTTTGGGGTTGGGGTGGGGTGGGATGGGATGTAGAGGTTTGGATGAGATGGGATGAGGAGATCTGGATGGGTTGGGATGAGAAGGTTGGGATGGGATGGGATGGGATGGGACAAGGAGATTTGGGATGGGATGAGGAAGTTTGGATGGGATGGGATGAGGAGGTTGGGATGGATTGGGATGAGAAGGTTTGGATGGGATGGGATGAAGAGATTTGGAGGGATAGGATAAGTATCTTGTATATAAACCTGTTTTGGGGGGTTCTCTGCCAGATGGGTGGATAAAAAGGCAAAGTTTGAGCACAACTTGAGGCTTGTGATGCTGAAAACCAGGAAAATTAAGGGCACTGCCCTGCAGGCTGGAGAGAGCCTCCATGGAGCTCCATCCTTCCAGGTGGACACGAGGTGACAAAGGCAGCACTGCCAAGGAGTTCACCACACTCAAATCGAACCAAAAAACAGGAATTAAGGCAAAGCACAACCCCATCTCCAGAGGGACAAACCCAGCCCCTGTGTTCCCATCCCACACGGAAGCCTAAACATTGAATTTCTCCGTGTCAGCTGTTTTTTAACCAGGCAAAAGCCAGATGGAGCAGGAGGGGACAAAAAAAAAACCACTAAAACACTGGTTCTCCATTAATTTTAAAGCTGTTCAAGAACTTATTGCTCCACACTGGTGCATCCACACACACAGCATGTGCAGCTCTTTTCTCTCTGCCACGCTCCAGCAGCTCCTGTGTCTTTAGGGGCTGGGGTCCCAGCACTGCTAACAGGGATTTAATTCACCCTCACTAATATTTTATCCATGGTATTAGGTCATGTTTTCCCTTTCCACTTGAAAGGCAACCCCAGTTTTCTTGGCAGCAGTGAAATTAATAGAGAAATCATTAGAAAGCAGAAGGGCTGGGGCCGTGCGAATCGCGCGGCGCTCGAGATTATTTCCAAACAATCAAATTAATTGGTGTCATCAGCCACGAGCAGCAGCACCCAGAGAGCTGGCATTAAAAAACATGGAAGATTATTGACAGCCCCGTGCCTCCTCATACATAAAACATGGGGTGGAATTGTTTTATTTGATTATTTCCTATGCATGAAGGCTCTGCCCTGCACGGGGGGTCGGAGCAGACACAGCTGGGATGGTGATCCCACAGCCAGGAATTGGCTGGAATATCAGGAATTGCTCCTGAGGCTTGAAGCAGAATTAACCAGGATGATTTTTAGTGAAAGTGGCTCCTTTTGGACAGCTGAGATGCAGGGATTCGCCTGTTGCAGGCACTTTTAGGGAGTAAATCCTACTCATGTTCAGCTGAAACCTTACGCAAATATCTCCCAACCCTCCAAATTTCAGGTTTCCATCTCCCTGGGCTCTGCCATCCCCTTGGTGACCCCATGGAAACCACACTAACAGCAGCAGAGGATTTTGAGCCTAAAAGTGTAAGATTTTGGCCCTGGCTACACTATCTTCCCCTCAATATTCAAAAATTGCTGAAATGCTGTGAGTGCATGAGGAACAGATCCTGGCTATCCATGGGTTATATCAGTATTTATAATATAAATAACACACAAAGTTAAGTTATAAATAATAAACTAAGTTGTACTTATAATATAAACAACACACTAAGTCATTCACCCCAGAGAAATCCCCCCGTGTTCACCTGGAGGGACAAATCTGAGTGAGAACATGGGACAGGCACCCACCTGAGAGAGGCAGATGGGGTGGGATCATCTGAGCAAAGCAGAGTGAACAGACAGTGGTTAAAAAAGAAATAAAAAATAATTAATCCCAAGTCTTGAGAAGGCATGTGTGAATGCGTTTTGTTTTGGAAGAAAAAAGAATAAATAGCAGCCTCAAGTCAGGATAATATTTATCCACATGCCTCACTTTGAAGTTGAGCCCTTGTTGACTTCACGTGGTGTGTGCACACACTAAAGTCTCCTCCAGAAGAGGCTTTTCTGAAAGCCCAGCCTTGAGCAAAGGGAAGAAAATAAACCCTTCAAAACCAGGTACTAATGGAGAAAAATAAACCTCATCACCAGGGGAATTACCACTGTCCCTCCCAAATCCAAAAGAGGATTTAAACAGCTTTATCTCTTCACCTTGTGCAGATCTGTGGAGCTCACACGGCTGAATTCCGTGGCAGGAAAAGCAAACTGAGAGGAGCAGCCCAGTTAATCTCCAAGATAAATCCCCATTCTCCTGGTTGCTGCCATAAAGAGGAATTTCTCTGTGCTGCCTTTTCTCCCTGCCATCACCTGGGCAGCTCCAGGCAAGGAGACAGGCAGCAAAGCCCTGGAATAAACCACCACATCCACCAGCCCTGCAAAACCTTCCCAGTCCCACAGAGCAGGGAGTTTGTCTCTTGTCTGCAGTTTATTTCTGTTTTCTGAACAGCTCCATGCATTTCCCTTCAGCATTCCTCAAGCAGAAACCACCAGAGATGGGTGGCAGATTCTGCCCCAGCCTTGGCACCCCAAATCCAAATTTCAGGAATTTAAACAGCCCTGCCTTCCCCCAGATACAAGCACTGCAAGAGCCAGAGCCTTCCTTTCCCCCTCAAATGTTTTTTTTTCCCCCCAAAATTCCAAGCTAATCACACATCACAGAAAATCATCACCATCAAAAACCCTCCTTCACTTCACCCTCTGCAAACAACAGGAAGAAAAATGTTTCCCTCTCCATTTTTTGCAGCTCTTATTTCTCTCCACGGGTCCTCCAACTCATTTCCTAAATCCTAAACAGGATTTTAAATTCCAGCCTGGCACCCTTAATGAACACAGCTGGGTAATGTCTCTTACCTGACCTTCCTTTCAGGTGGGTCACTCACATTTATGGTCTTGCTTCATTTTGCCTTAAGTGTGCCCTTGTTACCTCATTTACTCATTTATGTTTCACAGGAGAACAGGGTAAAAAATGGATTTAATGGACCTAGAAATAGCAGGGAGGAAAACCACAAAAGAGACACGAGAATCTAAAGATCTGCTTGTTCTCCAGACAGCTCCCACCACCAGGAACTCCATTTTCATTGATTCTTCCCTCCTTACAAGCATTTCTGTGGCCAGGCAGAGCTGGAAAAGCATCTGGGGAGAGTGAAGTGCCTGAAGTTAAACAGATTTTGGGCCAATTTACACCCTGTTAGACCTGCTAGAAGTGTTTGCTGTAGCTCATGCTGAGACTTCAGAGAATGCACAGCTCCCAACACAGAGCTCTGCTTCCAAAAGGCATCACCTGGGCTGCCTCCCATTTCAGCTGCTCCCAGGTTTCCCATTTCTGCTGCTTCCAGATTTCCCATTTCTGCTGCTCCCAAATTTCCCATTTCTGCTGCTTCCCAAATTTCCCATTTCCGCTGCTTCCCAAATTTCCCATTTCTGCTGCTTCCATATTTCCCATTTCAGCTGCTCCCAGGTTTCCCAGCACTGCCCTTTCCCTCATTTTGAAGGTCCCTGGCACTGTGAAAGCACAAATCCCAAAGCTGAGCAGCCCTGCCCAGCTCTCTGAACCTTCCCTTCCTTTTAAACTCTCAGCAAGGTGAGAAGGGATGAGCTGGGGAAGGTTCAGGCTCTGCTGCTCCTCTGAAGGGTAACTGCCCTTCTGTGAGCCATTCAGAGAGGAGAGGAACATTAAAATCACACATCCATGGCATCCCTGAGCTGGGAAAAGACCCCCCAAGATCACCCATTCCAAGAATTCACCCAGCCCACACTGAAATAATGAGGCAGGGGGTGTGGAATTCAGGGGACACTGGAGGCCCCTGATGTCCCCAAAGCAGCTGGGGAGGTGGGAAAGGAGCCCCCAGCACATCCCCAGAGGGAAACTGAGGCTGGGGCAGGTTCCCAGAGAGGGGCACAGAGGATGTGGATGCTGTCACACAAGTGTCACACACAACTGTCCCCTGCCCTGTCCCACACTCGGCAGAGTCATGGGGATGAGTTTGGGCTCTGTCAGAGCAGCTGATCCAGAAAAATCAACTGGGATCCATAAAATGCCTGTGCAGCCCCAAATCCAGGAGGATTCCTGTGGGGTTCACCCTAAAGGAGGGGATTCCAGGGCAGCCAAAGCCACTGTGCTTCCCCTCTTTGTCCCCTTCCCCTCTCCATCCCAGCCCTGCTGTAACTCCTAGGGCTGAGGGGGAGCCCAGGCAGCAGCAATTTTTCATTTTCCAGCCCAATTCTGCTCACTGGATCCACCACAAGTGCTCTGGAATCAGGACCTGTCCAAAGCTGCCCAGCCTCCAGCATTCTGAACAAAATCTCCTCCCTGGCATTTTCCTTGAAGCCTCAGTCCTGCAAACCTTGCAGTTACTCATTAACTGAGTTTTCAGCATCGTTTTTCAGGTTTTTATGCCCTTGGAAATGCAGAAAAAGCCTGAAGCATTGCACAAGTACTCCTTTCTCACTTGGAAAAAAACCAAAAACCCAAAATCTCTAGAAACAGCCTTGCAGTGGTGCTGGTTTTAAAATATTTCACTTTGCAAGTACCTAAAGCACAGAATTCTCTGCAAGTCCATGCTCCAACCAAGGAGAAGAAGAGCCAGGAACCCCTTCCTTAAGGGACGGCCATGGTGAGAAGGGAAAGGACATAAAAAAACCCACAAAACCCCAGTTCCCTGCAGGGCTCAGGGCTGGACACCCCCAAATCCCTCAGCCCCACAACTTTCCTGCCAATCCCTTCCCTGAGCTCCTCCTCAGAGCTCTGCACCCACAGCTGTCCCAGCCTGTCCCTGTTTAGCCCCCCAAAAAAATCAAAATCCCATCTGGCATCTCCCCAGGAGAAACAGCCCAGTGAAAACACAGCCCAGCAGGATGGCAGCAAACAAGTGTTAACCCTTTTCCCTCCCCAAATCCCTCCTTTTCCATCTCCTGCTGGATTTTAGGGTCCCCAGCCAGAGGAACAAGCCCCACATGTCCCGGTTTGGGGCTGGGATGGGGAAGTTTGGTGCCAGGACGGGCTGAACATTTCATCAATGCACAAATGGAATTTGCCAAGAGGCATTTTAGGAGTCAATTCTTCACACTCCAGTAATTAGAACAATATTATGGGGGGGGAAAAAAAAAAAGAAAAATAAAAAAGTGTGAGGAGGAGGGCAGGCAGCAGAGCTCCCAGGGGGAATTGGCTGGAGGAGGAAAAGGCTGAGCAAACACCCAGAGTCAAGTGAGGCCCCAAGGCAAGAGCCCCTCACAGCCTCCCTGCAGGTTGGACTTCAACCAAAAACCTTCTCCACTTCCCACTTCTCCATTTTTCTATGCAGGAGTGTTTTTAAATGATATTTCTGATTTCCAGATCAAACATGAGCCAGACCCAGCTCCTTCAGCCCCTCATCAAGGTCAGTGGGGTTTTCCTGTTTTCAGGCAAGCAAATTCAACTCAAGGTCCTTCAGACACTCCCAGTGAGTAATAAAGCTCTGTTCTTTTATAAATTAATCTCTATTCATTTCTGAATAAATCTCTATTCTTTTCTGAATAAATCTATTATTTTAATGAAGAAACAGACATTGAAGCCAAATCCCACCGAGCACCCAGTCCCCAAAAATCAGATTCTCACAGAACAGCTGTCATCTGCACCTACAAAAAAAATCACAACACCCCAAACTGTTGCATCATCTGAATACACAGAAAATCATCTCTATTTTAATAGGATCCCAGCTGAAAAAGGAAACAAAACCAGACAAACCCAGATGTTGGTGGATCCATCTCCAACACCTCCCTGGCCCTGGAGCATCCTCTGCAGGGAATTCCAGCATCCCAAACTGGAGTTCCCAGCACAGAGCCCACACAGCCAGCTCCACTGGGGCATTTCCAAAGCCCAGAAAATTCATTTTTTAAATAAAACCTCATTTTCTGTGCTTGTGAGAGGCCAGCCTGGGAGCAGGGCTGGCGTGGGGGCTCAGGACACTGCACAATGGTTACTCAGAGCTGCTGAAAGTGGCACTCAGTCAGTTCAGCTCACATCTGCAGCGAGCTGTGAGCTCAGCCCTGCTGCTGGAGCACAGAGGTCCCTTTGATAAATCTCTCTGTACAGGACTGCTGCACTATTTCCGCATGAAAGAAATAAATTCAATTTTTTTTCCCAATCATCTTTGCAGCCCACTGGCTTGGAAGAGTGAGTTTCTCTCTGCTGCACTCCGTCAGGCTCAGGTACAGGATCTGCCTCACACCCTGGCTCTCCAAGCTTTTATTTCTATCCTCCAGTTTTTTATCTTTATTTCTATCCTCCAGTTTTTTGTCTTTGAGCAGAATTTTTCACAGAAAATCACACCCAAAGCTTGCAAAAAAATCCTCCCACTTTTACTCTCAGTGCACTCAAAATCCTCCCACTTTTACTCTCACTGCACTCTGAAATTTCTCTGTAAATTCTCCATAAGTGGAACAATTTTCCTCTTTTTTTTTTTTTTTTAATTTTTTCCTTGAGAAAACTCCTCAAAGTTCCATTTCTGCATCCCTTCTCTGCAGAGATGTGCACATTTTAAATCAGACGCACAAAACTAAGAGAGGCTGAAGAGGAAAACCTGTGTGGGGTGACATCCACCACAGCCCCAAGGTGTTCAGCTGTGATATTTCCAGGTATTAACTTGCACCAAGAAAATTCAGTTTCCTACAGAAGCTTCTTCCCCCTCTTTATTTTTTGGGGTTTTTTTGGGGTTTGGTTTTTTGGGTTTTTTTTTTTGTTGTTGTTTTTTTGGGGTTTTTTTGGTTTTTTTTTTCATATTTAAGATGCTGTGCTGTGATCACTGGAGATTATGGAATGCCAGAACTTTCAGCCTGCTAGTTTCACTTTTACTAAACCTCATTTACACCCACGTGTTAATCTGTTTCTAGAAATGTTAATTATTATTTGTATTATTTGGCCTTGGCACAGCCTCATCGTGAGATGCTGAGGGTTTTATTGAAGAAACAGAAATTTTTTTATTCTTCTTACTGAATAAAAAATTCCTTTTATTCCAAGTGATTTCAGCCAGGATGGATTTCCTCCCTTTCCCAGAGCACATGATGCTGAACAGTTGAGCTCAAGTGATGAGAGATAAATTCAGCACACAAAGCCTGGCTTTGCCTCTTGGCATCTTGCACCCACAGTGATGCTCACTGCACCAAACCTCAAAAATCCCATGACATCACCAAAGGAGGCTCAAATGAAACCACAAAATAGCCAGAAATTGTTGGATCACCCCCCCAAAAAAAAGCCTGGTGTCTCCTCTCCCTAATTTTTGGAGAAACATTTGTAGGTGGTTTAACACTCACAGGTTTTTTTTCCAAAGTAAAAAAAGATTATTCTCTCCCTGATCTTGTCTAAAATTAACAAAAGGAGAACTCCAAAAGGAATTAAAATTAACAAAAGGAAAACACCAAAAACCAAAACAACCCCCAAAACCAACAAAAATAAAAAAAAAACCAAAAAAACCCAAAACAAATTTTAAAAAATAAAAACATAAACAACCAAACAAAACACACAAACAACAAAAAACAACCCAAAAAAACAAAACAAATTTTTAAAAAGAAAAAAAACCTAAAAAAACAAACAAAACAAAAACACACCAAAATAAAAAAGGACCAAAAATCAAAACAACCCCCAATAAACAAAAGAAAAACAAACAAACCAAAAAACCAAAAAACCTAAAACCAAAACAAATTAAGAAAAACTCCAAAACAAAAACAACACAAACAAAAAAAAAAACAAAAAACCCCCAAAAACTCCAAAAAACTCCAAAACCAAAACAACTAAAAAACCAAAACAAAAAAAAAACAAAAACCCCACCAAAAACCAAAACACCCAAAAACCAAAACAAACACAACAAAAAAACTAAACAAAAACCCCAAAAAAACCCCAAAACAAATTTTTAAAAAAGAGGAAAAAAAAACCAAAAACCAAAACAAACAAAAAACCACCAAAAAACAATAACAAGAAACCCAAGATAAAAACAAAACAAAAACAAAAATCCAAAACCAAAACAAATTTTAAAAAAGAAAAAAACCAAAAAACCCAAACAAGACAAAACAAATAAAAACAAGATCAAAAAAACACCCCAAAAACAAAACAAAAACTGCAAAAAAATCAAACAAAAAACCAAACAAAAACCCCCAAAACCAAAACAAATTAAAAAAGAAAAACAAACAACCCAAACAAAACAAAACTTAAAAAAAAACCCAGAAAACAAAACAACCCCCAAAACCAAAACAATTAATAAAAGAAAAAAACCACCAATAAAACCAACCAAACAACAAAACAATCACCCAAAAAACAAAACAAAAACAACAAAAAACCAAACAAACCCCCCCAAAAAAACCCCAACCAAAACAAATTTAAAAAAAAACAAAAAGCAAAACAACCCCCCAAAAACAACAAAAAAACCAAACACAAAAAAACCCAAACAAATAAAAATTAAAAAAAAAAAAAAAAAAAACAAACAGAAAATCCCCCAAAACCAAAACAAATAAAAAAAAGAAGCTCCTGTATGGAGTTAATCATCAACTGAGGGCAGGCACAGCCCTGCTCAGGCATCCAGGGCTGCTTTCCCCAGCTCTACACTTCCCTGTGAAAAACACCAGGGAATCTATAAATGTAAACATTATAATAAATATCATTTATTTTTATATTTTATATATAAATATAAATAATAAAATCTACACACCCTTCTTTTGGAGAATTCTCCTCGTTTCCCTCCCTACTTACCTTGGTGACACAGGAATCCCAGCCAATGCCACAGAGCCACAGCCACCATGACATGGGCAGCTCCATCCAGGCTGCCTACTACTACTATTATTATTATATTATATTTATTATATTTACATTTTATTTATTATATTTACATTATATTTATTGTATTTATTATATTTACTATATTTACATTATATTTATTATATTTATTATATTTACATTATATTTATTATATTTACATTATATTTATTATATTTATATTCTATTTATTATATTTATTATTTGTTATTGATATTTATTATTATTACTTTTTATTTTTATTTATTATTATTACTTTTATTTGTAAAAATACCCTGGGGCAGGGCTGGGATGGGGCACCCAGCTTGGCTGGCCAGCCCTGCTCTGCTCCCAGACACTTCACACACTCCGTGGTGCAGAGAGAAAACACACTGCTTTTAATATGTTCTTGGCTGCAGGAGGTCAGAAAAAATCCCCTGAAAGTCAAAATGAGAGAAGAGGAGCAGCAGGTCACAGCTGGCAGTGCGTTTACAGCAGTTGTATATCTGGAATTTCTGCAGTTTCTGCTTTTTTATATTAATTCATATAAATCCCTCTCTCTTCTCAGCCCAAACCGTGTTAAAAATAATAAATTAAATAGAAAAACAGTGGTTTTCTAACACTAAAAAAAAAAGGCACCCTTAAAAACAGGGCTGGAGGCTGCTAGATGGGGTTGGAGATGCTGGAGGGAGGGGAATTCTCAGCAGAGAAACAGAAACACCAACTCTCGGTTATGAATCCCTTAAATAATTCTGACAGCACTCCCCACCCTCCTGTCTGAAAGCGAACAGAAATTGGAGTTTTCTGACTCTCTGGCAGCATTTGGGGTGGGGCAGAAAGGGATTGTGGCAGCTGAGCCCCTCCAGAGCTGTCCCAACCCATCCAGTGGATGCCAAAGGGGGAATCCCTCACTTGGAAGGGGCTGGGGACAAAGTGAGGACAGCCTGGATCCCCCCAGGGCTTTCCAGGACCTCCAGCAGCAGGAGGGATGGAACACTAAAAAATACCCTGAATATCTGGAGCAATTTTGGAGCAATTACCCCAAATTTACAAAGGGCACCTCTTGCTTGAACTCTGATTTCACTCCCACCCCAAGGCAGCCACTGGAGCGTGCCAGGCTCAGGACACCTCCCCAGCAGCCACATCCTCTCCCTGGCACTGCAGCCACCCAAAATAAATCTCCTTTGAGTCCTGGCCCTGCCCCACACCAGCCAAAATCTCCCTGGGCTCAGCTGAGAGGAAGAACTGATCCAGAGCCTGCTCCAAGCCCTGCTCCAGCTGTTCGGGGAGGAAGATCCGAACAGGTGGGTTCAGATCTCTCTCCTCAACCTCTGGAGCAGAACCGGAGTGAAAAACACAACTTTAATTCCTCCATTAGCAGGAGGAATGGAACACTAAAAAATACCCTCAATACCTGGAGCAATTACCCCAAATTTACCAAGGACAGCTCGTGCTTTAACTCTGATTTCGCTCCCACCCCAAGGCAGCCACTGGAGCGTGCCAGGCTCAGGGCACCTCCCCAGCAGCCACATCCTCTCCCTGGCACTGCAGCCACCCAAAATAAATCTCCTTTGAGTCCTGGCCCTGCCCCACACCAGCCAAAATCTCCCTGGGCTCAGCTGAGATGAAGAACTGATCCAGAGCCTGCTCCAGATGTGAGGTGGGTGCAGATCTCCCTCCCCAGCCTCTGGACCAGAAGCAAAATGAAAAATACAACTTTAATTTCAGTACCAGCATCTCCTCCTCCTTCAGCTGCCCTGTGAATCGCTTCCCCTTTTCATTTTTAGCGTTTCCTATCTGTGGGGCAGGGCAGGGAAGACCCTTATCTTGCCAAAAAAAGCCTTTTTCAAAGAGAGCAGGAACTTCAAAAGGAATTCAGGGTGATTAAATCCACGTCAGGAGGGCAGAGAGGAGCTGGAGGCTAATAAATGGCACGCTCCACAGGTTTATGAATATTTGAACTATATTTCTTTTCTAAAAAAATTGTACATTACTGCAAGTTATTTAAAATGAGTAACTCCTTTTAATGAACCTGGCTACCATCACGCTGACTAATAGAGTAATAAAGAGTTTAATCCATATTTATGTACATTTTATGTCATTACAGTTGCTGCCAATAAATTAGCAAGTCCAATAAGAGTTTGATTTTATACCATCACTGCTACTAAATGTGTAACAACACACACTACACGAGCACCAGCTTTTTATTTTATTTCTTTTTTAAGAGCCAGGCTGTACTAACAGCAAGCCTGGAGAATCAGGCTTAGTTAGGAATGAGGCAATATTAACTGAGGTTTTACTCCTGCATCCATGGAGAAAACACTTCTGCAGATGCCACTGGTGATTTATAGAGAGATCTGAACCACTTTAAAAGGATCAAATATTCAGAAATAATTAATATTGAAGGGGCATGGGTAGAAATACAGGCACCAGCATCTCAGGTCACTTCTGCAAACCTCTGCCATGAAACACAGGATTATTGCTTTATCATCCACACCACAGCAGAATGACTTTAAAACTGGACATGGGGGAAAAAGAGCTGCCTGCCAGCAATTCCAACTGGCCATGAGCAACTGGAATGGGCCTTTGGGCTGCCCTGGGGAGCTGGGGGACACTGCAGATCACAGGGAATGAATGGGGTGCACCCATCTGGCAGAGCCTGAGCATCCATTGCCCAGCATCCCACAGAGCCAACTTGGAGATTCCAGCTCCACTGGGATTTTGGCTGGAGAAATCCACGTGGTTCATGACCCCATTTCACCCTGCTGACAGCAAAAAGCATCTCCTCAAGCTCAAAACTCAAGGAAGAAGCAAAACCGGGAGCAAACCTGGATTTGGGAAACCCACAGGCAGAGCTGGAAGGGGATCCTCTGCTCCCACGGCAACTCCTCCTTGCAGGAGCCAAAAGGAGTGATGGAAACATGGAAACCTCTCTCAGAATAACAGCTGGGCAAGGCAGGACTGAGGGATCTGATTTTTCAGCCTCTTTAAAGCACCAGTGGTTTTCTAACACTAAAAAACCCCAAAGATTCAAAGCCCTTTACGCAGAGGTTGGCATCAAGTCCCCGCCTTCCTCCTCAGTAATTACACTCCAGCAATCCCAAAAACTGCTGCTAATTGCTGTCCCAGTGGCCTTTTTGGTTTGGAGGAGAGGAATAACTCTCTCCCAGTGGCATCCAGAAAGGAAACACCCACCAAAATCCATCTGCAATTAAACTCTGTGTAACTATGACCCACCAGAAACGCCTCCTACACGGTGTAAGTGTCTTGTAACCAAAAAAACCCCATTGATCTGAGCAGTGAATAGCTTCAGGAAGGACTTTTTGTGTGTTGAGGAGACGAATAATTCTCCCTGTGGCATCCAGAAAGGAAACACCCAACCCCACTCCACCAAAATCCATCTGCAATTAAACTGTGTTACTGTGACCCACCAGAAACGCCTCCTACACGGAGTAACTGTCTTGTAACCAAAACAACCCATTGATCTCAGGAGTGAATAGCTCCAGGAAGGAGTTTTTGTGTGTGAAGTCTGTGTTTGGCCAGTGGGGAGGTGGATTAGAGGCTCCTTTTGCTGTGACTCAAAACGGAAAGGGAGCTCTGGTCAGCAGCAGATTTTTCCCTGTTTATTTGCTTTGCCACTGTTGAACACAGATCTGAGGGTAATGTGGGAATGAAAGGTGCTGGAGACAATGGGAATGTTTTGACAGGCTTCCAGAGGGATTTAGGGTGGTGCAGAGCTGGACAGCTGATACCTCCACCAAGCTGATAAAAAAGAAAAAAATGAGGTTTTTGTATAGAGAGTCTGTGCTTCCCACATTTTCTATGGTTGGTTGAGGATGAGAGCAACGTGAAAACAAGCACGATGCAGGCAATAAAGCACATTTGGATCTCTTGGAAGTTTATGACACATTTCTTTCTCAAATCTCCTAAAAAAACAGATTGCCCTGAGCAAAGAGGGAGTGGCAAATCACCTCCCCAAGTCACAAAGCTGAATGCACCCCCAAAAAATGACCAGGGGGAGGGAAGAGCAGAACAAGGAAAAGCAAACTGTGCTCATCAGCTGATGTGTTCCAGCAGTGTTTAACACCAGGCATCAGAGGCAATTTGAAACTGCACAAAGCAAGAGACAATGTGACGATAAAGCAGCATTTTAATTAGCAGCAGTTCCTTCCCCAGCCCAAAAGGTTCCTTCTGTGCATTCATATTCCCAGAACAACAACTGCCTTCTTGTATTCCATAAATCAAAAAAAAAAACTCATAAAACAAGGCACTGCAATTGCACATTCCACATAATGGTCCAGAAATAAATTAGGCAATAAATATCAAATAATATATCCCCACCAGCAGTGAAAATCTACTCTTTGGATAATCAGAAGGGAAGATGCCTTCCAGCAGCTTATGTCTGGCAGCTCGAAACAGGTAAAACAATACAGAGCTTTAATAAATCTTTTATCACCTTTTCTGCTGAAGAATATAGCAATTGTCCTGGGTAATGGCTTCCCTGAGCCCTGCATCCATCAGCCCTGATGCAGTTGGTGTCAAAGGCAGGGGATCAGAGCAAGAGCCACTTGTCAAAACCAAGGCAGAGTTTTCCTTCTTTGATATTTGGTGCCAACCATCACTTAGAGCCAACACATTTCTGAGAAGCTCAGGGCACTCATTTCACCCTGCCATGAAACCCCACAGACACTCAGTGGCCATGAGACAAAAATCAGGGGTGATTTCAGCAAAGTTTATTTTGCTCTGCATCTCTGGCAGCAGATGGGGAAGGACTGAGTGAGGTGTGGACCCCAGGCAAGGTTTGGTTCTTCTCAAAAACACATGGGGTCATTGTTAGGGATGTATTTTATGAAAAATCTTTTTGCTACGATTTTCCTCCTAAGAAGCTGAGAAGCCTCAAAAATGAAATGTAAACAATAATTATCTGCTGCTGTAGAATGCAACAGGTTCATCTTTGATTGGTCTCATGTGGTTGTTTTTAATTAATGGCCAATCACAGTCTAGCTACCTCAGACTCGCTGGTCAGTCGCAAGATTTTATTATCATTCCATTCCTTTCTATTCCTTTCAAGCCTTCTAATGTAATCCTTCTTCTATTCTTTAGTGTAGTTTTAATATATAATTTTCTTTTAATGTAATATATATCATAAAATAATAAATCAGCCTTCTGAAACATGGAGTCAAGATTCTCATCTCTTCCCATGTCAGAGTTAATTCCACATTTGCAAATTCCAGCTTTGATGACCTCGAGTGAAAAACACTACCACAGGTCACATCCTTTAGAGACTGATCCCAGAGAGTTTTTCATCTAAAGCAGAAAACTCGATGGCTTGGTCACCCTTCACACAGCAGAATCAACCTGTTTTAGGTTTTTAACCCCTAAATTTAGGGTTTTAACCCCTAAATACACTGAGAACACAGCAGAATCCTAAATACACCACAAGCATGGGGGAACTGGTGCGCAATTCTCAGAGGCTGCTCAGAACACCACAAAATCTTTGTATTTTCACCCCAAATCTGGAGCACAAACCCAGGGAGCCCCAGTGGCAGAACCATCCCTCCCCAGGAGCTCAGCATTAACTCTTACCTTCCCAAAATCCCGCACATCAAAGAGGTCAAAGGGATCAAAGAGGTCGCTGTTCCTTAACCCAAACTTGTCGTGGCACACCTTCAGGAAGGTCCTGATGTTCTTCAAACACAGAAACTGTGGAGGAGAAAATGGAGGAAAAGAAGGTGAAATGAGTGAGACAGGCACAAATTACAGCTGAGATTTCCTGAGTTAAATGCAAGACAAGCGAGCATCGGGGAAGATGGAACAGGAAAGCCTTATAAATATGATTGCCTGGCAAAAGATTTTGAGAATATAGAAACTATAAGCGAGATTGAAATGAAAGCAAGCTTTGAGATACCTCAGTTACTGAACGATGGGAAAACAATGGTGTGGGTGGCTGAAGGTTGATGGAACAATCCCCTCTGCTTGCAGACAGGCCCAAGGGTCAGAGCAGACCCCACTAGCTTGGCAGAAGGGCCCAAAGAGGAGTTTTAGGGTTTCCAAAGAGGAGTTTTTAGGGTTTAAAATTTAACACAGTGTGGTAATGTAATGATTCTTATAAGCTGTATGGAAATGCTATAGGATTTATATATTGTACTAGATTTCTTAGTGAGAATCAGAATATTCAGTACAGAAGATTTATTGTATTGTAACAGGAGCTTCACTCTCTTAACCCTTTTACTCTTTTACGCCTTTGCCCTCTTATGCTTCTGCTCTCTTTCCCCGTTTATTCTCTTGCCCTTTTTACTCTCTTATGCTTTTACTCTCTCACCCTCTCATCCTCTCTCCCCCTCTCTTCTCTCAGGCCTGCTCTGAGCTGTGGCTGCAGCCCCCAGCAGAGCCCTGCACCCAGGCCCTTGCAATAAACCCCAAATTCCAGCAGGGCCCTGCACCCAGGCCCTTTGCAATAAACCCCAAATCCCAGCAGGGCCCTGCACCCAGGCCCTTTGCAATAAACCCCAATTTCCAAGCCCTGGCTTCAGAGATCTCTCATCTCCATCCATCCCCACCATCCTACCCCTTGTTGCTCCTACAAGCAGGGAGTGAGAAGCTCGCCCTGCAAGGCCAGCAAGAGTTTATTTGGATTATCCCCAGTTGTTTCTGAGGATGTCAGACTCTGGTGCCCTGTGAGGGCTCCTGTGTTCTCAGCTGTGCTCCACGAACACAAGGCCCCTTTGAAAAACAACATCTTTCTCCCAAGGTAACGCTGCAGAAGGGCTGCAAAACTCAAGAACTCAAGCCAGGACGTTTCCCTTTCAAGGTCGAAGGCAAATGTAAATTACAGCTGATGTTGCACAGAAGCCCAGGGTTGAACATTTAACCATTTCCAGCACAGTACCATTTGGCTCCCTACAGAAGGGACACATGTTACAGCAACAGGACAAGGGGAATGGCTCTAAACTGGCAAAGGGCAGGATTAAATGGATATTGGGAGGGAATTCTTCCCTGTGAGGGTGGGGAGAAGTTGTGGCTGCTCACGTGCTGCAAGTGTCCCAGGCCAGGCTGGATGGGACTTGGAACAACCTGGGATAGAGGAAGGTGTCCCTACCCAGTCTGGATGATCTACAATATCCCTTCCAAATCTTTGGTTATCCAGCAAGGTTGACTGGCAGAGCAACATCAAGTTTCTCTTTTAAAAAATCCCGTCTTTACAGCAAACAAAATTTTTGTTTATCAAAAATTATCAGGGATTCCAAAGCCGGAGGACTCCAAATGGTCTTGCTCCTGGCAACATGGGGGCTTAAGAAGAGAAAAATAAAAATCTGCTTCATTTTTCCAGCTGCATCACCTACATCCTTCATCTGCTGAGCCAGCCAATTAACTTCCCTTCTTTTTACATCCTCACTGCAAAATACCTTCAATTTATGGCTGTATCTTCAGGCAACCCTTCACTTTTCCAGCAAATTCCTCACAGATACCTAACAAACATGTTAGAATCCTGAGGAAATCCATCCATCAAGGGGGTAAATCACCCCCGTGTGATCAACAGGCAGAGGAGCCAAGCTGCCTTTGGGTGGATTCCTCCTGCTTTTGTCACATGGCACAATCCCCGAGTTGCCATCAAACACACACCGCCTGCAAACTTCACCCAGGGTTCAAAGCAAAAGAAAATAGCTTAATTTTCTTTTAATTAAAAGAATCAAAGCACAGTCTTTGGGGCAATGGTACCTCCACAGACGTGGTTCGTTAGTGCTGCTTTGGGGATTAGACATGAGGGTTTCCAGCCTGGATTAGCAAAACCACCTCATTAACAGCAGGCTGCTGCACCTACACAAAGCAAGAAATAACCTTTTACCCCTCTGCCCCTCCAGCAGAGCTGCCCCAGCACGGTGGGCACAGGACAGTCCCATCACATCAGAGCCTTCTCATCAGACAAGCACGTGCCAGAGGCAGGAATTGAAAACAAATCTGGTTTTCTGGGGCATTCCTCTATCTCACATAAACACTGCAGTAAATATAAGTGTCTAGACTGGGAGGTTTTTGGTTGTTTTTTCTCTTTTTTTTTTTTTTGAATTGCTTTACAGGCTCTCTTGCTGACACTGGTTATTTCACAACTTTATCTCTGCAAGAATTTGCACCCCAGGCTGCCTGTGCTCGCTGCACTGCAGTCCCATTGATTCCAAAGTTCCAGCGTGTGCTTATTTTAAATCCTTTTAAGCCTCCAATTTTGAAAGTTAATGGCACAGGGTGCAGCCACAATTACACACAGCAAGATGCAAACCTCCTCTGCAGAGCTGCCCTGCCCTTCTGCAGCATTCCCTCCCTCCCCTGATCATCCATCCCAGGCTGGGCAGCACCAAACCACAATCACAGAATGGCTTGGGATGTTCAGGATTATCCATTTCCATCCTCTTGCCATGGGCAGGGACTTTCTACCATCCCAGTTTGCTCCAAGCCTGGCCTTGGGCACTGCCAGGGATGGGGCAGCCACAGCTGCTCTGAGAACCTGTGCCAGTGAAGGAAACAAAGGCCAAAAGTGATGTTCCACATCCAATTCAGAGGTGGAAACCCCCTCACCACAGCTGGTAAAGATATAAAAAGAGGAGGAGGCACCTGCTAAGGTGGCAGCTCCAGGTGACATCGGCACAGAGCCACCACACCACCAGCCAGGCCCTGGACAAACATGGACAAAAAAGCCCATCATCTATTCAAAGAGCTGCTGGAAAAGGCCTGGTGGAATCCACAACAAACTCAATTAACCAGTTAATTAAGGAGCTGGCAGCAAGGCCACCACACTGCCCACAGGAACAGCCACCACTGGGGATGACAGCTGCAGGTGGGTTTCACCCTCACTCCTGGAGCACCACAAGTCCAAGTGGGGACACCCAGCACAGTTCACTCCTGGCCCTTTTTCTGTGGCCAATCTGCAAAGTGCCATCTTGTGCTTTTGATTTTCCTGGCGTTTTGAGGTCGCTGCTGATGGAAGATGATTAATTCTTGGCTCAGGACTGTTACTCAAGAGCCACAGGTTAAAATTAGCTCCCATTTAACACGGGCTGTGCTGAGGCCGTTTTATTCACCAGTCAATCACACCTTTGGACAAGCAAACATTTCACAGGAGAGAAAAGAAATCAATGTTTTCCATGGGGCTCATTCAGCACCTGTCAGGCCCAAAATCAGTGCTGTCATTTATCTAATTTTAGTGAGGCTGGAGCTGAGGAGCAGGGCCCTGAGAACAAGGGAACACCAACATCACAAATTCCCAATCCTGGCACCCTCCTGTGCATCCAAAACAGCTTTGGGAGCCACCAGCCATGGCTCCAGGGAATTCCATGAATTCCACAGTCACCAACGTTTCCATGGCCAGCAACATTTCCAGGCTCTGGGACAGCCCCAGGACAAATCCTTCACAGGGGAGAACACCCTGGGCACTGCAAAGCCCATCAGAGAGGGAAGAGGGACTGGAACAGGGATGGGATTGTGAAAAACAGAGCAAGAAACTCATCTAGTGAAACAAAACACCCTGAAGGCAGATAATGAATGAGAAAAACGTGGTCAGCTCTGCCCCAGGCCTTGCAGGGTTGTAAGAAGCAGCACTAGAGAGAGGCAGCAAAGGGCCCCATCACCTGCACTCAGCCAGTTTCACAAGAGCTCTGCTTATTTTTAACCACTCTGCAGAGTCATAAAGTGAATAAACTGCTCTGAACTCCCCCTGGGAGCCCCTGGCCACCCTCCTGCACATTGGGGTGGCCAACACCCCCAAGGCCTGGGACACACTGGGAGCTCCTCAGCAGCTTCTGGGACGCTCTGTTTAATAGAAGGTTTTCATGATTTTCTCTCTTTTACTGAATTCAGTGAGTTTAGAGACTCCTCAGATGATTACAGGCCATACAAAGGGTTGTGCTGCTGAGTTTTTGTGCCACTCAAACTCAGAAATGCACTGGAGGTGCCTTCAGGGGAGGTCAAAAAAGGGGTAATTTGGTGTTTGAGTAACTCCACTTTGCACTGGGATCCCAGCAGGGACATGCCCAGCCACCCCAGATGTTTCTGCAATTGGAAACTCCAGCCTGGGGGTGGGAGAGGACTCTTGGGGAGGGTGTGGGTGACTTTTCCTCACAGCCCACACTTCAGGCCCCTCCCTGCACTCCCCAAATGACTGGGCACCCGTGGCACCTGCACTGACAAGACAGGAGCCATTTCCAATGCAAATTCACCAGAGAAGAGAAAACTGCTCGGGGTGGGCTGGAAACACATCCCAGACCTAAAGGCCACACATGCACCCACCAAAACTGCTTTGTTAATGGAGAAACACAACCATTTTTGTTAAAAAAGATCTCCAAGATCAAGTCCAACCATCAACTCAGCACTGCCAAGCCCTCCAGTAAGGGGCTTGGATTGCCCCCCAAACCTCCCATGGCTTTGTTCCTGCTGGCTTTGTTCCTCCCCAGCTTTGCCCCATTGTCTGTGGTGCAGAGGCAGCACAAACCCTCTGCAGAGAATTCCCCAACGCATTTGGATTCAAGTCAGAGCTCATCAATTACTCCAGATGGACAGATTAAATTTCAGGTTGTTGGACAGCAGATTTATCTATTGAGAAGTGGAGAATGAAATTATTTCTCAAACAGTTTAGCACTATTATTTCCCCCTCCCTTTGCCTTTCAAAGCCATTCCCATTGCTGAGCGCTCCAGGGCTGGGCAAATTCCACTTAGGGAGGCTGATTAATGAGCCTAAAACACTGATGAGGGCTGACCTCTCCACAGCTTCTCCTTCTCACATCCCCTCACAAGCACCATTCATCCCTAGGAAAGCACCTGAGGGAAAGCAACCATGGATTTTAGCAATCACCCATAGCAGGGCAATGGGGGAAAGCAAGAAAAGGGAAGAAAATCAGCCAGAGCACAGGGGGGATGAAAAATTCCTGCACAAACTCACCAGGAGCTTCCACCTTGCCCAAGAGAAGCACAGAAGGGTCCAGCAGCAGGGCAGGAGAGGCTGCCAAACCCTGCTCTGGTCCTGCTCATCCTCAAAGGGACAAAGATCCACCCCAGTCACTATCCTCAAACCTTCACTCATCATTGTCCTGGCATGGCTCAAAGGGACAAAGACCCCACAGGAATCATCCTCAAACCTTCACTCATCATTGTCCTGGCATGGCTAAAAGGGACAAAGACCCCCCCAGTCACTCCACAGGAACTTCCCATCATGGGCTGTCAAAGGGAAGAGGTCTCCCAGTTAACAACATAAAGCCCATTAAATGGAAACCAGAATATACATGGAATTGTGAAAAAATAATTAAAAACTACAAAACAAAAGTAAAAAAATAACAAAAAGAGAATCTGGAGTAACCTGGTTAACACCCAGATGTCCCAAGCCTCAGCCGCACAGGCAGAGGACTCTCAGTTATCAATATAAAACCCATGGACTGGAAACCAGAGTATACACGGAATTGTGAAAAAAATAATTAGAACTACAAAATAAAAGTAGAGCATTTACAAACAGAGAATCTGGAGTAACCTGTTAAATACCCAGAGGCAGAGGACACTCAGAGGGTGCTGCTGTCACCCTGCCATGCCCAGGGCTCCAAGAACTCATTGTGTTTTATCCAAGGAAGTTTTCCTGACTCCTGAGCTCCTCATGAAGACTGCCAGGCTCATTTCCCCCATTACACATGGGGGAAAAAAGTGGAAAAGCAAAAATAAAGCTGTAAGTGTGGCTAAAACCCCCATCCATCAGGCAGCTGAGATGGGTAACTCCAGATAATGACTCAGGACAGGGCTCTGGTGACACAGGGATGTCCCAGGCAAGCCCAGATGTTCCCACATTCCCAGGGGAACGCCAGGCTCTGTCTGTCTGTCCATCCATGCTCACCCCACAGCACTCAGGGGCTCTAAATGAGAGGAAGGAAGCTGCAACTTCCCGAAGAGAAAACGCTGGAGCTGCCACTGCTGACAGTGCTTCCCTCCTTTGTGGAGCCCTCCCAGGCCTGCAGGGGCTGGGAAAGGCAGGATAATTAAGGTTTCAAGGCTTTAATTGCAGTGCCTGGCAGGGTTTCACCCACAGTGCTCACAAGGGCTGAAATTGCCCCGAAAACCCCAAATCCAGTGGGTCCAACAGGTTCAGCACTGGTGCAACCCCCCCAGGCACAGAAATGAGGTTTGTGTCACCCAAACCCTTTCCACTGGGGCTCTGGAAAACCCCAATCAAATCCCTGTGTGGCTGATTGTTCTCTAGAAATGATCTTTTAGGATATCTCTAAGAGATTTGAATAGCCAATCCCAGGGATAACAGAGTTCCTGGCAAAAGCAGGTGGGCAAAATGGATCTTTTAGGATATCTCTAAGAGACCTGAAGAGCCAAACTCAGAAATAACAAGAGTTTCTGGCAAAACCAGGTGGGCACAGCCCCTTTCTGGCAGCCCTGGTCTCCAGCAGCTCCTGGGGGATGGATAGCAAGACAGGGAGAGAGGCTTTGCACCCCTGAGTGTGGGCAGGGCACCAAGGATCACCCAGAGGAGAAATCCAGGAACTTCCAGGGTTCATCATTTGCCCCAGCACATCCATCCAAGGTGGTTCTTTTGGGCTTTCCCAGCACATCCATCCAAGGTGGTTCTTTTGGGCTTTCTCCCAGAATTCAGGAATTTCAGAGTGCTGCATGCCAGATCTGGGTGTCTGCACTGCAGACTGAGAAATCCAGGCTGGGCTTTCCTGAGCAGTGAAATCTGGGGCTGCAGAAAGAAATAAAATCTGAGGCTGCAAAAAGCCTGGGAGCAGCAGGGCTCAGAGGCATTGCTCAACCTGCCCACATTTGGCATCCTGAATGAAGAATTCCCTTCCACACTCCTCACACCCAGCCTCTTTCTCTTATAGCTGGAGGAAACACAGCTCTATTGGGAAAATCAATTTAAAAAGGGGAGAAAAAAGAAAAAAAAATTAAAAAAGAGATGTTTCAGCTCATGATATTGCTGTGATTCCCAACCTCACCCAGGATCACACTTCAGCCCGAAAACACAACCACAGATAAGAGATGGGACATGTGAAAAACAAACCCTGCTGGGAGCTGATGGAGAAATGAGATAACTCCATGCGTGGGAAGGCTCCTGCAGAGAAAACTCCAAACATTTGGGCCAACCCAAGGCTCTGGGAGAGGACTTGACCTGAAGCATGACAATGAAATTACAGCAGAGCACTTGAGGAAAGGCAGGAATTGCGTAAGCCCAGCTGGGGTTACGCTGCAGGGCTGCTCTTCCAGGGAGCTTTCCAGGCAGGAATTGCCCTCCTGCTCCTCAGGCTGGCCCAGGGAATGGGACCCTGATGGACTCTGCACAGGGCAGGGATGAGAACAGCTCTGGTGCAGCTCTCAGATGAGTCCAGAGCAGCCAAGCCAGCAAATAGAGCCTTGTCAGGTCAAGCTCTGGGTGCAGCCTGCAAGCCTGGGCTCATGCAAGGCATTCCCACAACTCATTTTTGTCTCTTTAAAACCAAAATGCCCTGAAAAAATGGTGAGGAGCCAAGATCTGAAGCATTTGTGAGCCACAGGGTGGGATTGGAGGGTGTTTGCAGCAGGGGACTGCAATGCCATTCATGCAAAATTGTCAAAACAGACAAATAATAATCAAACATGCAAGCTGAATTAAAAATCTTTATATATCAGTTATGGAGGAGTAGATTTTAAATATTCATTGATATCTGGACATGTTCAAGGCCAGATTGGACAGGGCTTGGAGCAAGCTGGTCTAGAGGGAAGTGTCCTTGCCCATGGCCCCAATGAGTTTTATGGTCACTTCCATAAAATCTGTGATTTTATAATCCCCAAACACCCCTGAGCTAAGATTAGCCAAGGAAAAAAATCATTTCAGGGGCCTCACTGCAGACTCTGCTTTCTTCAAGCACCTCAAGAAATCTGATTTTAGAAATTCTGCCATCAGACCAGCAGCATGCAATCTTCCAACATGCAAAAGACTTTTCTGGGAAGAGCTTGTATGGCTGCCATGGCATTATTCATCCATGGCGGGGAAAATTCAATTTTTCTGCACACAGTCACGCTGTGGGGTGACTCCTTCCCAATTAGCCTCACTTCACTCCCACAAAGCCTCCAAAATTACAGCCAAATGTGGTGTTCTCCTCAGTGCAAGAAGTGCCAGGGTACCTGCCAGGAGGCAGAGCAAACAAACTCCTGCCACATTCGTCCCACAGAGCCCAAGCACAGCATCACCCACAGGGAAATCACCCCTGCAAAGCAAACCCCCAGCCAAGGAAAACATTCATAACTCACAGCTTTTACCTTTGAAATGGGTGATGGAGGAAATAAAAGCCTGGAAAAACTGCAAGCCTCTGTTGTGGTGTGTCACTGTCATATTTTCTGAAAAACCCATTTGCCAGGATTTCTCCTCCTGGTAGGCTGAGGAGCCTCACAATATTTATCTCCTTTGCTTCTCCTGTGTTTTGCTGCTTTGGAATGTGGTGGGAGATTGTTTATCCAACAGGTGGTTGGATCATTCAAGGTTTGATTGGTTTCATGTGAATTGTTTTAGCTTAATGACCAATCACCACCAGCTGTGTCAGGACTTGAAGGAGTCAGGAGTTTTCATTATCATTCTTTGTAACCTTATGTCTGTATCCTTTCTCTATTCTTTAGTATAGTTTTAGTATAGCATAATATAATATAATACAATATCATATTTAATTGATTTAATATCAGAACTCCCCTGGCAGCAGGAGAAGCCCCCCATGAGTCTCTACCAGCTCCATAAAGCTTCAGAACACATCCCAAAAACCCAAATACACCAACCCCAAACCCATCCCTGTGGCCAGGAAAGGAAAACCCACCCACAAGCACAAACACCCATTTTTCTTTCCACCTAAAGCCCTCGTGCTGCCCTGGGCAATTTGCATTCAGGGTTTCAGTTCCTCTCCTTGCAGCACTGCAAGGAAATTAATTAACTGAAGAGTAACTGTGAGTATCACAGGAAATCTGAAGGTTAACCATCATCTCTAATGTAGGCACCAGATAAAAATCAGAATGAACTTTGATCAAGGGGAGGATGAAGAGGCCACTGGCATTACTGTGATGTTGGTTGGTTGAGTTTCTTTTTTATTAGGATTTTAAGATTAGAGGCTGTGTTTTATCTGTAAGATTTCAATTAAGCATTTTCAGCCCTCGTGGAGGAAAGAGAGAGGTTTAATTCCTTACTAGACAGTATCAAGCATCATTGCAATCAGTGTGACATCAGTGAAAAACAGGTGAAAAGCACAAGAGCCATCACTTCTCCATCCTGGCACCTATTTGGAAGGAAATCCAAATTCTGGGGAGGATGCTCAGAGCCCCAGCAGGGGCAGGGCTGTCCTAAACCAGCCCAATTATCCCAACTCACACCACAGCAACAAAACAGGCAACAAAAAGGAAATCACTTCCATTTCAAGTTATTTTTTTGCAAGGGTGGAACTGAATGAGACTCCAGCCAGAGCTGAGTCTGGTTCTGGGAAGTTCCCTAAAGCATCAAGAGATTTTTTTACCACCATGAATTAAAGATCTTTCTGCAGTGAGCAGTGCTTAAATTTTGGCATTTTTGCCGACTCCAAACCTCCCTGGGTTTGGGCAAAACCCTGTCCCTCACCTCTTCTGAATTAAAACAAGGGCAGCTTCATTTCTGCCCAATTTATTTCGATCTCTCCTTGAGGATGTGACTATTTTACCTTATCTGGAAGATTTTTTTTTTTTCCCTCCCTTGCCAAGAGGTAAAATTTACTGCCCCAGCAATGCAGAACAGTTCCTGCTCCCCATGATAAAAACAGGCTACAGAAAATTAATCTGCTGGCTACTTAATTTGTAAAGCTGCTTAAAAAGGTCAGGTCCCCAGCTCATAAAAACCACCCCTGAGAACAGATCCCAGCGATTACGGGAAACAAGGCTCTGGATATTTCTATAAATTAATGCTCGGGGAGGATAACAAGATAACAGGACCCTCTAATTTAACACCCACATCCCATTCCTGGCAGCTCCACACACTCATTTATTACAGTAACACATCAGGGGTGCACCCAAAGCTGGCACCTGGGGCTAGAGGGGGTTGGAAATCCTCCCAAAATCCTCCCAAAATGCTTTGACCGAACAGTTTCCAGCCCTGGATTCACATTTCTGTAAAGCAATTCCTCCTTTTTAAGCCAGGCTAACAGGGGTTAAACACACACAAGCAGAGAAATTTTTTTTTTTTTTTTATCTTTTTTTTTTCTTTGCTAAAAATAAGGAAGAACATCATTCTGTGTTTTGTGAGGGGGGGCTATATTTTTTTCAATATAGGCTTTGGTAAATTATTTAATAGGAAGTTGCATGTTGGGGATTAATCACAAATATTTGTGTAATTCTGCACTGATTTAGTCTGTTAAGCAGGAAAACTCCACTGGAAAATCTCCCTGTGAGACGATGGGAATATCCAGGTTGGCTGTCTGAGAATTCCTGAATGGAATTGGGTCCTGTCAAACCCAATTCCCCAGGACATCATTTCCTCTGGAACAACCTGCTCCAGTGCAAGGTGTCCCTGCCCTGGGGCACTGCATGAGCATCCAGGTCCCTTCCAACCCAAACCAGTCTGGGATTCCATGGAACAGGATTTAATGAGAATTTCCCAGCCAGACAGGAGCTCCAGTGCAAGGTGTCCCTGCCCTGGGGCACTGCACGAGCATCCAGGTCCCTTCCAACCCAAACCAGTCTGGGATTCCATGGATTTAATGAGGAATTTCCCAGCCAGACAGAAGCAGCTCCACCAGACAGTGCACAAGCAAAGCTGCCTGTTAATTGGAATATCTCAAATAAACTCTGGGAGCAAATTGCATTTGCAGAGCGTTAGGGAAGGCTGGGCTGCTTTTTGCTGTGCCAGGCTAATTAATTTGGTACAATTTGAGGATGCAGATAAGGCCCCAGGGACATGTTGGGCTGGACCATTAATGCTGAGCTTCAGCCAGAGGGGTGAAGAGGGGAACTGGCAGCAGCATCTGATTCCTCCTCGGCAGCTCCACTGCATCTCCTTCCAAAGCCACCCACTCTGCTGGACTGGGCTGGGAACTGTCTGCACAGGAAAGGACATTTGGAGCTTAATGGGAGAGGATCAATAAGTCTAAACAGGCAGCAGCCCTAAAAAAGCTCACTGACCCACGAATTAAAGTGACTTTATTGACACAGTTAAGACACTATCAACACCCAGTCAAATGCAGACTCTTCATTTCCTCTTTTTTTTCTTTTTTTTTTTTGGCAGCATCCCTGCTTTAATTTCCTAAGTACCACCCAACTGAAGTTAATTTTTAGTACAGCTGCATGTATGACTTCCTTCTGCTTTAAATTATCCCTTCTCTTAGCAACTGCCTCCATCAACACACACACACACACAGAGTGGAACTCAGGGAGGGATTTTTTAAGCCCAGAGTTAAGGTGAGAGACCAAGCACCAAGGTTTTTGTCAGACTCATGTACACTCAGCTCTGAGCAGGAGCTATTAAAAAGCCTGGTTTAGGAGCCAGCAAAATGCATTTAAAAAACCATCCAGCAAACATTAAGGCAGGTCTGGCTCCTGTGGAAATGGCTGTGGCACACATTAGGCTGAGCTGTTAGGAATAAATTGTTCCTCTGCATAATGCAATGGAGACCATGCAAAGAGGGGAAAATGAAGGCTCCACAGTATTTTACAGGGCTATAAACAGCCAGGGAAAATAAAACATCCCTCCTAAGGTGTAGCTTCCAATGCAAAAAGCTCTTATTCAAAGCAGAGCTCCATGGGGGAAAAGCTCTCCAGCTGCTGAGTGCCTCAGGGAGGGCAGCAGAAATAACATGTCATGTAAAGTCATCGTGACCTGTCACTTCTGCTCACACTCAGGGAGCAGATGGAGGCTTTTCCTGGAGCACACTCCACCAGGAACAGCATTCCAGGCCAGGGCTGGGGCAGGGACCAACATCTGCCTGCTGGAGCTCTGGCAAGGGCTCCAGGGAGGAGAGGCTGAGGAGCCAAGCACTGCTCACATCCCTGTAAAACACTGTAGATGATGATGACTGGATTCAGCCTAGGTGACAGATGGAAGAAAAGGCCAGGATTTTTCGGATTTGTGTTTGGTTGAGACCCATTCATCCCCCCAGGGCTGCTGAGAGGATAGCTAGGATGGTTAAGAGAGCAGGATTTAGTGAGGGCAAGGTTATGTGGAGTAGAGTGATTGGGGGGAGTTTTGTGATAGTAGATAGGAGGAGGCCAGTGGAGAGAGGAGAGCCTTGGAGTACTTCTGGGAATCAGAAGTGGAATCATTATCTACAACAATCATTATCTACATCAATCATTATCATCTACAATCATCTACCCTGGGGATGGGCATTGGAGCCTCCAGGGAACAAAGCTGTTCCACCTCTGGCTTTGGAACAGCACAGGTGGAGCTCCAGAGGGTCCTGGCAGCCCCTGGGGGTCCCTCCCAGATCCCAAATCCCTGAGTTCTGTGAGCCCAGGGACAGTTCTGTGAGCCCAGCACTCACTCTCACGCTCCTGATCCATCATTCCCCAGCTTGGCAGGAAGGACCAAAGAGATTTCATGGAATTTTTAATCCTCCTCCACTCCCAAATGCCTCCTTCCACCCCAGGAAACTTTCTTCACACTGCACTGAATAATGCAAGGAACATCCTGGAAAAGTGATGCAACCATCTGAAATGCAGTTCTGGTTTCCTGCCATGTCAGCTCTCCCCTGGTATGGAGCTGCTGGGCTCACTCAGACACTCAACTTTTGAACTCTTGTCCCTCCTCCAGCACATGGAATGAGCTCCCAGCTGCTCTGTGCCCAAACCTCTGGACAAAAACACCTCCATATCTTACAAAACAAATTTCAATAGATCAAGGGAGATGCTGTGATTTGCTCCAGAAACTCAGGGAAATCACCTACAAGGTCCCAGTGGGTTTCAGCTGGGCACAGATGTAAATGGCAGCTATTTGGGGTTTTTTGGAGGTTCCTTTGATGGGGGGAGTGTGCAAAGTCATTTCAGGCCCAGATAAATCCAGCTGGGAAAGGTTCAGCATTGCCTATGGAGTAGCTCAGTGTCAAAGCCCAGCTCTGAACGCTCAGGGAGGAACTCCAGGGTTGCACAACCACCAGGATGGAAGGAATCCTCCTTCCCCACCTCCAGGCACATCCCACAGCCTGGACAGCACCACCACCACTCCCAACATGAGCCCAAATCCCCAGGAAAACAGCAGAGGTGCCCTGGGACAGGAGCCAGGCAGGAGGGATGGTCACACAGCACCTCCAAACTTCTGCCTGTGCCTTGGACCCCTTCATTCCTCCAAGGTCTCACAGCAGGTCAGTGTGACCCCAAAAACTGCTCCCAGACCCTCTGGAGGGCTGGGAAATGCAGCTCAGCTCCCTTCCAGCCTCTGTTCAGGTTTGGGGGTGCCCCTGGGCAGCCTGGAGAAGGGACAGCACCCAGGGAATGCTGTGGAGGGCACAGAGTGTCCCACAGCCTTCCCAAATTTCCTGCAAAAGGATCCATGTCCTAAATCTGGGACCCAGCACCACCCCAGGAGCAGGATGAGGAAGAGGAGGGGAGGAAGAATTCACACTTCTGTCCCCTTCCCTTCACACAGCCACACACCGACATAACATAACCAGCTATAACCCAGCAATAAACCAGCAGCTGAGCCCTTCCTGACCAAAACAAATTGTGGATTACAAAATCCAGCCCAGCTGTCTCTCCCCAAGCCCCAGCAGGGCAGAGGGACAACAAATCACCCTCACAGCCAATGGTTCTGCTCAGGCACAGTGAGATCTGGGTGCTCTGCATTCCCACATTAGCTGGATAACCTCTGCCCAGGATCTGTTTGCAAAGGGCCTGATACCAAGTGGAGCTTGGACCTGGGAATCCAAAAATAATCCAGAAAGCAGCGCAAATAACTCAAAGTAGTGCAAACAGTAACAGGTAAGCGGCGTTTTTGGGCACTCACATCCAGTGCTGGGCAGATTCCTGAAGAAGCAGGGTGTGGGAGCAGCCCACAGCTTTTCCCAGCTGCCTTACACCCACAAAACTGTGAAAATCCAACAGTTGTTTGGATTTATTTTCCCCCAGAAAAGTTATAACAGGAATAACAATGCCAGAACACCCAGGGATGGGAATGACCCCATCACCCCTGGGATTATTGGTTCTCCTGAGACTCCAGGGAGCACAACACAAGGAGAGCAGGGCGGGAGGCTGAAAATCCATTTCACATCCACAGACACTGCAAATGTCAAACCCCAAAGACCTGAGCCAGCCCTGGGTGGGATGAGCAGCCAGAGCCAGGAGGATTTTTGTCCAATTTTTGAGTAAAAGCCTCAATGGGTGGAGGGAGGAGAAGCTCCACATTGATCCCTCAGCACTCCCAGCCCGGCTGCTGACGTGCCAGAGACAAACCCAAGCAGGCATTAAAGCACCTGGAGCACAGACAAGTTAAATATCTCTTTTGGGGAGCAGCAGAGGCAGGTAATGACAGCCCTGCTCAGCTGAATAACGGGTTTCTATAGAGCCACCACACTCCTGACAGCCTGGCTGTGTCACACAGCATCCTCACAGCTGCTGGGAGAAGGGCTGTCTCTCAAAAATAAAGCTCTAAATCAGAGGGGAAAAAAAGCAGCAACAAAAACAACAAAAACCCAAAACCAAAAGAAACAAAGCAAGCAAATAAACAAACAAAAAAAACCATTAAAATCAGAGAAATAAAAAAGAAAAAAACCCAACCCCCCCCCCCTCAAAGGAACTAACAAAAAAAGGAAAAAAAAAAAAAAACAAAAACAAAAAATAAAACCCCTCTAAATCAGGGGGGAAAAAAAAACCCAACAACAACAAAAAAACAAACCAAACAAACAAAAAAACCCCAAAAAAACAAAACAAACAAAAAAAAAACTCTCTAAATCAGAGGGAAAAAAAAAACCAAAAAACAAATAAATAAAAAAAAAACAAACCCCAAAAAACCAAAAAGAACCCCTCTAAATCAGAGGGGAAAAAATCAACAACAACAAAAAAAACCCCCACAAAACCAACCAATCAAAACAACAACAACAAAAAAAACCAAACTAAACAAAAAAAAATTTAAAAATTAAAAAAAAAAAAAACAAAAACACAAGATTTGAGCAGTTTTGCATCTGCTCAAAGAAAAAGAGATTTTCCTGTGAAGAGACTCTGGAAAATTTGGTGGTTACAGGGGTTTATTCCTTCCCTCTGCCCCATGTCTTTGGTAATTCCTCTCTGCCCCTCTGGATTTATTGCAGTTTTACTCTCACTCCTTTCATTCATATCCATTTAAATCAGGTGTTTAAGATGGTTTAAACACATAAACCAGATAATTCTGTTCACTTAGTTCTTGTTGCTGGAAGCCCAAAGCTGAACGTGGGTTGGCTTCAGTTTAATTTTTGTTTTATTTTACAAATAGGGGAATCCCTCCAGAATCCGGAATTTCACCAATCATCACTCTGGGTTTGTAAATTTTAAATCCTGGGCATTTTAAATTCGCTTTCAAGTCTGTGAGGCTTCAGAGAACACTTCAATCACCTTCTCCTGCATTTCCCCAAAGCAACAAAAACAATGTTTGTCTGTCTTTCCTCAAGGAGAAATTGAAGTGTCACATCACAGGATGCCAGGGAAACACCAGGGGAGGAAGAGCCATGGAAATATTTAACCTCAGTGCTGGATCCTGAGCCCTGAGGATGATGAGGGATGGAGAGGGACCAGCACAGGGAACACATTTGGGAAGTGCCAACACAAACTTGGCCAAAGTGCAAGGAAAAGAGATTTTGACGAGCACAAAGTGCAGGGATGGCACCCACTGGATCAGGTCTCAGAGAGCAGAGTTATTCCCAGGGATATTGAATATTCCCCACACACACAGCCAGCCCAACCAGGGCTCATCTGGCAGATGGAGCCTTCCAAAGGAACCCAAAGCCAGCAAAAAGTACTCCTGGCTTGGGGTGAAATGACAAAACAAAAGACACAGGAGCCTCAGATCACATCAAATCCCACAGCCCAGCCCTTCCCACTGCACAGGAACAGATTTTGCCCACGCTGCCAGAATTACCAGAACTATGAAAACTCAATGAGGCTTCATCTTCCATCAATAAATTCATTTCTTTTTCTATAGAGGCTCTCCCCCAGCCCTGGCAGCTGTATGCTAATTCCCCCTCAGCACTGCATTATTATCACTTGGAACAGATGTTGCAGCCACTCCAAAATCTGGAGGTTACAAAAACTATTAACCTAAGCTGGGCTGAGGAGGAGGAACAGCTCAGCCCTGTCCTTCTGTCCTTCTGCCACTGCCCCCAGCCAGGCTCTGCTCCAGCTCAGCAACCACAGCAATGAGGGGATCCCAAACTAATCAACAAAAACACCCCAAGATATTATAATTTCTATAATATAATATAATATAATATAATATAATATAATATAATATAATATAATATAATATTATATTATATTATATTATATTATATTATATTATATTATATTATATATTACATTCTAAAGTATATATATTCTATTCTATATATTAGATATATACATTTTTATTTTATACAGAAAATAAAATATAGTATATATTCATATATTTTATAAATAAATGATATATATTATATATTATTTATATATTTTAGATATAAATTTATATTTTATATAATACAAAATATCTTATTTTTGTGGTATACTATAGTATGTTATGCTATATATTATATATATAATATATATTATATATAGTATATATATATATACTATATATATTATACTAATATATACTATTATACTATATATAGTATGTATATTACATTATATAATTTTTATAATATAATATTATTTTATATTATTTATAATTCTTACAAATTTCAAGAGATCAAGGAAGACTCTGTGATTTGCTCCAAAAACTCAGGGAAATCAGCTACAAGGTCCCAGTGGATTTCAGCTGGGCACAAATGTGGATGCAGCTATTTGGGGGTTTTTTTGAGGTGTCTTTGATGGGGGGAATGTGAAAATAAAATCATTTCAAGCCCAGATAAATCCAGCTGGGAAAGGTTCAGCATTCCCCATGGATTTCTTTCTCCAGAGCGGCCCAGTGTGGCTCCTGGAGTAATTAATGCCAGAATCTATTTATGACCTTTGAATAAATTGTTCTTTTCTGAAGGGAAAGCTGTTAAACATGTTCGCAAATATAATTAAGAGGGGAAGGGGTGGGGATGACAAAAATCTGGAATTAAATCTCTCCTAATTAGAAATGCTTCTTGCAAGAACCTGGCTAAAACCCCACTCTCAGGCAGATACTGTAGCTTCATTAAGGCCTCCTCGTTACCCTTCCCGAGATAAACCAGCTGCCAATACCAGGAAAATTCACTTCTAACCTAAGAAAAAAAAAATATTTAGGTGTTCTCTATGTGGGGAGAGCTTGGGGACGTGCACCTGAACACGCAGAGGGTGGAAAATGCAGCAGGGGAGCAGCAAAGGGTTTGTCTGGGCTCTCAGCCTGCCCCAAAGGAACAGGTTTGGCTGCTCAGGGTATCTGACCACGATTTCTGCATCTCAGGTGAAGTTCCCAGCAGAGAGACACTGATTGCATCAGCTCCAGGCGGCCAAAGCTGCAGGGAGGGGCAGCAATTGAGGTGGGAAATCCCTTGGAAGTGCCCTCCTGCATCACTGTGAGCATCCCAACTCCTGGGAGCCAAAACTGATGGGTGAGAGCCAAAATGAGGGATGGGGACTCCAGGCAGCTCATCAAAATGCAGTTTGTTGTATCCATGGGTTACAGCAGCCCAGGGTCCTGGTGACAGAGCTGTGCCCACAGCTGTCAGCTCCAGCTGCAGGCAGGCCTGGAGACCCTGAGTTTGGGTTACAGTGCATTATAGACTTTTCTTTTGGTTACAAATGCATTTTATACTTTTCTTTTGGTTACATTGCATTATATACTTTTCTTACTTTTCTTTTGGCTACAAATGCATTATATCCTTTTCTTTTGGTTACAATGCATTGTAGACTTTTCTTTGCTGAGCATCTTAATACAGTAGGACCAATCTGTACCTTAACTTTTATCTACAGCCCATCATAACTACTGTAATCACCATATTCATGTTACTGTTCTCCAGTCACTACAAGTTAGTACATTACAGTTTAAGCTAGTACATTTTTAGTTTCCTACTACATTATTAGTTTAAGCTAGACGTTGTTTTTCAGTTTTCTTGCAGTGGAAAATTCTGAGAGCTTTTTGCTACTTGCAGCATTGCTGACTTGTTTGCCTGTGCTCTCTTCCTGCTTGGTAAAAACATTTTCTTGTTTGGGGTGGGTTTATCCTTTGCTCTAAGCCATAAAAACCCCTTCTAACTCACACACCCTTTGCCTCCTTGGTTACCCAGTGAGACTGGCTCAGCAAGTCTTTCCTTCTATATCAAAATTTGCTTCCATCTCTATTCCTTCATCAGACTCTGCATGCAAAAATCTTTCTGCCAAGCACACATATCTGTGAGACTTTCTTGTCAAACTTTCACCCTTCCCAACAGATGAGGAAGGGTTAAAGTGAGGTGACAAATCTGTGATGTCTGCCCTGTGACCTGGAATGGGATCATTCACATCTGGCAAGATCCCAGGTGACACTTTTAATTATTTCAGAAAGCCCTTCACAAAAACTCCTCTTTTCTGCAGAATTCTTTGTGCTCAGGCAATCCCCATTCCCAAAGTCTATAAGGCATTGTAACCAAAGGAAAAGTTTACAAGGAAATTTTATGGTTTATTTTCTGTCTAAAGCCACAATTCTCCCACAGCTATGGGAGGAAAAGCCTTGTCTCTTTTTTTTTGTTGGTTTTGTTTTGTCTCCTCCCCTTTCCAAGGCTCACCAGTGATTTTCTTGGAAGATCACTCACATGAGAAAGTGCTTCCCATAAACACAAAATGTGCACACAAGGCTGTCCCAGTGCTGTGCACATTTCCTGTCCCGGGGCCATGCCACTCAGCCTGGGATTTCCAGGCTTTCACACACGCCATGTCTTAAAGAAATACCACTTTATTTACATATAAATATATTTTATAAATATATAAATACATAAACTTTTATATATTTAGTTATGTATAACTATATATTTTATATATTTATTTTATATATTTAGTTATATATAAATATATAACTTTTTATACATTTTATATATATTTTAAAATATATATTTTATATAAATAAAATATTAATATAAATTAAATATAAATATGAATACTATATAGAATGAATAGATATATAAATATAAATATATAAAATATAAAAATAAAGTATAGGTATGAATAAAATATTTTTATAGAAATATATAAAATACATATATATAAAATATAAATATATCTAAAGATATAAATATATATATCTACATAGATATACAGATATATAAAATATATATAGTACTTATTTATATATATAGTATTTATATAAACACTATATATAAATATAAATATATATAGTATTTATTTCTAGATATAAATAAAATATATATTTATATATATAAATAAAATATTTATATAAAATATTCATATATTTTACACAACCCTCTAGCCCATATTATATATATAAAACATAGTTACACCATCACAGATCTCCCATTCTCATTGCTTCTGCCCCAAACCCAACCTCCCAGGAGCAAGGCTCAGCTTTAGGACAAACCTCCATCCTGCACGGATCTGAGTGCTCTGAGAGCATTCCCAGCTCTGACAAACCCCAAGGAGCCAAACTCATCCTGGAAAGCCAAGAACCCCTCCCTGCAGGGCAACCCCGGTGCCAGAGCCTGCCCTGGGTTCTCCTGCAGGGCCCGGGAGCTGCCCCAGCTCTGGCAGCAGCACAGGAACTGCCCTGCTCCCAGCCTGGCTGCACGTTTGTTTTCCAGGCACTGGGTGCCCCCAATTTCCATGGATTTCACAGATAATTCGGTGTTTGCGGTGCTGAACACAAATCACTCCTCCCCTTCCCCAGGCACAAACCTCCTCTGTTCCCCCTTCAGACACACCAGATGTTCCATTGAGCTGAAAACCACCATCAAACACACCAAAATATGTCAGTGCCCCAAAAGGGCCAATTCACTCCCCCCTCTGTCACTGACACATTTTCTGAAAAATCCTCTTTGCCCAGGATTTCTTCTCCTGGGAAGCTGAGAAACCTCAGAGAAAAATGAAAACAATATTATCTGATTTGCTTCTGCTGTGTTTTGCTGCTTTGCAACGTGGTTTGGAGACTGTTTATCCAACAGGTGATTGTTTGATTGGTTTTATGTGAATTGTTTTGACTTAATGAACAATTATGGTCAAGCTGTGTCAGGACTCTGGAAGGAGTTACAAGTTTTCATGATCATTCTTTGTAACCTTCTGTCTGTATCCTTTCTGTATTCTTTAGTATAGTTTAGTATAGCTAATATAATATAATATAATATAATATAATATAATATGTAATATAATATAAAATATTATATAATGTATAATATATATGTAGTATATAATATGTAGTATATTATATATTATATATCATATAATATATAATATATAGTATATAATATATAATATGTAATATGTAATATGTAATATATTGTATAGTATAGAGTACACAGTATAAAATATAATATAAAATAAAATATAAGACATAGTATGTAATATAATATGTAATATAATATTTAATTAGCCTTCTAAGAACACAGAGTCAGATTCATCATTTCCTCCTTCATCCAGCAAATTCCACACCCCTCCATCAGTGTTCAGCCAAATGCTCCAAGATAAAGAACAAATTTCCTCCATGGGAACCTTTTAACCTTCCCCTTCTCCTCATTTACCAAATCCTGGAGGTTTGGGGGCCAAGCAAGGCCCCAGTGGGGCAGGCACAGGGTCCTGGTCCCTGCCAGAGCTCCAGGGACAGCCCAGAGAGGCACAGAGCCCTCCCAAGCTCCCATCCCAGGGAGCCAAACCAGCTCCATCACCTGGAGCACAGCTGGGAGAGGGCACTGAGAGATGGGAGATGTTCCCCAGCTGCAGCAAGGCTGGAAAACCCAATCCTGAAAAACCCAGTGAATAAAAATCAGATTTTTCTGGTGGGTCTGTAGCACAGAGTGCACGCAGTGCAGAGCCACGAGGAGCAGTCAGGATATGAGTCAGGCTGGGGCTGTCCAGGGAGGCAGAGGAGGCTCCTGCAGCGGGATCCTGGCTGCCCAGCAGGGTTACAAAACAGGAACAGATCCCACAGTGCCTCCTCAGAGCAAAGGGTGCTGGCCAGAGGAGGCACATCCTCTGTCCTGGGGCAGGAAGGGCTGGCAGCTCTCACACAACTGCTTGGGGACTGCAGGGAAATCTCCAAAAAGATCCAAAGAGATCCAAAGAGGTGCCCAGAAATTCATTCTGTAGGACTGGTTAGACCAGGCTGGGGAATCTGATGGCCACACATGATCTGCAGTGACCCTCCTGAGGAGAACTGGGGTTTTCAGAGCCTCCACAGAGCAGCAAGCTGCATCTACACCTGGTATTTTCACCATTCCTTCCACAGTGGAGCCCTTGTGGCTTTAGGTAGAGCACAAGCACCCCCTGACACGGGAGGGGGGACTCAGACAGCCCAAACACCCATCACAGAGAGAAAACCCCAAAAAAGCCTTTCTCAGCTAAACCTTGGGTTAATTCAGACCAAACTCCAGGGCTGGGCTAGTCCAGGATCTCAGACAAACACTCCCAGAAGCACAAAATGTGCAGGGAAAAATCAAACCCCAGGCACAGGGCTCAGCATCTGCACAGCCACAGATGCCAGGGATGGGGATGAGACACCTGGAGAGCAGCACAGATTTGTTAAATGTACAAAGTTCTGTGCTCTGTTTGCAGCCAGGAGGGAGAGCCCAGCCCTGTCTGTCCATCCCATCCCTGTCTGTCCATCCCATCCCTGCCTCTCCATCCCACCCAGGCTCAGTCTGAAGCAACATTTCTGTCCCTGCCAAAGTTCAGGTCCCTTCTGGCTCCAGATGAGCTGAAGGAAAAGGGTCTGGGGCTCCCACACCCACAGAATTTGGGGTGCTGGGTCCCATCCCAGCAGGCTGAGGTGGGGATGCTCAGCCCTCCCACAAAATCCACCCCAAATTCCCTCATTTCCCCAATTCCTCAGCCAGCCCCAGCAGCTGGGCAGTGCCAAAAATCCCCCTGCTCCTGGCACAGCACCCCGAGCAGGCTGGACCAGCCAAGCACTTCTTACAGCTCATCAACAGGGACAGGAGGCAGCTTGAAAAAAACCCAACCAAATCACATTTTTCTTTTCTTTTTTTCTTTTTTTTTTTTTAAGGCATCCATTCATTCAAGAGCCCGTTGCTGGTAGGTGTTTAATGCAGGTGTTTAGCTCTCATCCATCATTCAAGAGCGTGAAGAAAATAAAAAAATAAAAGTTTTCACTGCTTTTCAGGCTGCTTGGCACAGCTCACAGCATCCATCCAACACCCTGCACCTTCTCCTGCCCCACCAGAATATTGAATATTTATGAGCCTTCAGCAGCAGGTTCAGTTGGATGCTCCAAGCTCAGAGGGTCACAAAGAGGCTCCCAGAAGGGTTTGGGGTCTGAGTGGGGCTGGGCAGGAAGAGTGGCAGCAGCTCACACAGAGTACCTTTTTTTCACTTTTTTTTTCCCTTTTTTTCCTTTTTTCCCTTTGCAAGTCTCAGCACATCCCAACGGGAAGTCAGTGAGACACAGTAAACAGGGATATGCAACCAGGCCATTTTTCACTTTTCTTTTTTTTTCTTTTTTGGAACAGAACTCACTTTCAAAAAAGCAGAGAATAAACAAAAAGCCAGAGGAGCTGAGCAGGGTAAATCAAGAGTAGCTACACAAACCTTGCTCAAAGAACCCACAAAGCCCTGATAATATTAAATTATATTTAACTGCTATCATGACATATGGAAGCAATTACAAGCACTGCAGCTATAAACCCTTCAAGTGGCACATTAAAAACCCCAAAGCCTTGTGAATAATCACCTGCCCCAAATCCTCCAGCATCCCCCACCTCCCCTGTACCTGGGGGAGGCTCAGAGCCACCTGCTCCTGCAGAGGCACAGCAAAGCAGCACCTCCATCACCAATAAACCAATAAAATATATAAATACATAAAGGATTTTGATGGCAAATTGAGGAAAAAGAAGAGGTAAATGTGACAGCTCAGGCAGCGTGGGGCTGCAGTTTTCTGCAGAGCAGTGGGCAGCCCAGCCATCACTCCAATTAAATTTGCTGCCTCTCATCAGCCCCCAGGGCCCCAATCAAACCTCCAGGTGCTGCAGGGAGGGCTGGATTCCCTCTGGAGAGATGTCAGGATGCTCCCAAATAACAATCCCTAACGAGCTGGCCATCGCTGCTAAATCCAACTCCGTGCACCCACCAACACATGCACTCTGTGGCTGCTCCACTTCCAGAATCCAGGAGGTTCAGGAGCAGGAAAATGAAGATTTTCAGCAGAGACCATGAAGATTTTCAGCAGAGACCATGAAGATATTTTGCAGAGATATTTTGCCCAGACCAGCCTTTGATGGGGGGTGATATCCATGGGAGTCTTGATGTTAAATCACACCACCACAGCTTTGTGCAGGCACCAATTTTCACCTTTCTTAACTCACAGAGAGTGCTCAGACAGCCAGGACGGGGCAGTGGGGCAGGATTTGGGGTGTTATTGCTTCTTCCTCAGTTGTTTCCCATTGAATTAACCCATTTCAGAGCAGAAATGCCCTTCAGAGCATCCCCAGGAGGGATGAGACTGAACCAGAGGAGGGACAGAGATCTGGAATTCTGCAGGAAACTCCCAGATCCCCCCCAGTTTTCCTGGATAATTCCTGATCAAATCCTGCAAATGTGTCTGGCACAGCTGATGCAGCCCCCATGACATTTCTGCTCCAACCAGGCTGCCCTACCAACCCCCAAACAACCCAAGGTACCAAACCCCCAAACACATCCAAGGCCCTGTCAGGAAGGATTAATTTTATCTAAGACAAATGCCAAAAAAAAGGAAAAAAAAAGGGAAAACCTCACAAAATTCACAGCACCAATATTAACCTCACCCAAACATGCAGGTGTTTTAGTGCACATATTTTTTTTTAATGCTGAAACAGCAGTGGAGAGTCATTTAATTTGTATTTGACCAGAGATTTAACAAAATTAAGATTCAAAGCTAGTTATTGATGAAAATGTAAAGTTTAAAGATCTTTGTCTCACACAGTGGCAGAGGGCTGGGATTAGGAATGGGAATGGGGAGAGCAGTGGGATTTTGGGGATGGCAAAGCACCTCTGTAAATTCCAATGTCCTCTGCACCACACTCTGGCTGGGAAATCTCCCTGAATGACACCCCCAGAAACCCAAGCACAGCTACAGACACAATGATCAATAGGCACCAATCACCCCCATGCCATTCCCAGCTCTCCAGAAACAGAAACAAAGAGCAGAAATGAAGTTTCGCTCCATCCACACTGCCCTCACGTCCAGTGACTCTCACAAGAGAGCTGCGACTCAAGATTGTTTTTCCTGTTTATTTTCTTGGCCACTCTGGAGGTTCTTGGGGTCATCCCATCCTCCCAGGCCCCACCAAGGAGCAGATTTGGGGTCACTGAAACTGAATATGAAAATAAAGCAAACTTCAGACTGCAACTAACGGGGTGATTTGCCTCATTTATTTAATTAAGCATTAAGTATTATGCTTAATAACCCCCTACTGCTGCATGGCCAGCCTGGCCTCTCAGCTCAGTCATCCTGAGCTGATTTTACTTATTTTTTTCTATTTTTTTTTCTAATTTTTTTTCAATTTTTTTTTCTCCTTTTTTTGCAATTTGTTTAAGCCTCCATCCACCAAACCAACCAGGAACTGGAAACACTTCCAAGCACAGGGAGGTTTTATGAGTTTGGGGACGTTTTGGGAGGACAGGGACACCAATCCCTCCACACTCCAACCTCAGCTCTCATCACACCTCCAACAGCTGCAAGGAAAAACAAATCAGCACAGAAAAGGATTTAAAAGAAAAAAAAAAAAAAAAAAACCACACAAGTGCCTGGATCTTGAAGTGTTTCTGTGCAGTGATTTGATTTCACCTCTGGCCTTTGAAATGCTGCTCACCTCGGGCAAAAATCTGTTTTTCATTGCACACCTGCACACCTCACTTAATTCAGAGGGAAAGGTGGATGACAGAGTATTTTACTGGCTGTTTCAAGTCTAGCACAAGTGTCTTGTCCCCTGGCACTTCACCTGATTAATAACAAAATGAGCTCTCCAGTGAGGCAGACAGCTGGTTAGCCAGTCCAGCCAGCCAGGCAAAATGTGCATTTATCATCAAAAACAGCCTCTGAAGTTCCTCAGTGCACACCCCTGCCCCGTGTCTGAGCACATCACAGGTGGCAAGGATGGATTCCTGCACAATTCCCCTGAAATTTGGCCCAGAGACACTGAACTGCCCCCAAGAGCCACAGCAGGGCTGGGGCATCCAGGGGGGCTCAGGCCCTCCATCATCCCCATCACCCCAGGGCAGCAGAAGTGCCTTTAACCACCCTGGGGAAAAGCCAAATTCCCAGGAATTAGCAAAAACATCAAATATAAAGGCTGATTCCAGAGTGGTTTGGGTCCCATCCTGGCTGAGGATGAGGCATCAGCAGAGCATCCACTCCCACTCCAGGTGATGCTCTGCACTCCTGTGGGCTCAGCTCTGTGCTGCTCCCCTCAAATGATCTGATTTTCAGAGGCACCAAACCCACCCCAATCAGCCCTTAGAGCTGTGAGAACAGCCAGGTGGGATAAGCAAAAAAATGTATTACAATTTTATTGTAATGAACAATTTTATTACAGACAGCAGGGCTGGGAACTGTCCCCTCCAACTAGGCAGGGACAGCAGGAGCCTCCTATCCAAACCTCATCCCAAACCAGCCCAGCATCACAGCTCCCACAGAACCAGAGCTCATGAAAAGCCCTCTCAGATCCAGCCCAACCCAGATTTGGTGCCAAATCTGCCACCAAACCACGTCCCCAAGTGCCACAACTCCAAACCCATCCTGACCTCCCCACCACAGGGCAACTGCCACACCAAAATGAGCCTTGTAGGATTACTGTATTCCCAAAAAAACCCCAAAAACACAGCGTGCCATTCCCAGCACGTTGTAGGGAAGCTCCTGCACTGCAGTTTAAATTTGGAAACATCAGCCCGAGCGGAAAGCAGTCTGATCAGTTCAGAGGCTGGAAAGCCAAGAGGAAATCTCCCAGCATTGTTCCACCCAGGGCAGAGGCATCAGGACGTGTTTTTATTTATTTACTGGGGGATGGTTTCACCATGGGGCTGGGGATTCCCATCCCGGTGCTCTGCAGGATCCTCATCCTCACAGCAAATCGCACTTTGCTCCCCAAAAAAGGGGCTCCAAATTTGCTGTCCTGAGCCACAGCAGCCACACGTGGCTGTGTCCTGCTGGGTGAAGGGGACAAACTGGAAAAAAAACCCATCAAAACATCGTCCTGGAGGGAAACTCCAGCGGAAAAAGGGAGAGGGATTCACTCTCACAGCACAGGAACTGAGCTCCTGCGGGCACAGGGGGTTTATTTATCCCTGAAGTCACAGACAGAAAGTTTCCCTGCAGATCTCACCTCTAGAATCTGTTGTTCAAAAATAAAAGCCGACGCTCTGACATGAACTTGTCAACACGCAGGGGCTGCCGGCGGGCAGGGCACAAAGCCCTATTTCGTTCGTTCCGATCGATTTCACTTCCCGATTCCCATGCAAATACCCGCGGCCCAGCTTGCACAAACACCAGCGGAGCTCTCAGACACAAAACAACCTGAGCTGAGCTGATTTTACTTCTTTTTTTCTTTTTTTTTTCTTTTTTTTTTTTTTTTTTTTTTTCTGTTTGTTTAAGCCTCCTTCCATAAAACCAACAACTGGAAACGCTTCCAAGGATGGAGCCCCTTTTAAAGGAGCCAAATGGGAGAACAGGGCAAGGGTGGAATGGGGTCCCTGCCCTGAGGCCCCCATCCCCATCAGGGATGCAGCACCGGGGCTCGGGCACTGCTCCGGCCTCGCTCCCTGCCCGGCCAGGCTCGGGGCAGCCTCACAGAGCGCCAGAGCTTCTCGTGTTTTCATAAATTTATTCATTTATTTTGCTTTGAGTCTTCCCAGCCAAACTTTGGTCCCGGCGCCCGCTCCTCCCGCACATCCCAGACGGAGCAGCGCCTCCATGAAAACCCCCAATAATCCCATCTCCTCCATGCCCTGCTATTTGCTTTTGTTTCGCCACGGCTGTAAACACCAGGGGGATGTTTCCCTCCTGCCCCGGCTGCTCTCACTGCCCCGGAGCCTTTCCCGGAGAGAAACCGGGGGATAAAGCCTGGGAGGGGCTGCGGGGTGGTGGGGAAATTAACCCACAAACATCAGAGCAAAGGAGACAGAGGAGTTCTTTTACTTATTTCGAATAAAGGGAGAGGCTATGAGGCATTCCCTTATTTTTTAACAGAGGAGGGCTTTTACTTTATCCGAGTAAAGGGAGAGGCTATGGGGCATTCTCAAATTTTTATCCTAATTTCTCGACCGCATTTGAACCGGGGGGGGTGAAACAGAGGGTCTCCCACCCCATCCCATCCCATATCCCACCAAGTTGTGCAGAGCAGCAGCCGCATCCCGGGATCCAGGTGCTCCCGGGGGTTCCCCACCCGGCCACCCCTCCATCCATCCACCTCTCCGCTCCTACCTGGGACATCTGCGGCCTGAAGTTGATGTCCTTGAGGTCGATGGAGCCGGGGGACAGGTTGTGCAGCAGCTGGCACAGCAGCACCCCGTCCCGCAGCGCCTGCGCCAGGTCGAACACCACGGCCGAGGGCCAGACCACCCGGTGGTTCGGGGGCAAAACTTTGCAGTCGATGAGCCAGCGCCCGCACTGCCGCCACTCCTCCATGGCCGAGCTCCGCCGGCCGCCCCGGCCTTCCTCTCCCTCCTCCTCCTCCTCAGGAGCCGCGGGCAGCCGCCCGAGGGGCCGCGGTGCTGGGCGGCTCCGCGCTACCGCCCCGCTCCATCGCCGCCCGCCGGCCCCGCCAGCATCGCTGCGCGCCGGGGCTGCGAGCGGCAGCGGCAGGAGGAGGAGGAGGAGGAGGAGGAGGAGGAGGAGGAGGAGGAGGAGGAGGAGGAGGAGGAAGGAGGGCGGCGCGGAGTTTTCCGGCGGAGGGCTGCCCCTGCCCCCGCTGCGGCCCCACCGCCTGCGCCGGGGTTAGGCGCGCCGCATCCTCCGGGAACAAAGCGGCGGACGGACGGACGGACGGACGGACGGACGGACTCGGCGGGGCCGCCCCCCCAGCGTAACTCCGTGGCGGTGCCCGGTGGAAACTTGCGCTGTTGAGGGAGCCCAGCTGGTGGCCGAGCCGGGCACCGCCGGGGGGCCCCGGGCACCGAGCAGCGAGAACCGAGCAGCCCCCGGCACCGAGCAGCCCCCGGCCCGCCCCCGGCACCGGGCACAGAGCAGCCCCGGTCCGCCCCCAGCCCGCCCCGCCGCCCCTTTGTCTGCGGGAGCCCGGGGGCGGAGGGGCTTTGGCGACGCTTTGGCTCGCAGCCTGCTTTTTTTTTTCCCCAATATTTTTCCCTTTTCCCCCCTCCCCTTTTTTATTTTTCCTGCTTTTTGTTTTGTTTTGTTTCGTTTCGTTTTTTCCTCCCCCCCTCTCCCTTGTATCCCTCCCTCCCTCCCGCTCCTCTCCCTGTTCCGGGAAATCCGCCCAGAGCCCCGGCGCTGCTTCGCTGTCCCCGCTGGCCGAGCCGGTACCCGCGTTTTGTGGGGTGCCCTCCCTCCAGGGCTGGGGCAGGAGCGGTACCGGGGCTCCCCCGGTTCCCCTGGGGCAGGAGCGGTACCGGGGCTCCCCAAGTTCCACTAGGGCAGGAGCGGTACCGGGGATCCCCAAGTTCCACTGGGGAAGGAGCGGTACCGGGGCTCCCCCGGTTCTGGAGCAGGAGCGGTACCGGGGATCCCCAAGTTCCACTGGAGCAGGAGCGGTACCGGGGATCCCCAAGTTCCACTGGAGCAGGAGCGGTACCGGGGATCCCCAAGTTCCCCTGGGGCAGGAGCGGTACCGGGGCTCCCCCGGTTCCCCTGGGGCAGGAGCGGTACCGGGGCTCCCCAAGTTCCACTGGGGAAGGAGCGGTACCGGGGCTCCCCCGGTTCTGGAGCAGGAGCGGTACCGGGGATCCCCAAGTTCCACTGGGGCAGGAGCGGTACCGGGGCTCCCCCGGTTCCCCTGGGGCAGGAGCGGTACCGGGGCTCCCCAAGTTCCACTGGAGCAGGAGCGGTACCGGGGATCCCCAAGTTCCACTGGAGCAGGAGCGGTACCGGGGATCTCCCGGTTCCCCCAGGGCTGCGGGCACTACAGGAGCGGTACCGGCGCCCCCAGTTCCACTGGAGCAGGAGCGGTACCGGGGCTCCCCCGGTTCTGGAGCAGGAGCGGTACCGGGGATCTCCCGGTTCCCCTGGAGCAGGAGCGGCACCGGAGCCCCCCCCCCCCGCCTCCCCGGGGCCGCACACGCTCACACAGACCCCCGCTTTGTCTTCCCACTCGTCATGCCGTGTTTGGGTTGCAAATACTGCAGGGGAGATGTTTAACCCAAACAAGGCATCGCGTTCCTTGACTTTCAAACGGGAGGACAGCTCCTATAATTAATTACCAGCGCATTTATTAAAAACCTCGACGCTCAGGCATTAACTCCTTGGCAGCAAACTCTTTGAAAAATCTCTGATTTTCACCAGTGGCTTCCTTCCAAATCAGCGCGGCTTAGAACAGCCTCTTTTCAAATCTGTTCTGAGTTTTGTTCCGAGATCCTCTCCCCAGAGTTTGCCGATTCATTTCCAGCCCGGCTTTTCCAGATAGGCAGAGCCGGAAGCCGGGACTGGGACGAAGGGAAGCTATTAACCTGCATGTCAAACAAATGCAGCACTAATCTCTTCCAAATGGAGCCGAGCGGAGATAAAAGAGAAAGAGAACTCCACAGCCATGATCCTTCCTTTTCCATCTAGGAAGGAGGATCTCTCCGACCAACAGAAAACAATTCCAAGGAAAGTTTGGGCTTTTTTTTTGGTAAGAAGGGATTCTTTCATGGCGAGGTGCTGGCTGTCCCTCAGTGCCATCCAAGAGGAAGCAGCATCCACACAACTCCAGTTTCACCATCAGAGCTGCCTGGGAGTGCCCAGATCCCAGCCCACACTCCCCATACCCTCAGGAGCTGCTTTCTCACAATGATTTTCTTGCTCTTTCAGCTCTTCACCAAGCGTTTCTGCCCTCCAACAGCACCCATGGGCAGGGATCACGAGGCTACTGAAGGCAGTGGAGTGGTGCCAGGGATAATTTTGGTTGAGTCAGAACCAGGCTGCCGTGTGAGGTCAGGTCTGTAGGTAGATGACAACAGAGGAGCTGATTGTATGTGCATAATTAAAGCTGCGAGGCACAGCTTGGCTTTCTCACTGAGTAATAAAAAGCATTCTTGGCCCCTGGACACTTGGGAGCAATCCCTGCAGCTGCAGAGCCAGGCTCGGCGTGGGAGGTGTTGGAGCAAGCACGCTCCTCGCCTACCTCTGACAACCCAAAGGGCTGATGGCAGAGATTGCCGAGAGCAGGAAAAATAAAAACAACCAAAACCTGCGCAGCCAGGCTCGGGAGGGGCTGGGATCCAGCACACGCTGGTGAGCTGTGAGCTCCAGATTGTACAAATGTAGTGTTCTGCAAGAGGATGGGGCTGTGGAGAGGAACAAACCTCTTGTTGCCCGATTGATAAATGACACAAAACTCGGATAAGTTTTGTGGGTGCTTTATTAAGGGCCCGGGGAACTGGGGGACTCACGTCCCAAAGTCCGAGCCCCCAAATTCACGTATGGGTGCTTCCCTCTTATACATGCGATTCACAACAAAGTCTCCAAGAAACAGTTTCCTGTTCCCCTTGCCTAGTCTCTAAGAAACAGTTCTCTGTTCCCCTTGCCTGGTCACAGACCCTCATTTCTTTTCCAACACTCTGACTGAGCAGCACCTGGATGTCACTCATCCATTCCCCTGCTGCTGCCTCCTTGGTTTATTGGGAAGGGTCCTGAGCTAAAAGGGAGCTTGAATAAATTATAGAGGCTGGTGTTCCCTCTTCTGTGTCTTGGCACTGCTGGGAATGACAGCCAGGGAACGACAGACAGCCAGGGAATGCCAGCCGGCTGACACCACCCTCTGCTGGGGAACTCTCCGCTCAGACTTTGCTCCTTGGGCTTCTGTTTCAGCTTTTCACTCAGAGAAGCCCAGAGGTGGCTGGATGAAGATGCTGCCGGAGGGAACATTTCTGTGCTTTTTCTGTGATTTTTTTTTTGGTGCTTTTTTACCCCCAAATGTCTCCGTGCGCACGGACAAGGAGCCTGGCAGGCAGCCCCCCAACATAGCTCGGGTCCCAAGGCACAGGGAGTGGGATCTGGCTGGAGAGGTGGTGGCACTTTGGGAATGTCACAGAGCTCGTTGGGGACATCCCAGTCCTGTGTGGAACAGGCAAAACTAGTGGGAGGAGACGAAGAGAAGGAATGAGGAAAGGAAAGGAAAGGAAAGGAAAGGAAAGGAAAGGAAAGGAAAGGAAAGGAAAGGAAAGGAAAGGAAAGGAAAGGAAAGGAAAGGAAAGGAAAGGAAAGGAAAGGAAAGGAAGAAGAAAGGAAAGGAAAGGAAAGGAAAGGAAAGGAAAGGAAAGGAAAGGAAAGGAAAGGAAAGGAAAGGAAAGGAAATGCACTAACATGTATGAGGACACCATGCCTTACAAATCAACCCCAAAATACCCGGGACGTGACTGCATTTCCAAGAAAAGTGTATTTTCTGCAATGTTAGGTGTCACTCCAGAGTTCTCCACAGCAGCCACAGTGCAGCCCCTCTGAAAACACCCCTTAAACACCAAACCCACACCAGCAGGAAATCCTCTTTTCCCCGTTTTCCCGGGCAGGCAGTGTGTGTGGATTGCCATTGCCACCTCCTGGACGGGCCCAGGCGTGCAGCCGCGTGTCCCGGAGCCCTGCTGGCCGCCAGGGCCGTGTCCCCAGCCGGAGCCAGGGTCCCCAGAGCCGGGGCTGCTGGCAGGGCAGCTGTCACACAGCATACGTGCCATTTGCTGCATGCCCTCCCGTTCTGCCGTCTCCTTTTCCCCCGGCTATTTTAGGGAAGCTGTGCAAGCCCCAGCTCGGCAAAGCCGCTGCTGGATGATCACCAGCCGGGGGGGAAACCACAGGGCCACCAAAGCGTTCAGCTGCTGGGCACAGACAGCAATCCTCTGTCTGCCTCGCCACACACCCGATCGACCTGCCCAGACAAGGTGCGCCCTGCCACAGCCCCTGCAGTTTTCCTGCTGGAGCTGCCCCTGGAGGCGGCCGTGGAAAGGAGCAGGAAAGTTCACCCTGGCACAGCTCCATGCAAGGCAGGAGGGATGAACTGGATTCTCCTCTTGTACCTGAGCACTCAGCTCAGGAGCTCTTTGTTTAGCCTGAGTGCATCTCTAATGGTAAAGGGTTCTGGCACCAGGCAGGTGGGGCTGACACTTCCCTGGGCTTTTCTCTGTGGAAAATGCTGATTTTGGGATGTCCCAGCTGGGCTGAATACCTTTTTGCTCTTTGTTTAACCTAAGTACATCTCTAATGGTAAAGGATTCTGGCACCAGGCAGGTGGAGCTGGCACTTCCCTGGGCTTTTCTCTGTGCAAAAAGCTCATTTTGGGATGTCCCAGCTGGGCTGAATACCTTTTTGCTCTTTGTTTAACCTGAGTACATCTCTAATGGTAAAGGGTTCTGGCACCAGGCAGGTGGAGCTGGCACTTCCCTGGGGTTTTCTCTGTGCAAAAAGCTCATTTTGGGATGTCCCAGCTGGACTGAATACCTGCTCAGGTGCTCTTTGTTTAGCCTAGTACAACTCCACCGGTAAAGGGTTCTGAGCCCAGGCACCAAGCAGGTGGAGCTGGCACTTCCTTGGGCCTTTCTCTATGGAAAAGACTCATTTTGGGATGTCCCAGCTGGGCTGGATACCACCAGCTCGTGAGCTCTTTGTTTAGCCTAGTACAACTCCAATGATAAAGGGTTCTGGCCCCAGGCAGCAAGCAGGTGGAGCTGGAACTTCCCTGGGCCTTTCCCTGTGGAAAATGCTGATTTTGGGATGTCCCAGCGGGATGAATGCCAGCAAGCACCAGTGAACAGCTCCCGGCACTGCTGGGACACCCTCACTAATTAAGGATCCTCCATCCCAATAGGATTCCCATCAAAACCAGGGTCAGAGCAGTTGGTGGCAGGTTCCAACCCTCCTCCCTGCCCCTCTCACAGGTTCCAATCCTCCCCCTTGCCCCTCTCACACTGCACCCACCCCCTTACCAACCTGTGTCAGTTTGGTGACAACAGAGCCAGGAATTTCACAGACAACACCAAAAGAGCCTTAAAAAAAACCCTAAATCTTGCCCACTAAAGGATTCCCCACCTTTTTCTGCAGCTTCCACGAGGGCTGGCTTCCCTGCACTAGCAGGGAGCAGACTAAGCAGCAGAGTCAGGATATTTCTGATAATAAACATTTAAATAGTGTGGTCATTCCTTTTGTTTGTTTGTTTTTTCTTTGCTTCCCTCCTCTTTGTGTTTGGCCTGGATCTCCTGGGAGCAGGGAACTGCAGCATGCCTTCCCTGTGACGGCAGCAAACCACAGCCTCTTGTTTGTGTCCCTGAGGGAGCAGAGGAACAACCAGGAGTAGCTCTGGAGTAGCTCTGGAGTAGCTCTGCTGAATGCAGGAGATTAGATGGCGCTGCCTTCACAGCAGATAAGAAGATTGAGAGCTTAAATTTAGCATCATCAGGAAAAGAATAAGCCCTGCAGCTCTCTTCAAAACATATTTGGGGCTGTGCTGGCCAGGGGCAGGCGGGATAAGGAGAGGAGCTGGGGCAGAGAGAGGAGCTCAGGGTGACAGTGGCATGGGGCTGGCAGCACACAGGGGTGTCCCACCCTGTCCTCACCCTCACTGGGGAGCCCCACGGGTACAAAGGGGGCCTGCACCCGCCAGAAAGGAGAGTGGGCTGGAAATCCCACGGACAGCACTTGGGAGGAGTCCCCCAGTTCAGCGCCAGTGCTCCCAGTATGGGCTCAGCACAGCTGGACTGGGTGTCCCTGTGCATCCACAGCTGGGTGACAGCCCTGGGACTCTCACACCCGCTGGGGGGGCTTCAGTGCCATCCCCGGATCACAAATCCACCTTGGGGTACCCCACTGCCATTCCCAGCCCCACACATCCAAAGTGGGGAGCCCAATATCACACCCCATATCCCTGAATCCACCTTGGGGAGCCCCACTGCCATCCCTGGGCTTACATCCCCACTGGGGTACCCCACTGCCATCCCTGGACCCCCGCATCCAAAGTGGGGAGCCCAATATCATATCCCAGATGCCCACACCCACTCGGGTACCTCACTGCCATCCCCAGACCCACAAACCCATCTTGGGGCATCCCATTCCATCTCTGGACCTGCAAACCCACCTTGGGGTACCCCACCGCCATCCCCGGGCCCACACACCCCACTGGGATACCCCACTGTTATCTCCGGACCCACACACCCCACTCGGGTACCCCACTGCCATCCCCGGACCCACAAATCCACCTTGGGGTACCCCACTGCCATCCCCGGACCCACTCACCTCACTTGGGTACTCCATTCCATCCCCGGACCACAAACCCACCTTTGGGTACCCTACTGCCATCCCCAGCCCCACACATCCAAAGTGGGGTTTCCAATATCACCCCCCATATCCCCGCACCCACTCGGGTACCCCACTGCCATCCGTGGACCCACAAATCCACCCTGGGGGGCCCCACTGCTACCCCGGACCCACACACCCCACTAGGGTACCCCACTGTTATCTCTGAACCCACAAACCCCACTCGGGTACCCCACTGCTATCCCTGGCCCCACTCACCCCACTGGGGTACCCCATTCCCTCTCCGGACCACAAACCCACCTTGGGGTGCCCCACTGCCATCTCCAGACCCACACCCCCCACTCGGGTACCCCACTGCCATCCCGGAGCCCCGTATCCAAACTGGGGCTCCCAACATCACCCCGCATATCCCCGCACCCACCTTGGGGTACCCTCTGCCTTCCCCCGCCCCCCTCGGGCTGTGCCGCCCCCCGCTCCCTCCCCGGTGCCCCCGCCCCGGCCGTGGCTCCTCCCGAGCGCATCACGGCGGGCGGAGCCTGCGCCGGCCGAGCCGAGCTGAACCGAGCCGGGCCGGGCCGAGCCGGGCAGCGCAGCACGGTGGGGCCGGGGCAGGGCCGGGGGGCGCGGGGAACCCTCGGGGGGCGGTGCGGGAAGGGCGGTGCGGGACCCGCGGCTCGGGGCGGGCAGGGCCGCGGCGTGCGGGACACCCGCGGGGGCGCTGGGAGGCTCTGGGGGCGGGCGGGAGATGGGGGGCACGGAACGCGACGGTGGCAGGGCGGGGACCCCCGGTGCTGCCCCTTGGGTGACGCTCTGTGCCCCGCAGGTGCCGTCCGGAGGTGCCGGCACTGCCCCTCTCCTCCCCAGCTTGGGTACCGCAAGCGGGGCCGAGCATCTTCTCCTGCATCTTCTGCATCCCTGCATCTCGTGACGTGCGGGCTCCGTCTATCCGCGGGGAGAGGCCGAACACGGGCCTGGGAATCTCTGACCTCCGACAGCTCTGGGAGCCGTTCTCCAGGGAATTCAGCTCATCCGGGCCTGGCTGCTCGCGCCTATGGAGGAGCTGCACGGACTGACAACAAACAGCACGTGTGGGCCCTGCCCAGCATGGAGCACCCTGCAGTAGCAGCGCTGGGTGAGCTCTCAGAAGCCCTGGAGGGGTTTTTAGGCAAGGCCAGGCTGCCTGCTGGGATTTTAAGGCCTTGTTCTGTCTCCTGAGCGGTGCCAGCAGCTCGTGGATCCCGAGAGCTGCGCCCTGGGATGTTCTCCCTTGAGAACACCTCCCTCCAAGCAGCAGCCATCGCCCTGGCCAGACCCAGCGGGGATCATTTCGGGAAGGAGCCCCTGCAGGTGGAGCTCTGCTGGGGCAGATGAGTGAGCCGGTGATGAACGGGAGGGTTCCCCTGCCCGAGAAAGCCCTGTCCGAGGGCTACGCCCGCCTCAGGTACAGGGACACGTCCCTGCTCATCTGGCAGCAGCAGCAGCAGAAACTGGAGTCGGCTCCCCCCAACACGTACCTGAGCCGCAGCAGGAGCATGTGGTACTCGCAGTACGGCAACGAGGCCATCCTGGTGCGGGACAAAAACAAGCTGGATGTGCCCAGGGACACGGGCCAGTCCAAGTTCTGTGCTATTATGTAATTCCCCCCGGGAATCCACACGTGGAGAGGAAGCAGAGCTGGGGGAGGTGGGTGTGCACCACCCTCTCACCGCCCTGCGCAGGAAGCAGCGCTGCAGGAAGGCTGAATTTGATTGTTTGTGTTTGGTTTTGCTGTTTATGGACTCCCATTCTGCGTGTGTACAGCAAACTCAGCCTTGCTGGGGAGCTCTCAAGGCTGTTGCTGCCCAGCATCTTGGCAGGGGCTGTGCTGGACCATGTGTTGTTTCTAAGTGGCTCGTGTGCCCTGAGAAACACCCGATGGCACTTGGGCACCATCCCCAGCCACCCTTCCTGGCCAGTCCTGGGGCATTTCCAGAGCTCTGGGAATGCTGGTGGGACACAGGAGCACAGATCTGTTCCCATCAAGGCTGGGGTTTTAAGAAGTTGATCTCCAAAACCATCTGGCCATTACTTGTTCTGTTTGCCCTTCTGTCTTTAATTGCTGCCCTGAAGTGGTCTCTCCCAGCCAGGGAATGGAGTGGTTCACTGTGGGAACAGGGAGAGAATGTGTTGAGAATTTAATCCAAGCCTTCAAAACACCTGGTAGGAAATGTGTGCTGGAGTTTTCATGCAAAGCCAAGGGCCCTCTCTGATTTCCCTCATGCAAATAACAGAAGCTGTGGAGTCAGGGGAGCTGACTCCTTTCAGACCCACCTGAAAGGGAGGGACAGGCCCAGGAAATCAACAGCAGGAAACCCCTGTAAATACACACATGTCCTAAGGGACGTGAGGAAACTCCTGCAGAGCCCAGAGCCACTCCTGGGATGGGCTGCAGGAGGAAAGAGGCCACTGGAGTTTGCTTTGCATTCGAGTTTTAATGCATGCAGTAGCTTGGAAGGGTTTAACTTCTAGTTCAGGTTGGATTGTAGGTTTGGTGCATGTATTGTAGAAGTTGTGTCTGGGATTGTTGCGATTAACTGGAGGATTTTAGGAGGGAGAAGCACTGCCCTGCTCGGGCACAGAGGCTGCTGCTTTCAGGTTTAAGTTTCTGCTGAATCCTGACTTGCTCAAGGCAAGATCACGCTGAGGAACTCAGCCCAGCAAGCACCTGAATCTTTGTTAAACACAGAACTACCACTTCCAGGGGTGTGAATTATGTACCCAGGGTTCAGCATGGAAATTCTTCAGGGTTCTGCCCTTTCTGTCCTGCCTAGGCCATGTGTGCAACCCAGCAGTGCCTGGGCACAGGCTTAGCTCCAGGCAAATCAGCATTTGATGTCAGCTTCAGGATGGATTATTTACCTGCCTATTATTAGGCACACTCATTAATTCTGTTCTATTTATCTAAAACCTCCTTTGTGTTGTTTTCAAGCACTTTATTTAATTTATTTTTTTTAATACAATGAAGAATCTCTTCCACCTCTCCCGTGTGGGTGAAATGCTACAAACAAACACACAGACACTCAACCTTGCTGAACTCAATGTACTGAGCAGAACACACCTGTCCTAGAGTGAAATCATAGAGGTTTGGTGTACTCAGCCCTGCTCCACAGCACTGCAAACAATAGGCAGCTGGTTGTTTTTTTAAAGCACTATTTCTGCATGTGTTGGTGTTTGATACCTTGTGTGTGTGTGTGTGCTCATAGATTTAAACCTCGCTGCTTTGCAGACCTGTGCATTGCTCTGCACACAAATAACCCTCTTGCTTTTGTCAGGACTAGCTCTGCAGGAGAAACAACCCAGTGAATAAATGTTTTTTCAAGCGAGTGCAATGAGATCCACAAAGCCAGCGAGGCTTGGCAGGGTGCTGGGGGAGCAGTGCCAGGGATGTGTGACCCACCTGGGCCTCCAGCTCCTGGCTGAGTGAACAGGGAGATTATTCACTCCAGCAAGCAGGGGGCTGGGCCCTGAGCTCCCCTGGGAACTGCAGGTGGATTCACCTGGAGAGGGAGGTGGGTTCCAGGCCAGCCCTGGGGAGCACGTGAACTCTGGGAGTTTTAAGGAACAGCACATCCCCCAAACCAGCTGTTCATTTTTCTTTTCTTATAGAAAAAGAAATGCAACACTTTATTTTCTTTTTAATTTTAGTGAGCAAGATGCTTATTTTGGGTATAATCAGTCTCTTTTTGTTAACGTGGCTGGTAAACCAAAATTCAGTTATTTTACAGAACAAGACTAAACCCGTAAGAATGTGCATAAATTCTTCCAGGATGGAGGCTGGATGTGACAGTGCAGGAAGAAGAGGATGAGTTGTCCTTCCATCTCTGTGAATGTGACTGTAGTTTTCCATTTCTGTGTGTCACTGGTCACAGCAGGGCTGTGGATGGCTGCTGTGGCTGTTCTGTGAGCCAGCTGTGTGGTGGTGATGCACTTGTTTCAAACACTGTTGTAGCCTCTTTGATAAAGTGCATTAAAATGATTTGAATGCAGCTTTGGGAGTGGCTCTTTTCCCCCCTGGCACAGGTGACAGCTTTTGGCATTTTCCTTTTGGGAGGGAGGAATCCCCTCAGTTACTGGTGGGGTTGCCAAGCCACACCACTGGGCTGGGAGCTGTGGGAGGCTCCTCCAGCTCCCCAAGGCCAGCAGCACTGTCCAGATAAGCTCTGGATGTCACACTGAGTGAGGGAATTATGGAAAAGACCTCAGAGATTGTCACATCTAGCCTGTGCCCAATCCCCTCCTTGTCCCTGAGTGCCACATCCAGCCCTTCCTTGGGCACCTCCAGGGATGGGGACCCCAAACCTCCCTGAGCAGCCTGTGGCAATGCCCGAGCACCCTTTCCTCAGAGGAATTGCTGCTGCTGTCCAACCTGAACCTGCCCTGATGCAGTTTGAGCTGTTCCCTCTTGTCCTGGCAGTGACCAAACCCCACATCACAACCTTGGTTTAGGCAGCTGTGGAGAGCAAGGAGATCTCCCCTGAGCCTCCTTTTCCTCCAGGGTCTCTCACCTGCTCCTCACAGGACACTTTCCAGAGCCTTCCCCAGCTCTGGACTCATTCCAGCCCCTCAATGTCCCTCTGGCAGCCCCAGGATTCAAGGCATGAGCAGTGAGAGTTGAACTTTGTGTCCTGTGTGTCCTCAGCCTCCTCCCAGCCTGAAGAAACAGCTCTGCTGGCCGCCTCCAGAAATAACTCACCTGCAAATGCCTCAGGAACATCCTCACCTGCCTCACAGGAGACTGTTTAGGGGACAGATGGACAAACAGCCCCTGGGAGCGTCCCTGCTACAGGAGCAGAGTGGAAGAGCTTTGCTGAAGCCTTGGAGGGGCAGTGAGCAGGAACAGGGTTAGACAAAGATTAACCTTGGGGCAGCCTGGCTGTGCTAACCCCACCTCACACACAAAAAGCAAACAGCAAAACCAACCCCAACCCTCTGTGGTGACCAAAATAGCTCCTGGCCCCCACACAGCAATGCCAGGACTGTGCTGGCACTGGCACAGCTGCTCCAGGCTCCCCTTCCAGGTCACCCTGAGCTCACCAAGTCCCTCTGCTTCCTGCAGCTCCTGGAGGCTTCCAAGAAGTGAAATTTGATTTCTTTTCAGTCCAACTTACCTCAATCAGGAGCAATTCTCACAGAATTTAAGACCCTGCAGGCTGCAGGGAAGAGCTCAAGCCCTTCCTTGGCTGCTCTGGGACATGGGAGCAGCTGAGTTTCCCTCGCCAAAAAAAGGGGATTTAAAGGAGTTTTATTGCAGGTACTGAGCTGTGATTCAGACACCCCAGAGCTGCCCCACTCTGACATTCCCCAAAACAACTCCCAAATTACTCCAGGACTCGACACCCTGGGGTTTGGCTCCTGGCACTGCCCAGTCCACACCTCGAAAAGATGAGGAGAGGGGAAAAGATGGGATCAAACTGCACACACCAAACAATTTTTCTTTTTATTATGAAAACAAAACGAATGCCCCAGGACCAGGGTCCGTGATTACCAGTAACATCAAAGATTACTTTCTAACTCTTTTTTTTTTAATTCGGTTTTGTTTGAGGCCAGCAATTTGCAATAAACAAGCTAAACTACTTACATTGACTCATTTCTTTTCAATAACTGACATTTACAGGAATATACTAGAAATGGCACTAAAAAGTTTTAAGAAAAAGAGTTACGGTAAATTTGCATGCACATCATACAGAAAAGTAACAATTTCTTTTTTATTTTTAAATATTAAAAAAACCCCAAAATAACAAAACAAAAAAATACAACAACAAATCTTTCTGGATTGGTTATGCCAGTATCAGGGCTGTGTTCTAAGTGGCCTGTGTCAAATCCTAGCTGGTGGTTTAATTTATTTTTTAAAAATGACATTTTAAAAAGATATGCAAATACCATTTTCTTTACAAAATGCAGCTCAAAGCAAGATAACGCTGCTGTGTAAGGAATCCTAAATTTCTCTTTACTGATGCAGAGCCTGCCCACAGTTAGCCCTAGCGGTAACTGCTCAGGGTTGAGAAGAGACTGAGAATTTAAAATCCAGTACTAAAAAGGTTGTGGTTTGTCTTTGTCATGCCCCGATCCCTTCCCCTCAGCTCCAACCCCAGCTTTAAAAAAAAAAAAAAATCATTCCTTTCAAAACAAGGAAAAAAACCAGAATTAAAAACTGCTCTAAAAGTCCCCAAAGCAGAGAAAGAACTAGATTAGGTAACTGCAGTCTGCTTCTACCACACAGAGAAGAGGGAAGAGAGCTCAGGGGGAACTCAGCTGTGGATTTCCACACACAGAAATGTTTGTGTGTGTTTGGGGGTCACCACCCTGCCAGCAGTGACACAGCCCTGAGACATCACTCCCACACTCACCAGCCCTGGGGTAGGCAAGGTTCAAACCACACCAGTACAAGAACTGCAGTGGTTCTGTTGTGTGGATGACACAATCGGTGTGCAGAGAGCTGAGACTCCTTCGCTCGCTGGGATGGGATCTCCCTCTGGTCCCACGGAGCCACGAGACAGGCTGGGTTTACAATCAGAGAAAAGGTTCACAAAGTTTTTTGTTTTTTTTTAAAGGTGCAGTAATGCTGGTTGATTGAGAAAGGTCTGGTCAGATATTTTGTCAAAACAGGAATTAGTCCGAAAAAAGCAGTTTCAATAAAACTCTGTGTGTATGCATACATATGAAATCATACTGATTTCAGTGAAGTTTCCCCTGGAAAACAAAGTTAAACTTTGTTCATTCAAGAAAAATTCTACCATAAAAATTTTAATTTTTTTTTCCTTTTTTTTTTTTTCTTTTTTATTCTTAAGTTTAAAAATGTCCTTCAAACGTTGCGTGTTTGATGGTTTCCAAGTTATTTTGTGACATCTGGACTGACGTGTCATGCAATAAAAACCAGTTAAATAAATGCTCTGGTGCTTCAGTTCCCAACTCATTGAGGACTGCTGCTACTTTCTCTGGACAGGAAACATCTTTTCTTTCCTGGAGAAACTCAGGATGTACAAGAGGCACCCCCATGGACATGGTGGGGATAAAGAGCACTACAAACAAGCTGGGAATGGAAAAGTGTGAGGACAGCATTTGGAAGGGAGGAGTCACCAAATTCTTCCCTCAGTCATGCCAAAATGGATTTCTCCTTGCTCCATTTGGTTGGGAACACCTCATTTCCGTGCAAAGTTTCCCAAGAAGTGGAAGCCCAAGTTGCAGCTGGTGGATCAGAGATGTGCAGCACATTGTTCCCATTCCGTGGTGGCCTTGGCAGATTTTCCAGGGATCCTCCTGCAGGATGGAGGATCCCCCACGCCTTCTCCCATCACATCCCACCTGGTTCTCAACCCTCAGGCTCCAGCTTTCCAAGGAATTCTGGTGGGGCAGCCCCCTGAGGGATGTCTGTGTGTCCCAGGGGCTGTTCCAGGTGAGATTCCAGAGCTGAAATTCCCAGGATTTTCTGTGTCGCCTCCAGTTTGTCCTCCCCACCACAGCTCAGGGTCAAGCAGGCAGGAAAAGGTCCCAGGAAGGGAAAATTGGGAGTTTGTTTATCCAAAAGCCATGGCAGTGAATTGGTTGCAATTATTCCTTAAAATATTCCTTGGTTTTGATCATTCAAGTTGCAGGCAACAGGAGAAACACAGGTGAAACCCAACCCCGGTGAAAAGAAACCCAAGCTCTTAATTAGGTGAATATTACATTTCCTCATAGTAAATTCTGAAAATATATTACCAGGGATCTGGCTGGGGGAAGGTTTTGTACGGGCAGAACTTAAAAAAAAAAAATAAAATAAAATCAGAACTGAACTCCATTGTTAATGGAAAAGAAAAATCATGGATTTCAGTAAAAATCAGAACATTTTTCTTTCAATTGCTGTGAAAGGAAATCTGGGCTGGCCTTGAGGGGCCTCCAGGACCACTCACCTGCAGGGAAAATAAAATCTGGAGCAATTTGCACCACTGGGAGAGCACAGAAGGTGAATTTTAGGGCTACCCCACAGGGGAGAGGCAGTTTTAGGGGCTGGTGCTGGAGATGCAAAGGCAGAACTTTCTGTTAAATTCTGTGTATTTTTTTTTCTTTACAATAAAAAGAATTTACAATAAAACTTCTGCCCCTCAGAGTACAAATTTGATGTAGTTATAGAATTGGTGTTTTCCTAAAATTGAATTAGAAAAGGATAAAACCCCCATTGTTCTACCAAAACAAAAAAAGAGGGGAGGAAAAAAGACCATTGAGAAAATAAAATTGTATTGAAGTGTATGTCTCCAAAATCTGTACAAAACAGGAAAAAAGGGAGCTGGGGTGAGAAGAAGAGGAAAAAAATTTAAAAATGAACACACCAAACATGACAGAGCACCAGACACACAAGAGACTGGACTGTAGCACCTGTAGGTAGGAAGTCCAAGGTATATAAATAAAGTTGTGGATTTTTATTTGCTTTGTTGTTGTTTGTTTTTTTTTTAATCTGGTTCAAACCTCATTAAAAGTCTTCCTGTCTGCTGGCCTGCAAAACCTCAGCTTGGCTTTTGTTAGATTTTATTATATTTTAAACGACCAATAGTGTTTAATAAATAAAATCATGGTATATACATGAAATTAGGGACATTGAAACCAGGGTGTATTTGCAGCAGTGCAGGTCAAAACGTTAGGCTGGGCTGAAAAAAAATAGCAAGCTTTAAAAAAAAATAGCAAGCTTTAAAAAAATAGCAAGCTTTAAAAAAAAAAATAGCAAGCTTTAAAAAAATAGCAAGCTTTAAAAAAATTAGCTTTTTTTTTTTCTCCTCCCTCCCCTCTTTCTTGTTTTCATTGAGGTAAAACATTTCAGTGCCTGGAACTTGAACCCTGCCTGACACAGGAGGAGCACTCCCCCTTTCTAGGAGCTCACTCCTATGAGGAGAGGGGAGAAAAGCAAAGCAAACTCAAAAGCAAAAAGCCCAAGCACACACAGAATAATCCCTCTCCACTTCCCCTGCCAGCTCAGCCTCAGCTGGAGCTCAAGTGCTGCTTTATTTTAAGCCCAGCCTGAGGTGTTTGTCATGGAGAAAATGCCCAAGATGTGCCCAGCAATGGGCACATGACTCGTGCTGGGCACTGCAGGGATCACTCCAGGCTCCAGCTGACAACTCCCAGCCAAAAAAACCTCCTGACAATTCCATGGAAACTTTCATAGAGAGCGCCCCATTTCCTGGAAATGATCTGTTTAATGGTAAAAATAGCATTCCCAAGAAACTTGAATGTGTCCCTTGCTCCCTTCTTCCCAATGAACCCCCAGGAAAAGTGAAGCTTTTGAGTGGAAAACCAAGAAATGCAACCAATTTCTATTGCTTGTGTGCTTATAAGTTAAATTCATGCTTCAAGACCTTCCTGAACAGGTGCCTATGCCTCTAGCAAGATTTAAAAAAAAAAAAACATGTTAGCAATCCACAGTACATGAGAATTTTTTTTGATTTTTTTTGTTGTTTTTATGTAAAAAGATGATAGCATCTGACATTTTCATCACACTGTAGACTTGGAGATTAAGAATACTAGTGCTAATAACAAATACACCAACTAGTTCAAAAGCTAACATCTTTCAGATACAGTACCATTTTACAGAGATTTCTTTAAAAAAAGATGGTTTTTACCTTGTGTGAGCCAGGCAGGCTTATTAAAAGAGAATATTCTGGGGAGAGTGAAGGGCTGGGAGGGAAATGTACTACAAACCTTGCAGAATTTTCTATTTATCTCCTGCTAAGAGCTCAAAGTTCTTCCATTTTCGACCAATTTTCTCCAGATAAATGGAAATTTTAGAGACTTTATGCAAAGGGAACTATTTGTCATAAAGTCTAGTCACACACACACACACTCAAAGATCTTTGACCTATTAAAAGAGAGCCCCCCCCCCCCAAAAAAAAAAAAAAAAGGAAAATACCTTTTGTAACACTGAGTTAAAAAATAAAATAAAAAACAAGTCAGAGAAAAGAGAGAGGGGATAAAACCTGACCACCGTGGCCCGAGAGCAGGGGTAAGGAGGGGAGGGGACACTGCAGAGCAGGGGTGTCCGTTTGGGGGTGTGTCCGTGTGTCCCTGCTCATTCCGAGTCGCTGCTGTCCGAGCTGGAGCCGCTGGAGCTGCTGCTCCCGGACTCGGAGGAGGAGCTGCTGCTGAGCCGGGAGGGGCCTCCGGAGGGAGTGGAGCCGGATTTCTCTGCGGGGACAGGCAGGGATGGGTTACTCACAGGGAGGGGACAGGCAGGGGTGGGGTCACTCACAGGGAGGTGGGGAACACGAGGGTTGTTCTCCTTTGTGCCCAGTTTGACCCACGGGGCGGCAGCGCTGCTGCCCAGTGTCACAGACATTTTATGGAAAATCCTTTCCTTAGGGTTTTTCCTCCTGAGAAGCTGAGAAGCCTCAGGAACAAAATGTAAACAATGGTTATCTGCTGCTGTGCAATGCAACAGGTGCATCTGGGATTGGTCTCGTGTGGTTGTCTGTAATTAATGGCCAATCACAGCCAGCTGGCTCTGACTCTGAGAGTCACAAGCTTTTGTTATCATTCCTTCCTATTCCTTGCTAGCCCTCTGATGAAATACTTTCTTCTATCCTTTTAGTATAGTTTTAATATAATATATATATATCATAAAATAATAAATCAGCCTTTATTTTAATATAATATATATCATAAATCAGCCTTCTGAAACATGGATTCAGATCCTCGTCCCTTCCCTCATCCTCAGACCCCTGTGAACACCACCACAGCCCTGAGCTGGCTGAACAATGCTGGTAATCCCCAGTTGTCCTCTTCATGCTGTATAACAAGTTTTGCACCTTTAAGGCTGGTTCTGAGAGCAAAGTAGGAGAGAAATGCAGTGTGGAGTTTGTTTTCAGACACTGCACTCACTCCTCCACATTCCTGCTGCTGGACTGCGCTGTCTGCAGACAGACAGATGTCACAGACATATTTTATGGAAAATCCTTTCCTTAGGGTTTTTCCTCCTGAGAAGCTCAGAGGCCTCAGGAACAAAATGTAAACAATGGTTATCTGCTGCTGTGGAATGCAACAGGTGCATCTGGGATTGGCCTCATGAGGTTGTTTCTAATTAACAGCCAATCACAGTCAGCTGGCTCAGACTCTTGGTCAGACATGATTTTATTATCATTCCATTCCTTTCCTAACTAGCCTTCTGATTAAATCCTTCATTCTATTCTTCCAGTACAGTTTTAGTATAATACATATCATAAAATAATAAATCAGCCTTCTGAAACATGGAGTCAGATCCTCGTCTCTTCCCTCTTCCTGGGACTCCTGTGAACACCACCACAGACAGACAGACAGCAAGACAGAGCTCTCCTTTGCTTTTAGTTAGTTTTTAGCTAGCTGAAGCAGAGAAGTTCCCTAAACTGTAGATTTTATTTTTCTTTAGACCTGTTTAAACCTACTCTAAACTGAACACCCAAAAGAGAACCTACAGCTCACACCTGTAGCCCACCAAGCCAAGCCTAAGCCACAGCATTTTCAACACCAAAAAGATTGATAAGAGATTAAGTCCAGCTACAGCCCACAAAAGAGACTTTCTGAATTTATAATCTTTTTTAAAACAGCAAAAAGTTTTATTGTTTAATAATATTTATTTTTTGTACTAGTAAATGCTTTGCTTATTAAATAAATAGGTTTTTTCCACTTTTCTCCAAATAAATATTCTCCTGAATCAGCTTAAAAAAAAAGCTGATTAAATTTACTTTTTAGAAGAACTCCTTCAAAAGTTTTCTCCCAAATTTACCCTAAACTGTGGAAGTTTGGGATGCACAGAGGAGCTCTGCTGTGGGGCAGTGCCACCTCTGAGCACTGGTGAAAGCTTTATTTGCACCAGGGGAACCTTTTGGAGCATCCTGAGCAATGTGGGGGTTTGGGATTGTTTTAACCCCCTGTGTTAGAAGCTCTGTGGTGTGGGCTGCACACCAGGTTAACACAGGGAAGAGTTCCCTCTGGAGGAGGAATTGGCCCCCAGACCGGGCAGCCCCACACAGCAGCTCAGAGGGAACTCCCTGAGGTCCCTGTCACAGGGACCAACCCAAGACAGAGGTTTTGACCCTGTGACAAAACCTGTTCACTTTTGGGGTGCTGTTTTCCCATAAAGCCAAAGCCATTACCTTTCTTTGCAGGCTTCTTGTTGTTGTTTAGCTGCCCACTGACGTCCTGTAACCGTTTTTCTAGTTCTTTCTTCTTTTCCTGAGCTAACTCTTCTTTTGACTTTGCTGCTTGCTTTTTGCCACTGGCAGCTGTGGGGGAGGAAGGCAGAGTTTCTGAAAGTGCAAAGGATGCAGGGGGAAAGAGTGGACATCACTATTTTACAGGGCATGTACATCTGTGTGCACACTCTGCAGTGACACTGCCAACATCCAGTGCTCACACAGCAACTACACATCCCAGAGAGAAGACAACACCTGAAGTTGCCTTGCTCATCAAATCACCACCATCCTGTTAACATGCAATTTTTTTTTTTAAGAGAGATCTTCTGGAAAGTATTTTAGAAGATAGAAATATCCATTTAATAACCTTGTCATTACAGGTTACTTACCAGCCAGTTATATGGTCAATAATTACAGATTTGTAATTACAGAATTGTTACATGGGTTTTCTGCCCTGTAAAATAAAGTGTCCCATTAAAGGTTGTCAGGAGAAAAGCATCTGCCATTAAAACTTCCGATCCCCTCACGCAAGAATCTACTGTGGTTTATGTTGCTCTAAATAGAAAACAAAACAAACAAAGGCAAATTAAAAACCAACTGAGGCAAAGGCTGGCAGACAACAGGAATGTAACTGCATCAGGATGAAAAGGGTGAGAAGGACCAGCAACACTCACACTGGCAAGGAAAGGAAATATTCCTCCAAAGGAGGAGTAATTGAACACAGGTGTTGGCCAGGATTGGAAGCACAAGACAGGAGCCAGATATTTTGCCTGATCCAGCAAGGAAATACCTACATTTCTGTGAGCTGTTTTAAAAAAAAAAAAAAACAACAAAAAAAGAAAACTGGAAAGCACAGTCCTAAGAGGGAACACTCAGCACAGGAGTCCAGCCAGGCTCAGGCATGCCAGGCTCACAGAGTGGATATCTGAGGTTATCTGTGTTACTCTGTGCTCTGGTTCCAAAACTGAAGGATGCTTCCCGTTCTGAAAAATCCTTTCCTGAGCTAGGCCAACACTGAAGGATTCAGGGGGAAAAAATAAAGCAAAAAGAAAGGTCAAAGTCTGTGCTTTGCTTAGGCCTTCCTGAAAATCCTGAGGAAGGAATGGAGATGCTCTGCAAGAGCAAGGAGTAGCTTTTGTATCATAATTTTAAAAGCAAAACTCCCTTAACCAAGAGGGTCAGGAGCACTTCAGGTAAGTGATCCTACTGCTGTCCAGCTGGAGCTAAACTCTCCAGGGGCTGCAGGAATTCCCTTTGTGGACAAATTAAAGTCTATCCCACACTGAACCACACACTCAGCAGCAGATTGATATTCACCCTCTGGACTGACAGAGGGTGAGGCCAATGTGGTGATCAGGACGCACAGCAAGAGCAGTTTTGGGGTGAATACACAACTCAGACACACCCAGAATCCAGAGGTAACCAGGTAACCTTGTGCAAATCATTTATTGCCTTGGTGGTTTGGATCCCAGCCACGTTTTTTGTTTCCTTCCTAATTAGATGCTAAACTATTCAGGATAAGAAACTGATCCTTCCAGATGTATGCATGTAACACCTGACACAATGAGACTGAAACCTTTACAGGGCCTTCCAGAGCCTGGGTAAGTAATAAAGGCATCCCACAGGTCTTGCAGAGGAACACATTGGCTCTCCAGGTCTCTGCAGCAGGACACCATGGGAAGAAAGAACAGAGAAAAACAGGAAGTTTCTGTACATTTCCTTGGGAGAAAAGAATCTCTAAAAATTCCTGCCACCACATACCCACCAGGTGGATAAGAGAATCTCAATACACATTCCCTGACTCCAGAGCTGAGCCCAAGAGCTGCTGGGGGGAACACGTGCCCCGGGAGGTTGACTTACAAAATGGTTTCCTTTGTTTTTTCTGTAAACAAGATTTCACGTATCTCTCCAGTTCTCGTAATGTTGTGGGCTTCAAGGTTTCAAAATCTATTTCAATCTCGTCGGGATTGGAGTCTCTGAGGGAGGGTTCTCTGGACTGGATGATGTGAACCACCCTGCCCAGCTTCTCCCCGGGCAGGCGGTTGATGTCCAGGCTGAGCTGTCGCTTCTCGTCGTAGGTCATGGGCAGCCCTTCCTCCTCCTCATCCGAGTCGTAGGTTGCAGATGCCTGTTTGCCTCCTTTCTTGGGCTGCCTGGGGAGGTTGTCAAGCATGAAAACATTCATGGGGACACAGCAATGAATTCTTTTTTTTTTTTTTTTTTTCCCCTGACTCCCTCGTAACAAACATCCCCGTGCTCTTGGCTTTGAAGCTCTTGTCAGATGGCTGGAACAGCAGCACAATTGCTGAAAAAGTTCAGCAGCCTGAGATCAGCTGTTGTGTTCCTATTATATTTTAGCCCTGTGAAGTGTGACAATGAGCCCAAGTAGCAGCAGGGGAGCAGCCATGAAATGGCAAGTTCTTGGTGGATGCACAAAAGGCAACCCCCCCAAAACCTTATCTGAGAGCAATCAGGCAGGGATTCAAGGAGCTGGACAGTAAAAACACAGTGGTTCCACTGCCAGCTCCCAGTTAAAGACTCCCTGGAGTTGTCTGGGAATGGGAACAGTATTCAGCAGCAAATTAACAACTACTGAGCTTCCCCAGGAATTAGGGGCAGAGCTGGAAGCTCTTTGGCTCTCCCCTCAAGGCTCTCACCTGTTAGCTGTGGTTGTGCTGTTCGCTTTCTTAGCTGGGGCTTTCTTCTGTTGGGCTTGTTTTGGTGGTTGAGCCACCTTGGGTTTCTTCTCCTCCTCAGCTTTGACTTTGTGCTTTTCTTTTTCCTTCTCTTTATCTTTCTTTTTCTTCTCTTTCTCCTTCTTCTCTTTTTTTTTCTTTGGTTTGTTCACTGGCGCTTGGGACAGTGCAGCCAGCTGCTCATGGACGGCTTTAAGCTGGGGAGAAACATGGGAAAAACCATCAAGGCAAGGTAACTGCTGCCTCCACAAAGCCTTCCCTCTACATCCCAAGGTGTAAGTATAGCCTAAAGCCAAAAATCAAGCAGCTCATACTCTGGGATCCCAGAAGGAAGGAGAGCATCAGCACTGAGAAAAATCATCCTGAAGAAAATCACTGTTACATCCAACATGCACTGAGTGCACAGCTGAATGCTTTTCCCCTTAGGCTGGGGATGCTTCCCTGCACGCCAGCCTAGGTGGGATTTTTTAGGACACAATTCCTGCTGCTGTGCTCTGTCTAATGCAAGGACACACAGCTGGGATGGTGCAGTACCTGCTCCTGGAGCTCGGCCAGCCGAGTCGCCCGCTCCTCCTCGGAGTCGGAGCTGTCGGAGTCTGAGGAGCTCTCCTCACTGCTGTGGCTGCTCTCTGTGCTTTTGCTCACCACTGGGGCTGTTGGGGGAGGTGGAGGGGGGGCCTCTGCAGGCTCATCGGGCATTTTTGCAAACCTCATCTCAAAGACATCCTGCAAAAAGGAGGAAAATTGGTGACCAAAGGAGCCTCGGCCACAAACAGCTCACTCTGGTCTCAAATACATCGGGGCAGGTGTACTACAAGTAAATAATAATATACAAAATATGGTTGCCCATCTGAAAAGCCCAAGAAAATCCTCCAATTACTTTAAATGTAATATTTTAGGAGCTGAACATGGCACTGGGTCCATGCCATGTGAAGAGCACAACAGTTCTGCAGAGAGCACGAGGCTCTTTCCAAGGGCTGCAAGAATCTCCCTTGTTGGTACCAAGAGCAGATCCACACCTGGATCTCACCTTGTAGCTGAACTAAGAACACTCTGGAAGATGCATTTGGCAACACCTTTACCTGGAGCTTCCTGGCCATGGCCACCACCTCGTGGTCTGGAGGATTGTACTTGTAACAATTAGAGAACATTAACCGAATATCTGCTGCGAAACCTTGTGCATCCTGGTATTCCCGACTGTCCATCTTTTTCTGCAAACAAACAAGCCAAAGGGGAAAGAAAAAAGAAAAGCCATAAGCAAAAGGAATTTGTAGCAACTGCATGGAGCACACAAGAACCTCAGAAGAGCCTCAAAAATCCCATCTAAGAGCATGGAAGTTTAATATGGGTTATTTGTTCCTAAATAACATTCAGAGTTTCTGCTTTATAAAACAAGCAAACACCAGGCAACTAAAGAAGATGATATCTCATAGCAGTTTAAACACTAAGATTCTAAATTGGCCTTGTTTTCTAAGTAGTAGAATATAAATCTGTCAGGGTCCACATTCTACAAGAAAACATTTAGAAATTACTAGAAAAATAGTTTAGAAAAATGGATCAGGAACTAAGAGAAACAAGGATCATGGATGGAAAGGGCAACAGTCAGCAAGCAAGTTCCAATTACAGGAGTACCTAAGTGTGTATTTCTACATATGCTTGGATATATTTGCCTTGTAAACCTGAAAGGGCAGAAAAGATCATGAAAATCTAACTCTGATTTCCTGCTAGCAGAGGGCAGGAGGTTTGCTCTGCAGTTCCTACAGCAAAATAGGCATTTACAGTGAAACTACAACTCCCACGCTTCATTTAAAGTCCAACTGATAGAAATGGATACAGGCTTCACCCTTTATGAACCTACTCATTATGTAATCTCCTAGAGTAGTGAGGATAAATGTCAAATATTTGTACCTTGTTCCTTTCTCTTATTTTTCAGCTCTCACTTCCAGCCATTTCTCTTGCTGTTTGGGACTCAATGACTTGGGTTTGGAGAGCAGTTTATAGCATTTCTAGCACTTAATTGATTTGATGCATATATTACTACTATGTATAAAACCTTAGCTCCAATTACTCCTGCTGAAAGGAACCAGAAGCTAACACTAGGTTTCATTTGCATTTAAAAGACCTGGGTTAAAAGAAATTCTCTATTTGCCAGTGCTTACAGGCTTCTCTTTTGTATGTCTTGGGCACCTGTGTGCCCAGAGAAGGGAAGGGGTGACTGACAGACAGGCTGGGGACATGATGGGGACAGACATCCCCATCCCAACAGCAAGCAGGGGTGCTCAGGGTCTGTCACCCACTCTTAACTCAAACAAAATTCCCATTTTTCACACAACTACAGAAATTTCACAGCTGTGATAGACCTTCTAACTGTCTTAAAACACTGCAATGACTCCTGGAGCTGTTTTTGTTGTGAGAAGGGCAGAATTTCACCTCCAGGAGTTCAGCTTCTGAGGGACCTGGTGCAGGGTGGTGACATCCCTGCAGCCTTGCTCCCTGCTGTGCTGCAGCCAGACATCTGTCAAACTTTTGTCAGGAGACCTCATTTTCCTGGTGAATAAACCAGGAGACAGCCTGGAAGGCACAGCACAAAAAAGCAGAAAGGGAGATAGGTTTGTGGTGCTCCTGTCTGAAAAGGCTCTCAGACCAATTCCAAAGCAAAACATATGTTCAAACCAAAGGGCCCATTTATTTAAAAATACATCTTACTGCATGAAAGGCCTTTTTATATTTGTTTGGCATACTCAGGGCCTGATTATTGCCTATGAAATACATTCCAGTGTCTGAGGCTTTGCTTTTCATCCAAACTCAACAGTTTTCTAGCCCTACAGTTTTTAATCTGTGGATTTTTGTTTTGTTTTCTTATAAAGAATAATTAGCTTAACAAAAGAAAGGAAAGCACTTTAAATAGGTGGGTTGGAATATCTTGTTATAAATACACTTGGAGATATCCAGCTGCTTACAAATAAAAAAAAGTGGTTATATGTACAACTGGAAATCAGGAGTCAGGCAGGGCAACTCACCCATCCTCTGTCCCTCAGACAATCTCATTTTTCCCTCAATCAATTGTTTTAACCATCTTTACTGTTCATAAATTGTGTCCCTTGCTCGAAGTCTTGTCCTGCCCACAGAGGACACAAAGAATGTCTCCTCACTTTTAAGACCCTGAACTCAGCTGCTCTGAAATTGCAGCAGTTCACTGCAGGAAAATTAAGGGGTGAGCAGAGTTACATCCCAGGAAAAGGGCTTTATTCCAAAAGTAAACACACCTTGTGGAAATCCTCCTGCACAGCAAGGCTTGCTGCTTTTTCACCACTGAGTAAAGCAAAGGAGGGACATGACACTGCTGGCACCTGGCAGCCAGAGGATGGAGCAGAAGTTGTGCTCCAGGTCCCCCAGCCCCACAGAGGGGGACAGGGATGTTCTGCAATGGTCCCTGCCTGCCTGGGGACAGGGCAGCAGCAGCTGCAGCCTCAGTGCATCCCCCTCCTCACAGGGAATTACAGCTGCTGCCTCTCTCTCCTCACACTTCCACCCTTCCCTACTCCAAGCACTTCTGCCCTTTCCTTCTCTGATAAAGAGAATTGAGGTGGAGATGAGCTCACAGATCCTGTCCCTGCAGCTGTTCCCATTACAGCACAAAATTCCAGCACATCACTCTGCCCCTGGCACAGTCACAACAGCCAACCTGCCTCCTGCACCACACACAGAGCAAACAACCTCCAAATCCTCCTGGAGACACTTCTGCCAGGAAAAAAAAATGCTCCTGGACATGAAGGATATTCTCTGAGGAAAATCAAACCTAACAGCCACAGAAATAAGAGACAAGATGTGTTACAGCTGCAGCAATGCTTGTGTTTTACTTTCTCTCATAATTCCTCCCAGGTTAGTTTGGAGGCCCTCAGATGTGCTCCTTTATCACAGCCATTGTCACTTGGGCAGAATTAAATCTAAAATCCTCTCAGAGCCACAGAGAGAGTCCCTGACACTGGAAAATGACAGTGCCTGCAAATGGCAGGTTTCTGTTCCACACAGTGAACAGATTATGAGCTGCATCTCTGAGAAGTCACACCATGATCTGCAGGCCGAGAGCAATGACAATAAAACACTCCATAATAAACCAATACCAGACAGCACTTCAAACAACTTAATTAAGAAAAATACTACCATGTGGAATGAGAAACCCAGAGTGTTTAGGTGTAAAAGACTCCACTGGGTTTGCCATCAGCCTGTCTCAAATTTTCTACCCCACACCAGTCAGGTGCAGAGGGAGGATATCACCTGCACTTGCCAGAGAGGGGCAGAGGTGTACAATTTTAAAAGAATGAAGTCAGGACCTTGAAGAGACTTAAGCATGAAGAAATCATCAACCCAAAAAATCACAACTTTGCACTTAGATTTTTCACAGCACAGCACAATAATCTCTTGCAATAAGAAATCACCTAAGCACACATGGAAATATTTGAGAGGGTCAGGATTTCACTCTGTCCATCTCTAATCTTCCTGCAATCACCTGGGGCTTCAACTAGCAGGCTGCAGGTATGTGTGGAGACCCAGAGGACCCCTGGGATGGATGCATGGCACATCAGAGTGTGACACGCTGCTCCTGGGTACCACACAGGATCTACCAAGGAATATGACAGGAATCACAACCACAGCTGCCCTTCTGTCACCTGGGCATTCAGACAATCCCAGGCTGTCTCAGTGGAAGTAAAACCCTTCTGGCAATGCCAGTAAAAGCCAGAAACATCTTCACCTCTGCCACCATGGAAGTCTCCCCTCCATCAACACAGAATGCAGTGTCTGGCTCACAAGAAGATGGGAACTACAAAGATATGGCTTTGCTTCATGGAGGGATTCAGCAAACCTCCAAACCTACTGGGAAAAACAAGAATATTGGACCATACTCTTGAGGAGACAAGTATGAACCACAAAACCAGCACACATCTCCCTGAGTACCATCACATCCCTGTTGGAACTGCTCAGTGTAAGCCAATCTGCCACCACCAAGTAGGCAGGCAGCAGCTTCTGGAAATGGGATACCATCAATTGAATCCTATGAAATAAAGCACCTCCTCTTCTCAGAGTGCAACACAATCCTAAGAACACCAGTTAAATACCTGGACTATCCACAAAGAGGAGAGGGGATTTTGTGGACATCAATTGCTTTGCAGGGCAGAAAAAAAAAAGCTGTCCCAGGTTAGGGCAAAAAAGGGAGAAGGGAAGGAAACAAAATATAAAAATATCCAGCTGGTATCCAAACAGGTTCAGTTTCCACCCTTTCCCCTTCCCCCTCCCACAAAGGAGCCAGTCCTCTGCTAGCAGAGGGACCCCTTGCCAGAAGAGGTGGTAAATGAGGACGTACTTTCACAGTACTGAGATCCATGGGGTGTTTGATTATATCGTGATAGTCATGTAATTCCAAAGCCTCTGCATCCACGGGCTTGTAAAAGGGCCATGCATAGGCTGCATGCTTCTTGGAGAGCATCTCCTTGAGGATGCTGTCACAGTACTTGAGGTGCTCAGAGAGTTTGCCCTTCTTCCCTGCGTGCTGAGGGACCTCTCCATCCTCCAGGTCCTTCTTTGGTGGTTTGATGGGGCGGCCGCCGCTCTCCCTGCGCGCGATGATTTTGGCCTGTTTGGGGTCCGACAGCGGCGTGGGGGACTCGCTCCTGCTGGCAGTGATGGCAGATGTGGTGGGCGTGGTGGTGTCTGCTTTCCTCTTCACTCCCTTTTTCTGAAACGGCACAGGGACAGGCTCCATGAGGACATGGCCTGCAGAAAACCTAGCACAGCTCATCTACAGGAATGCGTCACTCTGGTGACGGAGTGACAAAAGTATCCTCTGTCCCCTTAAAAAGGAAATAAGCCCACAAGTTTCTCTCATCAATTAGGTGAAAAGACATCTCATAGGACTTGGGGGGCTTCACCTCAAAATTAAGGATAGCTAATAGGCAGGACTTTTTGCCTTCTGTCCAAAGCAATTTACTAGAAAAAGAATAGAACAAAGAAACTAATTGCTTTTGTGAGGTGTTTACCAGGGGCAAGGATCTCTTGCACCTGGCTCAGTTTTTCTCTGTAAAGAGTTTTGTTATTTTGCCTTTTAATAAAAGCTTTTTGTTTCCAACACTACCACTGAAGCCATCCTGCTCATTTTATTCCTTCTAAGGTAACTGAGCTATCTTGGGTGTGAAAGAGATCTCCAAGAGATTATGAGACCTGGCTTGAGGAGACCCATATTTCACTCATCCTTAGTTTTGCCTGTCCTCTGACAGAAAAAAACCCAGTTATTTCATTGGGATAAATGGGATTTGTGACTAGAGGCTCCAACACTGCACATCACCTGAGCCACAGTAACCAACCATTTGCATGGCTCTAACCCAAGCCCAACCATGCTGTAAAATGTGTTATTTCCCTGAGAGGGAAGCAGGACTCTTACCTGGTGTTTGCCAAGGGAAAGGAGGGCACCCAGTCAATTACTGCAGCTCAGCTGATGCATAGGGCCTGAGCAAGTGTCAGTAACTTAAGCACATGTCTCAGTCCCCAGTGGCAGGATCAGGCTGTAAGTTCTGAACCAAAGCATATTAATCACCAAAGACCCATGAATCCTCACTCCCCTGTATTTAGTGGCTGTGCTAAGGTAGATTTTGCCTTAAGCAAATAAACCCTCTCACATAAATTCAAGCTGGGACTGTCCATTCAGCTCTCTCGTGCTCCTATCAAGGATTTATTTCTCTGGAGAGGAAGATAGGGAGGAAGAAGTTCCTTAGAGAAATCTAAGGGAAATCTTAAGTAAATCCCAAGCAGAATTAATTTTGCAGTGTGTATTTGGCAAACTCACTTCTGGGCTCATCCTTGAGTTTTAAAATAAAATTGATTCTCAGAAGCAAGTTATTTGGACAGAAACTGAAATGTGAGACAGGAGGAGAGCCTAGCTGCAAGATCTGCCAATTTCTCTAGGAATTCCCAAACTATTGGGTTAAAAACCAAAAGAATTCTGTGCCTCTGCTGGTCCAAGCAACCTCACAACCAAAACTGTTGCAGTTAATTCCACAGTTTAGATAAAAAGATCCCCAGCTTTCTCTGAGCTATGCTTTCATAATTTTTAAAGCAATTCACAACTTGCTAAGAGAATTTCAATTATTTAGGTAATGTCTTCATTTACCCATAAATTAACATAATAAATAGCAAAACACCAGTGACAACTCCCAAAAGATTACTCAGTAAGGAAGACAGAACTAATGCACCCAAAAGCTGCAGGCAACATCAGTCTCCTCCAACTGGAGTGACAGGCTTGTCTTGAACTGGCTGAAAGCAGAGAGGAACATTCCTAATGCTGGAGCCTGCAAACCTTAAAGGAACATCCCCAGTAAAATCAGGAGCTCAGTTACAGAGGGAAAAGGTGCTTTGAGATACAAACCTTAAAATAACAGCCTCAGTAAAATCAGGAGCTCAGTCAGAGTGGGAAAAGATGCTCTGAGATACAAGCCTTAAAGGAACAGCCCCAGTAAAATCAGGTGCTCAGTTAGAGAGAGAAAAGATGCTTTGGGATACAAATCTTCAAGGAACAGCCCCAGTCAAATCAGGAGCTCAGTCAAAGTGGGAAGAGATGCTTTGAGATACAAACCTTAAGTGAACAGCCCCAGTAAAATCAGCTCAGTCACAGAGGGAAGAGATGCTTTGGGCAGCAAACCTTAAAGGAGCAGCCCCAGTAAAATCAGGAGCTCAGTTACAGAGGGAAGACATGCTTTGAGCTATTTGGTGTAAAATGGGGAGAATTCCAAGAGCCCTGGAGCAGCAGCACAGGGGAAGGCTGTGAAAGGAGAGGCTGGAACTGAGCAGGAGCATGCACAGGTGCCATCACCTCGCCTGGACTGTGTGAAAAGAGGCAGAACCGTTCTCACCCCTCTCCACCCCAACACCCAGCACGAAAGCAGGACAGCAGTGACCCAGCAGCGAGGGCTGGCAGCGCAGCCCCTCTCCACCGCCCGCCTTTACCTTGACGACCGGGGGCGTGGGAGGCACCACGGGCATGATCGGAGCGGCGGGCGGGGGCGGGGCGGCGGCGGCAGGGGCGGCGACAGGCGGGACATTGGCGGTGATGGTTGGCACGGGGGTGGCAGCGATGACGGGCGTCTGAGACACGGCTGGAGGGACGCTCTGGAACGGCGCCGGCGGGGACACGGAAGACACGGCCACGGCTTGCTGCGCTCCTGTCAGACCAGAGGGGAAAGGCGCTGGTGGGTACAGATGGGAGGGTACTGGAGCAAACTGGACTTGGCAGAGAGATCCGGGAGAGCACAGAGGACACGGTGGGATTTGCTCGGTGCTGTTACACCGGTCAGCCACACGAAAAATAATTGCAGCTTTTCACATTGAGTGTTGCTCCGGGACAGCTTTCACCCCTTGGATGCTCCCAGAGCTGCACTGAGCTCAGGAGAACAGCAGGAGATGGAACAGTGGGAGGTGTTCACACCCTGCAAATGGCAACAACCACTGCCCTGAGCCACCTGAGCAGCCAGGAGTGCAAAGCACTTCAGATTTGCCACAGTGCACAGGGTGGGATTCTTGGGGCTGTGCAGGAACAGGAGATGGGCTCAGTGATTCCTGTGGGTACCTTCCAACTCTGTATTTTATGATTCTCAGTAGAGCTTAAGCATCCTGATGGCCCTGACATCCCTGATGCTGCACCTGCACTGCCAAAGCCCTGCCTAGTGGTTTAACATAAAGGGGACAAACCTACTACCCAATAACCAAAGCAGCAGTCCTCCTTCTATGTTTCAACATCCTTTGATAAAAAGATACATCATCATTAATTTCTCTGAGCTTGGATAGATTTATAGCTCCATTTAGCACCTGAAATGTGGGAAAACAGAGGAACAATTGACTTTCCCAGAGCAGCAATCAGACCTTGTTTAGAGGAAAAAAAAATTACTCTCATCATTTAACTCAGCCCACACAAGGTCCTTTATGAACTGTTTTACCACGCTTGAAAATTTTAGTCCTAAATCCATTTAAAATCAATTTTAGGTAAGCTGAACTAAACTTAATTTCCACTGATATGCAATGGTGTATGTAGCCTTTTGCAATGGTTTAATAAATCCTTTAATTTTATGATGTTGCAACCATGTGTGCAAAAGGAAAACATACAGAGTTTAGGGAATAAGCAGAATTTGAGTCCAAGTCTCTGCTGTGCCAGAATTCTGCCAGGACCCACGGGGAGCTGTGTAAACCCAAATCTCTAAAGACTTTCCATGCCATGCTCTGGCACTGGCAGCAGACTGGCATTTATGAACATCTTGGGTTGTTTTTTGCATAGAGAAGCAACAGCAATGCCTTCCCTTCCTGAAGTGCTGCCTGGATGGGCAAATCACAGATGGCAAGATTGGTGTGACAAATGCAGGGTGGCCTTGACGACCCCTGAAACCCTGAGTGAGCATCTCCAGACACCTCCCACCTTCCTCCCCATTGGTTTAACTGTGAGACCACGCTCTCCCTTCCCAGCCTCTCCACCATCTGCAGAGTCCAGCAGCTCAGGAGGTGTCCCAGGCCTCAGGAACAGCTCCCAACATCCCCTGTCCCTGCATGGATCCCTACCTGTGCTCTGTGTGCCCGCTGAGGGCTTGCGACCTTTGCCTTTGGGAACTGGGGGTAGCAACTCCACCTCCTCCTGAGGCATCTGGGCAACCTTCTGCAGAAATATCTTCTCCAGGGCTTGGGCCATGAGGACAATGTCATCTGTGGGCTGCACAAAGAAGAATATGAGCCTTTGTTGTATCATTCACATATCTGTGAAGACCAGGCTTAGAAAACACTGAGGCCCTTCAAATAAATTATGGTATTCAAATGCTGACAATAAACAGATTAGCTCTTCTCCCTCCTCCTGCCACTCTCCTGCTCTTCTATTCTGCTCTAGCATGCAATAATTACAGCCCCTAAGTGTGCTGCATCCAGAGAATGAGCAGGAGTTCAGAAGGAGCCTGATAAACCAGTATCCAGTGCAGCAGTGTGGAAGCAGCAAACTGGAACGGATGAGCTGTCCTTCCCTGCTTGCCAGCAGGTCCAAGGGAAGAGGCTAAATACACATTATTCTGTGGCTCAAACTAATTAATTTGTTTGTTTCAGCTGTTCTCCAGTCTGGGTCTATGATGACAAATGACTGGAGAAAACAGAACACAAAGAATTTTAACAACCTAACAAAACAGCAAATGAGCCAAACCCAAAATAATAATAATAATAATAAAGCAATTTAAATGTGTGTAAGTATGAACATATTTATGGAGACAGTCAAAGAAGAGTTATGATTCTTGAACTCCTTTCTGCTGCTAACAGATAGTATTTAGTGTCAGTCTAACACACAGCATTAAAGCACCTCAAAACACCTGCAGAGCACTGCATTAAGTGCAGCTCATCCCAGAAAACTCCTAACTGACAATAAAAGGAATAAAAACTTGCTGCATAACCCCAAAACAGAAATCTACCTATAATTAAAAGGCATATTTGCCGTTGTAACTAGTCTGGGGGAAGAAAGAGGCAGCACAAAGACAGCTTTGTGCATTTCAAGTAACATGGTTGCAATTAGTGGCATTTCAAATCCTGCAAGGAGGGCCCAGAGCCGGCCCTGCTCAAAACCTGCACAATAATGGGGTAGGTGGGTGTTTTCTAAAGGCTTTTCTGGGTTTTTTTACCTTGTTATAAATGTAACAGTTTGTAAACATGGTGTTGAAATCCTGCATACATTCACTGGCACTCCAGTAATAGTTGTGTTCCAGGCGCTTCTTGATCGTCCCCATGTCCATGGGGTTTTTAATTATTTTGTGATAATCCTGTTGGAAAACCAGGGAAGATGTTACATTTTCTGATTCAGTTTTGCTCACATCTCCCTCTAACCCCTGATTTCTTCTCATCCCCCCTCCTAAAAAACACCCCACCAAATTTTGTGGAAATTGTAAATGTAAATATATATTAGTTTATTTTCTAATTTGTATCTTTTTAGTCTTAGCATTATTATGAACTTGTCTCCAAAACACACAACCTCCAGTCTGGGAATCAGCATTTCTGCCTCCCTTTTTAAAAGGCTGCCTCTGGCACTCACAGAAGTTTATCAGGGCTGCCTAAAACTATGCTCTAAGTTTCAGTCTCTAATTTTAAGAGCACTTTGGCCTTTAAAAGATTTCCACCTGTTAACCCAGTTTCTCCATGGGCTGGTCTGGAGCACCTGTAGAGGCTGTGATTAGGGGATGCTGTAGGGCTGTGCAGTGTCATTTTCTTGTTCTGGATTAGAGCACCAAAGCCTCTCTTGCTGTTCATGAAGCCACTGGCTGAGCCCATCAGGCTGATATTTCCCCTCTAAGCAATCCCAAAACTGGTACTTCCCCTCTAAGCAACCCCAGGCACTGATATTTCTCCTCTAGCCAATCCCAGGCACTGATATTTCCCCTCTAAGCAATCCCAGCACTGATATTCCCCCTCTAAGCAACCCCAGGGCACTGATATTTCACCTCTAAGCAATCCCAACACTGATATTTCCCCTCTAAGCAATCCCAGCACTGATATTTCACCTCTAAGCAATCCCAGCACTGATATTTCCCCTCTAAGCAACCCCAGGCACTGATATTTCACCTCTAAGCAACCCCAGGGCACTGATATTTCCCCTCTAAGCAATCCCAAAACCGACCTGACCACCACAAAGCTTTCTATGGTGAGAAGACAACAGAAACGTACCGGCAAATTGAGTTTAATTGCATCAACAGGCTGGTAGAAAGGCCAAGCAAACTGATGCTTCCACAAGGTCTTCACCACAACATTTTGCATATATTGCAGCTGGTTGGTTTTCCTGCCAGGTTTGTTGGGATTTGTCACCTCTGGAGGCGGGGGATTGACGGGGCCCTGAGGAGCCTGGATGGCTGAGGCGACTGCCGACATCTTCCTGCTCGGGCTCTCACTCGCTGTCACTGCGGCAGCAACGGGGAGATTTTCTTTCTTCCTTTATGCTCCCTGAATGGGACTGACATCCCATTTCCAGGGTGCAACCATACAACCTAGAGCAAACTACAGAGAGAAAGAGGGAAGGGTGTAAATAGAGGTTTTTGAAGCAGGCAGGTTGTGACATTTCTTCTGTGGACAGTATTTAAACTTAGGCTCTTCACCCTCTTTACCCCATTGGCTTTGTTCCTGTGGCACAGTTTATCTTGGAGATGGGAGCAGTTCAAGATCCAAGAGACAGTGGAACTCCCAAATTCAAAGCCTGCAGACACAGCAAGCTCCATGGGACTAGTTCTTGCTTTAGCTGGCTCAGAGAGCATCTTCATGTCAAGAAAACACTTAGGGCAACCCAAGAATTCACTCAGGGAGCAAAGCAGATTCCATGAATGCACTGATGCAAGGTGCTAAATCCATAGCTTCCATCTCCATATCAACTGAACTGCATTGTCTCTAAACCCATGCTGCCTGGCCCCCAGTCAGCTCACAGGGCTCTGCTGAAATCCCACAATGAAGCAGACAGCAGCTGCCAGAGGATCTCAGTCCAGGGAAATGAAAGAAGGGGCAGAGGGAGATGCTGTGAAATGCTGAGAGTGAAAGGTGTCACCAAAACACACCCAATTTGAAGTGATCTGCACTTTGAATCTCATAAATGTCTTATTATGTCTTATTATGCCTCTTCCTGCATGCACCTGACTGGTTTTGACCCCAGTTTTATATTAAAGTTAGAGATCCAGGCTCAGATAATAACTGGTGTTACACTGATATCCCGTGACCTGGCTCAGACAGTGCTGTCATGTTCTCTCTCAAAGACACATTTGAAACAGAGGAGAATACATAAATTGCATTATTGTATTCTGGTTTTCCCTCTGCAAACTGCAGAGGTAAAAATAGCCCAGTATCACTGAGCCTTGTGTAGCATATGGTAAACAGCTTTGCTATGTCATCTTCCATAAACATTGGATATTTCAGCTCACATCAGGACTGCAGCTACTCTTCTCATGGCAAACAGACCACAATCACTTTCCAGAGGCAGATTATTTCAAATATGTTTAGAAATCCATACAAATATACTTTTTGGTTGAACAGAGAAGCATGAGCAGGGACAGAAGGAATGTAAAAGCAGAGAGACATCCTAGGAAAAACCCAAAAACCTCTGCATTAATACAGCCCTAATCATCTCTACTGAATATCTGCACTAAATATAGAACATCAACTTACCCTGTGAGCTGCTGATTAGATGAAGGCAAAAAGTAAACACATACCTAACTTGGGGAAATTTTACCAAAATAGCTGTGTACAAACAAACAGATCTGCAGCAGAGAGGGAGGGAACTGCTGAAAACCTAAACCAAACCCCTGTGTGAATACATGTGATTATCTGTGCAGGAAACAGCCAAGTCCAGTTCTGATGCTGCCACCATTTGTTCAACACCCACTACATTCCAAGGATGGAGAAAAATGCCAGCAGGACTCTCTTGTATAGCTCCAGAATCATGGTCCCTGTTTTTTGATAACTCAGGAGCCCAGTTTAGCTCCAAAAGGATTGGTTTTTCATGTGCTCATGCTGCTGGTGATCAGCAAGCAGACAAAAGGGGTGCTGGCATCCCCTGGACACGGAATTTCATAACTAGAACGTTATTTGGGATTTCAGATTTGGGGAAGGATTTTCTCCCAGTGTTCCATCAAGTCAAAGCAGCAGCAGAAATACTGCAAAATTCAATCTTCAGATCGAGGGGGGTAAATAGAGAAAGAATTAAAAGCAACAAAAAAAGATAATTAGGAAGTTTCACTCAGTCTCCTCCTGGGGAGCTCCCTGCATGCATTCAGGTTTCTGAGCAACATCCATCATCCCAGAGAATGCAAGGCTGCCTGCAGGTCCCTGGTGACCACCACTGAAACATTTTGTTTGCTGTCTTCTTGATTAACAAACTGAATCCAGTGCAAGGATTGAGGGGGAATAAAACACCCACAGAGAGCAATTCCTACTGCTAGAGAGCATTTGGGTCACAAGTTTCAAACTATGAAGTGTAACTTAAGTCTTCCCTTTAAATAACCTGAGGCTAAATATGAGTCTCTTTTCATTTCAATTTCCTCATGTCCTACCTCTCAAACTCCAATTTGATAAGGATTTTTAATTAATTTGTATTAAATCCCTGAACTGTCATTCAACAAACCACAGATCCATAGCTCCTATCTCTCTCAGACTTTTTCTCCCTGACCTTAGCCAAGGCTTTCAATATCTTCACCCCACAGCTCCTCACCTGTGCCATGGAGATAGTGGCAGCTCCTTTCTGTCCCCACCCAGCAGAGAAAACTCCCTGGCACAGGCACTGCCTCCCCACAGGGCCATTTTGATCCTCAAGCTTAAACAAGGCTTGTACAGTCCACATAAAAGCATGGAACAGTCATCAGTGACACAACTCAGAAAGGATTTTAATTAAGAACATTACCAAAACAAGGAGGGGCAGAACCATGACAGCCAACTTGGTCAGTTCCCTGCTCCAGCACACTGAATTTTACACCCAAAAGTGGCTCAAACCTCCCAGCAGCACTGGCACAGAACTGCTGGATCTTGCAGAAGACAGAAATAGCTACCTGGACTATCTGGCAGCACTGGAAGTACTGTCCTGCCATAAATAAAGCTTTAATGTGCCTCACTGTACCTTTAACCCTTGGTCCAGCAGCTTCCTCACTATTTGCTGGGGAAGCTGCTTGGATATTGGATCACTTTGTAAATTTTAAAACTAAGAATTTGCTTCTACAGCCATTCTTTTACCTTTAAAAACTCAAAATGGTATCATTTTTATGAATGCAAAAAGCAGCAGGACTACAAGGAATCTGGAAGATGAGGGTAAAAATGCTTTGGAAATGTCTAAAAGGCAATGACTTTGAATTAAAGATAAATTAATGCCTGATAAATCTAGCCCATGTGAAACATCATTTATTAAGAGAGAGAAGTGAGAGCTCTGACCATCTGACATCCCAAATTACCACACAAATCACCCAAGAGGACACTTTAGTAGAGCCACAGACAAAAATTAAGCAAGCTTCTACAAACTGTCCCATAATTACAGGTAGAATTGAACTACACAGCTCTTGTCTAAGCACTCCAGCACCCTCTGAAACTGCACTGGTATCAATAAATATTTCAACTATTAGGGACAGTGACTCAGGACATCACTGTACAAGCCTGGAGTGCAGACTGTCAAAACCAGACACAACGTGCACCTTCCAGTGAGGGGCTAAGGTGAGATTTCTTTTATCCCTGCAGTAATATCTTCTTAAATTTTAATTTTTAAATCACTACTTATCCTGCTCCTCAGGCCTATAATGTTCAAGTAGCAGGAGTTATTCTTGATTTTTCTGTCTGCAGAAGTGGTTTTGATATTGCAAGTTTAGAATACTGAAGTGCTGTCATACACAAGGAGTGAACACTGCTTTTCCTTCTTATTCAATTTGAGATAGTAATTAAAAAAAAAAACCCAAAACCTCAAAGAAATGAGGTTTTAAGTCTTGGAGTTTAAGCTCAGTGTGGCAAACCAGGCATCAAAAAACCCAGCTAGGTTGGATGGATTTTTTTCTTTTAAAAAAAGCTTTTCTTCCATTGAATCCCTCACACAGGGTCAGTCAGCAGAGAGACAGCAGGCACGGAGAAAACATGTCAATAATTCCCTGCACTAGCAGGAGAACATTTTCCTGTCTGCAGAGGTGGGGACTGTTTTAAAGCAGCTCTGAAGCCCATGAAGAGTGCAGTGTGCCAGCTCTCCTGCTGCTCCAGCCAAGGCTCTGCCCCTTCCTTTGGCAGTGCCCAGCATTTAAGGGATGCTTTGCTCCTGTGCAGGACCCGATGGGGTTTGTTTTGATTGCAGACTTACACAAGCTTTATGGCAGTGTGATAAATAAGTATGATTCGTGCTAATAAAAATTAAAACAGTAATCAATATTGATACAGTAATTAATATTTAAAAATAATAAAACAGTTAAAGGTTGTAATACCAAAAAAAAAAAGAGAAGCTCCACACCCCCCTTCCCAGCAGACATTCTCAAAGACCACAAAAGAGAAGCTAAATATACAGTTGCTAAAAATGACCAAAAACCTAATTAAGTCCCAGAAAATACTAATTATAAGAAATTTATTACCTTAATATGTAAATGCAGCAGTACGTTAGTCTTAACTTACATTATATTAGCTTAGTGCACATGTGTAACCCAGAAGTAAATCAAAAAACAAAAAAAAAGAGAAATCTTCATCCCAAACAACCCCCAAAGACTTGTGCGACCACCAAACCAAGTAGTAATGCATGCATAATAAAAGTAATAATAAAAACAAAAATAAAAATATAACAAACCAAAAATGAGAAAAAATAACATTAACATATAGCATATAAAAAATAATCTTCACTTAATAAACTTGTATGTAAAGTAACAAAAATCCCAAAACTCTGCCCTCCGTACCCCGCAGTATCTTTTGCTTATGCGCTATTATTAAAACCTAATTATCCCTTATTCATATGTTTTCTAAACTATTCAATTCAAATTACTACTACCTTAAATATTATTTAATTTCTTTTGAATAAAATAATTAAACAAACATAACAGCAGCCTGGCAGTCCCACTACTTCTTGGTTTTCCCCTCTCCTTGGTATAGTATTTCTGCGTGGTTACTTGGACATTGATCAAAATCTGGCAGAATTCCAGCTCGGCAAAGCAACAGCCACATAAATCTTCCCATCAGGGAAAATTATCGAGTTTGAGAGATGTTCCTTGACCTCGTTGTTATCTGCACATTTTTATTTACATTACAGTAGCACACAGAGGCTGGGCAGAGACCAAGGTCCCTTAGCAGCTCACACTCTGCACACACAAAGACCCTGCTCAATCCTCAAAGGGCTGCTGCTCACAACTCACACTTCACACCATGGTGAGGTGACTTGCTCACAGCGCCCCAGGCAGCAGCCAGACCCAAAATTTGCCAGCAGGGCAGCCAGAGCAGTGTCCTCCAAGCTGCTCCTTGCAGCCTCCAAAGCAGAGTCTGAGTCTCTTTTTTCCCAACAATTGGAAGTTTGGTCAGATTAGCCACCATGTGAGAGAAGTAGGCCAGCCTTGGTCATCTTACTTTCTCTGCAGGAGAGGTTTAGCACTACTGAACCTCAATACAAAGTCAGGTAAGGTTATTAATAAGGGTTGTACCCATTTCATTCCATGGCTGTGGAAATTAAGGGTTACATCAATCTCCTCAGAAGGAAACAAAACTCGTGGATGCCTCCTTTTCCTCCTCCTTCGCATTCCCTTCCCACCCCACAGAGGAACTGAACTTCAGGCAGCTTTCAGTACCTACTAACATGTCAGCAGGGATGGTGTCTTCAAACACAAGGGATGTGCAATTTGAGAGCAAGACTTGAGGACAGATGAGCTGCTTTATCAGCCAACCCTGCCCTGGCAGACAGACACACTACACACAACATGCCACCCCCTCAAGACACTGGGATTTACACTTTGCTTCCCTGCAGGAGTGGGAATTTGGCTTGCAGTGCTCCTATGGCACACTGCAGCACTCTGAAAGTCCACTCAGCCATCCTTGCTGTCTCCCAAATCATTAATTCCACACATCACAGATTTGCTTTTCATGCATATTATTTTGAGCACTGCCTTAATAACATCCTGAGACTGGGAGATGCAACTGTGTCCTGAGCTCACCTCTGCACAAGGGAGGGGAAAAGATCACAGCAGATTAAGTCAGTTCCTTGGCTTTTGACTTGGTTGGCTTAATGCTCATTAGATTATGCAGATGGCTTTCCTACCCTTGCTCTCTCCTTGGCTATTATAAGAGCAGGTGTTTCCTCAGTAAGGAGCCTAACCAGTAGGCAGAAATCAGCCAGGAGTAACTGGGAATTTATGGGGTCTTTAGTTTTGATGCCTACTCAGTGCTCCCTGCAATTCACGCTGCTGTAAGATCTCTGATGAGATGCCTTCAAACCCAGGGGTAGCCAAAAGTCACTCTAATAAAAGCATTAGAGACTTACAAACACTGTTAGGCACCTCAAATAAAGTGACGAACTTTCTGATAATTTGAGGCCAGAGTATTTCTCTCCCCCAAGTCACTAATGCCACAGGAAGCACCTTCTGATCAAGTCTGAGCAGGAATTTAGCTGCATGTCACACATAAATCAAATGGGGCTCAACTGATTTCTAAAGGCTGCAGTTTCAAATGCAGGGAGTGATGCTTAACACTAAACCAAGTTCATTCTCATAGCTTTGAATTTGGCTTTGAGACCAGTTTTAAGTGACCAATGTCAGTAATGAATTAGGCATGGTTGACCCTCCTTTGCACTGGGGAGGACAGAATGACCTCTGGACAGCTCTTCCTGCCCTGCTTTTTGTGGAAAACACAGAGACAAATTTCAACTCAGACTATGTTGGTTTTGTGCAAGCTCCTGAGTTACAGGGGTTTGTTAAAAAGGCTGCAGGAGGAAGGAAAAGTGAGTGGTTACTCAGCTCACTCTGTGTTGGATTCCTGACTGAAGGAGCTCAGCCAGCCTTGAGACCTGACTGCAGTAAGGTCTGGACTCAGATAAGCTGAACTGCATTTGTAAAAAATCAGCCAGGAGGTATTTCAGCAAATTAACTGGGTGGCCTATCATGGAAAAGTTAACTTAATGCTCAGCTGTAATAAATGAGATCTATGAACAGGTTCCAGAGTACTTGGAGTAGCTGGTGGCTCGCACATCCAAATCAGCAGGATGGGAATGGGGAGGTGCTTAACAGGAAAATGCTGGTGGTTGTGCCTCTCACAAGACACACAAATTACACCTTTATGGCAATGGAAAATAAAACTGTTGGGCTTTTACATAAGAGATTTGGCATAGCTAGTGAAGTGTTTGGGATAACCACATGTCTGGGCAGACTCTGCTCGTGCCATTTTTCCCCCAGAGGGGAAAGGTGGAGACTCAATGGAATTGAATTATCTTGTGTGACCCACAGGGCTGAACCCACAGCACCTAACAGGGGGCAGAGCCAGGGAGAAACCAGACAGCCAAAATTTACAGGGGAAAGATTCTCTTGGAGCAGATTTTCTCTCCTAGCCAGTGCACTGCACACTTATTTGGCAACTCCTAACACCTGTAGGGGTGACTGCAGCCCCCCAAAAGCCCCCATGCAGCAGCAGCCCTGCAGCCTGGGACATCAGGCAAAAAGGAAGCACTGGGAAGGTGCTGGCACACAGCCACACACCATCCATGCTCTCAGCGTGTCAGGAGCAGGACGAGGGGCAGGAGAGCTCAGGGAGGCAGGAATGTGGCTGAGGGCACACTGGAAGTGCAGTGCAAACCACAACACAGGCAGCAGCCCAGGCCTCTGGGATTCAGGAACCACTTCAAGCCTGATCCTGCAAAGTGCTCAGCAGCTTTCCCCTCTCACTCAGCTGCAAGGTCTCTGTGGCTCAGCACCTCACCACAGAGGGTTCTGCAGACTTATCCCCTGCAAGATACAACTAATTGGTCAATCAAGATAAATCTCTTTCTAAGGAAGATTTAAGCACAGGCAGGAACAAAGTTAAGCTCTGCACACTTTGTGGTTTCTCCACCTGAGTCAATTCCTTTTCCAGCTGTTAGAGAGAGGTAAAGTGATAAGGGAGGTTCAGTGCTGCACATCTGGAGCTGGAGACTCCTCTCAGGCTGATCAGAAGTGTGGGTGCTGCCACTGCCTCAGTCACAACAGCTGGGAGAGCTGAGGGTGTCAGTGCCACCCAGAGCTGCAGAAGAACAGGGTCCCAGCAAGGGAAATCCCACTGCACAAGGAGATCCTGATCTCTGCCATCACATTTCCTATAACAGCACAAAAAGAAACTGCAACCTGATCAAGAAGAGGTATCTCCATGTTTATATGAAAAATGCCCAAGGAGTGGAAAACTTCTGGTGACCCCCAAATTCAAGGCTTGCTGAAGGGCACAGCAAAAAGACTCCACAGACTCAGTCACAACTTCTGCAGGCTGGGCAATTCTGCAAACTCAGAATTGGCACAAATTGCTGGATGCCTTCTTTGTTACTCCACCTCTCTCTGTTTCTGGAATTACTATCACTTTAAGCTTCACAGAGGGACAGAATCCACTCTTCCACTTCTACTCACCTCTGGTTTTGCATTCAAATCCACACTTCAAGGACAATCAGAAATACAAATCCATTTTCTCACCTGGGTTTGAACCACAATCACCCTTTCTAAGATCCTTCACATCAGCATCACCAACTGCTTTGAAAGTGGGAGACAAACTGTGTGACAAACCGATGTTCCTTCAGCTTGAACTTGCTTGTAACAGGGAATCTCTGAATTCCTGCTTGCCCAGCCATCAGAAAATGCATATGGAGCAAAAGAAAAATCTTGCTGAGAGCTGTTAAGAAGAAACCAGCCAGCTAAAAGTGCAGGAGCAACAGGTCCATCCTGGACACACCACCCCAGTGACAAGCAGCAGGCTGAGGCTGTTCATCATTTCAGAACTGGATGATAATGCTGAATAGTCTTAACCTGATACTCAGGGGCTCCAGCAGAAGTCAGCCTGGGGCTGCCTCTGCTTGTATTCCTTCAGGAAACAAAACTGGTGGATAGAAACAGATATAAACACTACCAAGCAGATAAACTGCAAGAGGAAGCAGGCAGCTAACCTACCCCCTCTGGGCGAAAACAAAACATAGAGAAAGGCAAGAGGAAGGAGGGATGAACAGAGTGAGGAGACAGAAGTGAAAGCTCCCTGTTTCATTCAGTTTAAAAATGTGATTGACCACAGGCTGCTGTTAAATGCTGGACCACACCCAGAATACTTGTCTGAACTACAGGCTAAAAGCATCATAACCCATCTCCTTCAGGGCTCTGCCTCCATATCTGATTTCCCACATTTCCCCTATTCCTTTACAGCCTCCCTTCTCCAACAGTGACACTCTTGAGCACTCATCCTGTGACTCCAGCAAACCATTCTGCCAATTTCAGGTCAGCACACTGTATTTCAGGTAAATTATTAAAAACCAACCAAACTAATTGAAATGAGAACAAAAAAACCCACACACACTCTGGCCCTGTCCCAAGTTTCAGCCAATGCATGCACAGCAGCAGCATTTAGGTACAGCCAGTAAAGCAGAACGTGGCAACACCCATACAGGGTCCAGAACTCCTAATGGGATTATTTTACATCTGCACTCTCGTTTTCTGCTTTTTAAAGGATGTGATGTGCACAGTTAAACATCTGAGTCCTGAAAAAGTCAGCCCTTCCTCTTTTCAATCAGCCTATGGTGCTCTGTGTACTTTTACTGTGTACTGAGCACAAGGAAAAGCCTCAAACTCGCTCTGTTTGATTCAGCATGCAGTGAATAAAGGACACAGAGCCTCTCCACAACAGGTTTTGTCATGATTGTTTCTTTCTCTGCACTCTGATTTCCAAAAAGAGAGATTATTGGACAGAAAGCTTTTTGAAGAAAAGTCTAAAAAAAGGAAAAGAAAAAGCCACAAGAGCTCAACTACTTCCCTGCTGGGCAGAGCATCTCTGAGCATCTGCTGTACCTGCACAGAATTACAAAACCTCCTGCTACAAGCCAGCCTGCTGACAGGTCTGACACCCCAGGCTGCAGGCTGGTTATCCCCCACTTGGAAAATGGGGATATCAATATTTCCACTGCCATCTGCAATTAAAGTCATTAGCCTTTTCCCACACATTTACAGATTAACTCCTTCTCAGTGTTATGGCTGCACCAATTTTAAAGAAAGGGGAAAAAATAATCAAGAACACAAAGGAACTTGTATTTACAGAGTGTTCAAATACTATCACTGGGGTTTTTGGAAACAAATTCCTGACTAAGTACAACACTCCTTGTCATTGGAAGAAAGTGCAAAGCTAAAACTGCCATCTGCTTTATCCCTTTGCCCACACTGCAGCACTCTTTAAAAACATTTCTAAAAGATAAACCACAACACCCAAAAGGTCTTTAGTGGCACCTGCTAGGGAGGGGAGGTTAGATACAGTCAAATTCCACTTCCAGCTGAGTTTAAGAGGCTACAGAAGCAGGAAGATCACCTCCTCTTTACAAAACTAAGTACAGAAAGTACTCTGAGCAAAGTATAAAATACAGAGCCCTTGCAAATAGCATTTAATTCCTCTGTATTAGCTATTTAAAGAGTTGTTTCCTGCTCTGTGGAGCCAAGAACCTCCACTGCAGTTCTCCCTTACACCACCAGTTCTGCAAGGCCATATATCAGCATTATTAATATGATTTACAAGTGCTACAGATGTTCTCCTTAGGGGCAGCTCCATGCAAACATAGACAGACTTCTAATAAACAGACCCAGATCCATCTGTTAACTTGTTTGAAGCATTTCACTGTACAGAGCAGAACCAAAGTGATTCATTACAGAAAATATCTTCATCAACAAGTTCCCTTATACACTTCTTGTGCTCCAACACTTTCTCCTACTTAACTTTTAAATTTGTTTTTATGTATTTAAATGATTAAAGTTACTATTTTGAAAAAGAACAATTAATTTCAGGACAGAAAGCATTACAAGTGTAGTAAAAATGGATGAGCTGCCACTGGTTTAAATCATGCTCTGGGTTTACAACTACAGCACTGCACCTTTCCCATGCAAAGTCCACCTAAAATCAATACACAACAATCAAGTCAGTTTAAGGGGATGAAGGATGAAATGGAAGGGATTGAATTACCATGACATAAATATACTGCTTGTTAGCTGAGCCACAGTAACGTTAGAGCTGCTAATGGGGCAGGGTAAGAGCCCCACACACCAAGGAATTACTGCAGCTCTGCAGGTAGAGCAGCCACTTGTCACAGCAGTCACCCTCCCATTGAAGACCACCACTCATCCCCTGTGCACACTCCCACCAGCTTGGCTTTATCTGTTTCCAAAGCAATTGAAGTGCCCTGTGTTTGAACAAGCACATTGTCCCGGAATAACTCCGTGTGTTAACTTAAAGCAAACACAGCCACACAAGCACAAAAGGCTCTATGGGCTCTGCTACTTCCGATGAAAAGTGATTTTGCTAAGGTTGGGTAGATCCATAAACTTGCTCAGCTATGCAAGGAAGTTCCAGGTCAGCTGAGGTGTGAACAAACTGTGGTACTTAAGCTGCTGTCGCTCCCTTAGAGAGCATCAAAGCAGTTTCTGAGCTTGAATTAAATCCCCAAACGGTCTGTAAAAAAGGGAAAAAATTGGATCTTAAAGTTACCCCTCCCTACGCAGGGAGCAGAGGCTGCTGATCCAGGAAAAGGGGGGAAGGTGCTCCCTACTGCCTCAGACCCCCAGGGAACAGTGCTGAGGACAGATGGACAGAAGGACACAGCCTCCCCAGCACAGCTCCTGCTGAGAGCACCCACGGCTTAGAGCACACAAGCCCTAAGCTGCTCAGAGCTCCTGCATATGGATGAAGCTCAAGTCCAAGGAAATATGACCATGGCAGTGCGGACACGAGTATCCCCATGGATTCCCTTGTGGCTTGTTCCTGCCCAGGAAAGGAATACACTGATCCAGAACACTCCCACTCACTCAGGTAAGCACTTACCCCAGGGGGAACTCAGAGGAACATTCCCTCTCTCTTCACTGAAGTGCTGCACTTCAACATTATTTCACAGACCCTGAGCACGACTGTAGTAGCAAGAGAAAAGCTGTAAAAAGCAGTGCTTTCCAGAAGGAACAGCAAAAAGCAATGCTTTCCAGGAAGGAACAGCATTCTCCACTAAACTCAGACAATTCTTACACATGTGCTCCATTTACCACTTTCACTACAGCTCACAGCACAACACAGTTCCTAAACCAGCCTTGGTAAGCAAAAAGGCAGCTACATCCTACAGCCCCTCCCAGCAAAAAGCTCTGGACTGCAAACTCTGCACTTGCTTATAGGCAAACCAATGGACCAGGGCAGTTTTAGAAAACAGATTAATCTCAGCATGGCCATATCGATGGGTTTTGAGAAAGGGAGATCCCCAACCAGGCACCCTCTGTGAGGTTACACAAGGCTGAGCCGAGCAGTTGAAAAGACAAAGTACCAGAAGAAATGTGCATTCTCTTCAATCCAAGCAGGGTTTGGTTCCTGCAGGAGAGTCAGCCACAATGAAGAACATCTCTGCCTGTACCTCTGTGCCAGTGCATGCTCTGCATGGATGGCACTGCAGCTGTGTCAGGAAAGCTCTCCAAGTATAAACCTCAAGAGTGGAACAGCAATCCTTTCCTGCCCCTGCTTCTCTCTCTTTAAAGGAAAGGCAGGAGCAAACAGGATTATTCCCAAAGCAGACCAGTGTCAATCACATCCGAGTCTAAATCTCAAGGTTTGACAGTAAATGGGATCAGTGCAGACAGGGAAATTTCTTCCAGATCTTTCCCTCAAGCACAGAAATTTCACCTCAGATTGTTTTTGCTACACCTGTTGCAATGCTGGTGGAGAGGAGAAAACCCTGCTCCCAGAAAAGAAGAAAAACTCCTCTGACCAGGTCATCCACACTGCTGAAACCCTTCCAAATGTGACAACATCTGCTGAAAAGAGACCAAGGCCTGGAAAGGTGCATAAGGAACACAAAACAGAGGTGAGTAGTTTCTTCAGTCAGTATCTAATCAAGAAGAAGGGAAAAGGACTGCTAGAAAACACAACACATTACAGAACATTTCTGCACTGCTCTCCAGAAGAATTTACATCCTCCCAACACTGGCTTTAGCAACAAGTGGGTTAAAGAGTTAGTGAAAGAAACAAAGTTTTTCACCTCCAACAAGCACTAATGATTGATAAAACAACCCTGATGTCGCAGTGAGATCCTGCGGAATGAAAAGCTGGAGATGCACAGACCCTTCCAAAATATCCTGACAGCTCACTGAGCAGCACAGCACACAATGGCTCCCTCCCAACTCCCACAACTCCACTGCTTGCAACACAGTTCTGGGCTACTACTAAAGAAAAACGTGGCAAATTGAAATAAAACAAAACCAAATCAAAAAAACCAACACTACATACAAAACAAAACATATGGCTCATGGTAATGATTGGGAAACCCACTGAGGATTAATGAATTTTGCAAATTAGCAAAGAAGGAGCAACCAGGATTAAAGAGAAACAATCAACAACACTGAGATGCAAAACACTCTCTGTTCATTTATTTAGCAAAGTGTAGCTCTGCCTGTGCTGAAAGCACCTGATAGCTTACCAAAGAAGACAGAGTAATATATTTTGTAAAAGTAATTAAGCCTTTGAAATATGAGACCATAGTACATCACTCAGCTGCTGCCGAGGAGAGGGATTTGACTCCCAAGTTGTTTGTGCTGTCAACAAGAGAGATCAGGCTCCCAGATTACTCCCGGGAGGAGGAGTGAGATTCTAGGAGTGCAGCAGGGCTTGGCTGGAAACCCACACCCCAGTGCACAAGTGCCTCCCCTCCACGGGAAATGGTAAATACTAGACAGCATCATTCAGAACATGCAGCAGGTAAAAGATGTGCCTGGGAAAACTCTGGGAAGCCCCAGCCCAGCGTGTGCACTGCCTTCAGCCTCACAGGGAGAAACCCTCAGCTCAGGCAGGCATCCCTGGCCTGCAAGTGAGGTTTGAGGACACCAAAAACCCCCATTGGACTCACTCCACCTTAAGTGGTGAGTTCTAAATACACAGTTCTTAACTCAGCAAAGAGGCCTCTTGCAGGATTATTAAGAACTGTGATTTCTGTCACTGCACACAGCAGTGTGAAGACACAAGCAGCTATGAAGCCCACAGAAACATTTGCATTTGCAGACACTGACTAATAACAAAATCAGCCTTCTTTAAAGACAGGCACTGCAAGGGCAAGGCTGCCCAGCACGCTTACTGAGCTGGAACTCAGCCTTCAACATGCTTCTCCTCTAAACACTTATTAAATGACAAGAACTAAACTTTTTGTAAGCACTTTGGTGCTTCTATGACACCAGTTTTATTTCCAGAAGCCTAGTTTTTATGTGAAGATAACAGAACAAACACTCCAGAGTCAGCTTTGAAAACACCCCTCAGACACTTCACATTGCACGTGCATTCTTTCTTAATTTAAACTCTGCATGCATAGGTCACTACAACTAAAAAGCCTTTCAGTGCAATAGCTACTGTCTCAGCACTGGAGAGACAATATTGCAATCAAGCTTCGGCTGAAGATTGTATAAGACTGTTACCCCCTGCCCAACCCTTTTATTAAACATTGTCTCAAAACACTAAATAAGCACAAGTATTTTTATCCAGCGCAGACTAAAGAGAAAGAAATACACAATCTTAGCATTTCTTCTTTCCAAAAAGGAAGGCTTTGAGGTCTGGAGTTACTCTGTTTCAGCAGGAGCCTCCCAGGGTATTATTAAAAACTCCCCAAACTTCTGTGCTAAAAAAATGAGGCAGCCAGCAGTCTGCTAGTGCTGTGATCTGCAGATCAGGAGGCAGGACCTGCACTCACAGAACACTCAGGCACTGAGGGAGTTGTAAGCAATACAGATCATGGCTTTTTCTGCTTGTAAAGCAACCAAACTGCTTTGGGGACTTCTTGTTTGTTTTGATCGATGCATATTTATTCTGCACTTGTCACCCAGATCCTGCAGCACATATGGTAGTCACCAAGTCCCCTCTAATACCTTGGCTTAGCACTGTGTGAATTAAAGACAACAGTTTCAGCTTTAAAACTAAACTTCCAGTTTCATGTAGACACACCCCCAGCACACTCACCCCGTACACATTAAAAAAATTAATAAGCATATTAAAAACGTGCTTCTCTATTCCCAGCAAGGAACAGCAGGTGTGCTTTGCTAATTATGTCAGCTCCTAACCTGCTATTATTTACCAGTGTCAAGGAACTTAAGATGTAACAAAAAAAAAAAAAGGCAAACAAACAAAACAAAACAACCCCACAACCTACATATAAAAGTTCGAAATATTAGTGAAGCCGCACATTTGCTCATCAAAACAAGTTTATTTTAGTAACTTTTGGTTCCTGAAGAAATCAACAGAAAGGAACATCCACACTCTGGGACTGTCACAGAACCTGACAGAACACATTCTCCACGTTGTCAAAAGTCAATTGTGGAGGAAAACACGTTCTGAATTAACACCCTGCGAGACCCAACCACGTAAAGACGCACACAGAACCGCGACCTGAACACTACAGCTTTGTTTGAAAGTGAAACCAAGCAGGCTACAAATAATGCTCTATCCCCAGCGCCCAGGGAGGTGCCAAACCCAAACAAGAAGTATAAACGGAGGAGAAGGACGGCTGAGTTTTGAAGTTTTACATTTTATTATCGGTAGCATTATTTATAGCGTGACACTTCTATATATAAATCTGCGATCTGCGTTTCTTTTTACACCTAGAAAGCGTATCGAGTTTAGGCAGCGAACCCTTGGGTTTCCATTTATTTGCAAAAGTTTGGTAAACACCGGATATTTACACGAGCGGAGCAGCTGGGTACACACACACACACATACACAAATAAATGCATGCGGACGCGGACAACACGCGAAAGGCGCACTTTCCAGCCCATCATCCGCTGCCTGCTCAGACCTTTTTCCAGCTCCCGAGCCAGCGGGGAAATGGCCGGAGCAGGCGGGCGCTGGCCCAGGGCTGGGGCCGCCCCGGGCTCCGCTCCGCGCCCGACACAAACGGGAGCCGGGACCCGCGCACCGCCGCCACCGGGGGCTGGAGCCTGCCTAGCACCCCCCTTCCTCCGCGCTATTTTTTAAATTTTCTTTTTTTTTTTTTCCTCCTCCTCTTCCCTCCCTCTTTTTTTTTTTTTTTTCCCCCTCTTTCTTTTTTCCTTGTTTACAAGAGCCCTCCTTTTCTTCGCCCCTAATTTTCCCCTTCAAAAGATGGCGGGCAGAGAGAGCGAGCGAGGGAAAGCGAGCGAGAGAGGGGGAAGAAGAAGAAAAACCAAAAAAAAAAAAAAAAAAAAAAAGAGAAGAGAAAGCAAGCAAAGCAAGCCCGTCCTGCGTTGGGGCGCGGGGCTCGGCGGGGCCGCGGCTGCGGCCGGGGCGTCTTCGGGCGCTCGGCGAGAAGGGGAGGGGGGAGCAGAAGATGGAGAAGAAGCGGCAGAAGAAGAAGAAGAAAAGGGTGGGCAGGAGCGGCGGGGCCGGGAGGAAATCAATGGCCAGGCTGCAGCCAGCCCCGCCGCGCTTTGTTACAATTGTGGCGGCGCACAAAGGCTGCGGGGAGCGACGCGGGGCTCTCGCAACAAGAAGGAGCAGAAGAGAGGAGGGGAAAAAAAAAAAAAATTTCAGCATTGGCCTTTCCCAAGTGGGTTTTGCTTTCCTCCCCCTTCTTCCCCGGCCCCCCTCCCTCCAGAAACCATGGCCCAGTGCTAGCAATGCACACCCAAGCATCTAACAAATAAAGGGAAAGATTAAATAGATTACTTTGCCCCGGCAGCTCCAGCAACGTTTGCCTTACAGTCCCTCCAGTTGCTCTTCTTTTTATCCTCGGCAAGGCAGTATAATAGATGCGCTACAGCGCCCGAGCGCTCATGCGCCGGGGCGCAAGGCCATGTGGGCACCGTAGTCCCGGGCCGGGCCGGGTGAGAAGCGGCGGCCGCAGCCCGCACTACAAATCCCAGAAGCCGGCGGGGCCCCCCCGGCCCCCCTTGGCCTCCCCGGAGCGGCGGGCAGGGGACGGGAACGGCAGGGGTGATGCCCCGGTCAGCGGCGGCGGGGCCGCCCCACGCCGTGGCCCCGGCGGGGGAAGCGCCCGGCGGGGCTCGGCCCGGGGAAGCCGCGGCGCGGGGCCGCGCGGAGGTGGCGGAGGGCGGGTGTCCCCCGGGCAGACATGGCCGGGGAAAATCCCGGCTTCCCCCGGCCGCCCGCGTCGCGCCTCCCGAGCTACGAGCAGAGCCTGAAAAGTGCGCCTGGAAACGCGCGTGGGACCCACGCGTGCTGCGGGAGGCCGAGCTGCAATCACAACTGCTCTCGCCCCCTTGTTTTTTTGTTGTGTTGTTTTGTTTGTATTTTCTTTTTTTTTTAATCGCGGTTTGCATTGGGTAATGCGCTCTCGCAGGTATTACGCAACAACTAATACGAGCTGCAATAAAAATAGCCCGCCGCCGATGCACGCTGGAGTAGAGAGCGGCCAAAGAAAATCCATCAAGGAAACCCACAGCCCGATGTAGTTTGCACTGGTTGGTTCATTTCATAACATTGTCAACTGCTGAAAACAACAGAAATTAATCTAACGTATACAATAACAACAATGTGAATTTCACCAGCACACCACCATAAAAGCATCAACAAACATCAGCGCTGTTAAAAACACTTCCAAGTAACAGACACACACAGCCCATGTCCTAAAGCAAATCCACAACTGCAAACAGAAGTTAAAACAAAAAAATTGTTATAAGCCAAAATATGGTTGAATTGCTGCAGAAAAAAAAAATATAATAGAGCTGTTGGAAAATAAATGAGGGGAACATTTGAGTGCCAAGATGGAATAAGGCAGAGTGAAGGGATTTCTCTGTGGACACGTGTGCCAGCAGAGGCTGCCACGCTGCTGGTTCAGACAGCCACATGCTGATGCCAATTAATAAGTCAGTTTATTGTAACCATAAGGTGAAGGCAGTTTTACTAAAAGACCTTATTTCCAGAAGATTAGCTTTAGAGAAACACAACCAATGGGACTGAAATTTCTCCAGAGGTATGATATAATCAGAAAGATTGTACAGGCTTAAGAGAATTCCATTTAGCCAGGCTTGCAGCTGCCTCAGGATGGAACCAATATTGTGCACATGCCTTAGCCAAACTCCCCCCAAAAATGCTTTTTGGCACTCAACTTCAAGGCTTGTGCAACTTCAGGAACCAGAAACTTGCTCACAACTCTACCACTCTTGGATACATTTACTAAGGCAGCATTTGGTGTATCTGCATCAACACCCAAACCCCACTCTGGGTCAGTGTGTGAGACTTGGGTTTCCTTCCTGCCAGCTGACCCTTTTGACTTGACCACCAGGTACCTCAAAGTCACCTCCTCACCCAGAACATGTGGTCTCTGCAGGAGCAAAAACCATGCAAACAGTAAGAAAAAATTATATTCTGGGTCTACTTAAGGACAACCACCACACTTCACAAGCTAGTGTTCACAAGCCTGATTGCCAAAAAAGAGGAAATCCCTTTAAAACACCACCTGAACTCTGCCCTGCCCACAATGTCCTGAATTCCAGATATCTGTGAGTAAGGGGAAGGACTTTGAGCACTTTTTACCATTGTTCTGCTCTAAGCCCATTTTTAAGGCAATCTAAAAGATCACAAGTGTATCAAAGCATTGGAAAGCTGAAGGCAGCCAGGGCAGTTCTTTTGACTGCACTGTCCTGCTCCAGGATGTCCCTGATCCCACAGGGATAACCAGAGTAGGAATTCCTGAATGCCATAACATACACAGACACCAAATCATGAGCATGACCAAAGAGCCCCTAAATGAAAACTGCTGCAGTTCTAGGCATGGAGGCTGGGAAAAGTTGGCAGCTGAAGCTTTCCAAGGGAGGGGGCAGGGAGAAATGGGCTGAGTATTCATTATGAACACTTGGAAAAATGGACTCCATGCACTCTAAAGACTCTATTTCAGCTAAATCATAATCTGAAAGCTTGGGGTTTAAAAGTATTTATATTTTAGTTTAAGACAAACTCGTGCAACAAAAGAAGTGTTGGCTGCAATGTGAGACTTGGCAGAGCCACAAGGAGCTGAACAGGGGTCTCCTAATGCAAAGTGTTCAGCAACCCCAGCAACAGACACAGAGCAGAGAGAAATTGGGGAGTGCAGGCAGAAAGGCAGAGACAAGAGAAGCCAGAGAGCAGAAACTCTGTGAGAGCATTAAACTCTCCAAGCCAGCAGGGCACTCACCTCACAGTGAATGGGCACAAGTTCAATATTGGGGTTTGATCCTCACTTCAAATCCACTGTCAGGAGCACGATGATGAAGGGTGCATCAAAACTGCAACCCAAAAGGAGTCTCCAATTACACCTTATCTGCCTTATCTCACCCAGGGTGGGTGTAAGAGAGTTTCATCCCAAATTGTCATGTTCATTATGCAGCAGGCTGAGCAGGCAAAACAATTCATGTGGGAAAGCGTCCCCAGAGATTTCACCACTATCAGCTTTCAACCTGGAACACAGCAGTCGCTCACACACCTACCTGTAGGTCTGCAGACTTGTGCTTGAAGAACCCTGCTGCATCCTCCAAGGGATTAGGAAAGCAAACATATTTTGGGATCCCTAAAGCCTTCTTTATGCAAGGCAGTGAGTTTAGATAATGGTTTAGCCAAACAGGCACAGGCTGACTCAGTTTGAATAAGCCCCTTAGGAGGTACAGTGAAATCAAATCAGAACCATTTAAGCTCAAGTTACCAAAGCCAAAGTAAAAGCACTTCAACCGAGGAAGAATTGTAATCTTTAAATTAAATTCTGAACTGATTTTGTCACACAGTTTCATGCACAAGATGCAGCAGGCTGCCTCTTCTGAGACACCTTAACACCAGCTTTTCCATAAAACAGAAACCTACAGCAGCAGCTCTTTATTTCCTCTACTCCCCAAGCTCAGAGGAGCATCCCAGATTCACCCAAAGCTTCTCAATTGGCCTCTGTGGTCTTTTATACTGCACCTCCAGTTACCCAATTAGTGTCTTGTTAATGAACACCTACCATGTATTTATTCCTGGCTGTTACAGTACTTTTTAACTTGTAATGCCCAGTGGTATCTACATCCATCTCAGAAGCTTTGTGCACAGGATTCAAAAAGAAAAATGTTATTTGTGCAAAACCAGAGTGGTTTTCAGGGCTGTTAAACATTGGCACTTTTTGCCTCTCTGGTCATGAAGTGTTGAGTGTTTTGAAACCCAGAGGGGATGGAAGCAGAAAAGGAGATACTTTGTGGGACAGATGAGTTTTGGGAGGATGGATCACACTCAGTGCCTTGTGTGACTGCACCCAACAGTATTTAGCAGGAATCAGGGGCTGCTGGGAACACCATTTTTTCTGATCTTTGCCACAGGTACTTCCTTCAAGCTTCTGATTTTCACCTGTGCCTGTTCCACTATCACAACCACAGATTCCCACTGCAAGGGGAGATTACATGACTCAGATCACTCCAGTGTCAGGCAGAAGGGTGTTGAACACAAGGGGATAAATGCTCTTATTATAACAGAGACTCATCTTTTCCAATGATCATCTTCAGTGTAGTGGCAGGATTTCCTCGATTGAGTAAGTGTTATTCAGTAAGTTAAGGATGACAGGATTAGGGCAGAGGTTTGAAACAATAATTGCAGTTTGTTCTTCTGTAGTACCTTTCATCTGTGGAATTCACAACAATGCAATAATCCTCCTAACAGCTTTCCTAAGTAAGGAAATATTATGACTCCTGTTTTTCAGCTGAGGAAGCTGAGAGGGAATATGATGATGCAGAGAATCACGGGCAGAGGCAGAATTGGGACTCAGCTCTTCTGACTCATTCTTTGTAGTTCTGAGAGCCTGGACACACCAGTTGGTGAGGCCACCCTGGCTCCTCACTCCCAGGAATGTCAGTGCCTGCAGGGCTTTGGATCTTCAGTGTTCCCTCTTCATCTGGAGAGGGGTGAGCAGAGCCCCCAGACTGGGAAGCCAGGATGTCTACAAGCCCCAAAAGGCACAGGAATGTGCTCTTTGAAGGGAAGACAGGAAAGAATTGAGCAACCCAAGACCTAAAGGATCTTGTATGTGTTCATCTGCAAAGAGGAGTTTTCATTGTGATCTGAATGGCACTCTCAAGTCAGCCAATATCCAGTGGAGGGTCCAGAGGAGATTTAAAGTTTTTCCAGATTGAGTGTTCTCAATCCAGTGAAGCAGAGTTGAAGTGCTTCCACTGCAATGGACAGGAAGGGCATGAAGAGCCCACAAAATCTCTTGTCTATGATGTGTCTTACCAGGAGGCAGCAAAAAGCTTTATTTGGAGGAGCTGGAGACTGGGATACAGTGGGCTAAGTTTTATATGTAAGGAAAGAGGCAGAGCAAAGGCCTAAACTGTTGTGAGAGAGAAGGACATGAGCACAGAATTTGGGAATGGAAAAGAAACTGCCCAGAAACTTTGGGCATAGTTAAAAAAGTTCCTTTGGAAATTACCTGCACCTGAATGGTTTTGCTGGACATTCAGTGTGATGTGGAGACCCAGCACCTGCTGGGGACACAGTGTTTGCACAGGTAAGCAAGGCTGTGAATGGTGTGTGTTACTGAGCTGGCAGATTAAACCAACAGACACTGGAATATGCCAGAGCCCTCAAGGATTCCTCTGAGTTTCCTTACTTCTCCTCCTGCCCCCTCACAGAGACTGGAGAGAATGGCAGAGAGATCCTCTAACAGTAACACCTTCAAACATCTTGATCTGTAAATGACAACGAGTAATAAATAGATTTCACTAAAACTATTTCAGGGGTGTGAGTGGATTGCATTGAACTGTCCCCTCACTGTGGCTGCAGCCAAAGAACAAAGCTCCTGATTCACACAAGTGCTGAGAACCTGCTGCTCCAGTTGAAGTGGCTGGGAGAGGCAGGCTGTCATCACGTCTGGCAGTCAGAGCGTGTGTGACTCAGCCTGGGCTCTCAAAGCAGCAGCCTCAGTGCAGGAGCTTGGCTGGGGCTGCCACTGGGGGGGATTTGTGCTGAATGAATTGCACATTGCAGGACTCCCAACCTGCTCTTCAAAATCATGTTTCTTAGCAGGTCTTTACTAACAAGGGTTTGATACATGCAGTGTTCAATAGTCTTACACTGAAATGAGTTCTTCAGCTTCTTCCAGGCCCCTCATGCCTGGATTAAGTGTTTGTACACATCCCTCCCAGGGCAGGAAGATTCCAATCCTACCTGCTCTCCACTGGGCTAAGATTTCCTAGCTTTAAATGAACAAATGTTGGCAATGATGCAAGCAAGGCTTAGAGTGTAGTGGGGGAGGTAGAAATATCATCCTCGAAAAGGTTCAGTGTTTGTTTTTAAATCCCAGAAGAAACATATGAATGTGATGTATCTGGGATTTAGGGAAGGAAAAAAGCAGAGCAGAATGTCAGGAACCACCCAGAAACAGCTCTGTGTCAGGGATCAGCTGCTCTTTAGAAGCCTAAAAGATGCAGCAGGTCTCTCCTGAGCTCTTCCTCCCTGTTTCTGGAGCAGAGTGTAACACACAGCGAGTCTGTTCTGCACTTCCTCTGTCTGCTGAGGGGCCCAAGCAAATAAAAATGCGAGCTGAGATTGCTAATTGTGCCAAAACATAAACATGGGCTCACACAGCTTGTGTGATTACTCACCACTACAAACCTCAGCACGAGCGGGTTTGCAGCAGGCAGGTCTAAAGAACAGGTCCAGGCTGTAGTGAAGTTCCTGGGAGCTTTTCCACAAACAATAATGTCCTTTGGGTCAGCTCTGGGTTAGCTCTGGCCTCAGTGCAACCTGGGACAGAATCACACATTGGTCACAGCAGGAGCCACAGCCTGAGCTCCTGACAGCCTGGAAAGCACCCAGAGGAGCCCAGTAACACTGGGAGCAGCCACTTCCTTCCAATCTGAGTAATTTTCCTCTCCTTTTCATCACCATGGGAAGCTGCTCTCCCACCAACACCTGGGACAAGTGTCTTTCCCAGTGCACTTGGCACATCCCCAAGCTCAGGTTGTTTGAAGCAAAGGGAGTGAAAGATTTGGTGAGGGAGAAGCCTGCCAAGCCCCACACTTTTCCGGAGGTTGGACAGATGTCACATCCTGCTGATCCCAGCTGTGGAAGCCTGGCCAGGGAGCAAGAAAGACCCACACAGATTCGTAACCATCAAGTGAAATTTAATCCAAATTTTTGTCTGTGCAGAGCCCTGGGGATGTTCTGCAGTCCCACAGAAATGCCCCTGCTCGTGCTGTTTCTGCAAGCTCCATGCTATCAAAAACCCTGCCTGGCATGGAATCAGGTGCTTGGCCAAAGGGAGTTTATCATACTTTAAACTAGTTTAAAAAAACATCCAGGACACTTAGAGGCTAAGGGGTTGTTTAGAATTACACTTAATTTGTAGTCAAGGCTACATTTTTCAAGTTCCAGAGAGGTATTATTCACAGCAGATAAGGATTTTTATACATGCAAATATATGTGTTTTCTACACACATACAACCATATTTACATGTATTTTCTACATATAAAAACATAGAAAATATATATTTTAAAAATATATAAAATATATAGAAAAATATCAGACAAAAATTCCCAAAGCAGACACTGAGAAGCAAAATACAAACTTATCTCCAACATGAAAGAAACAAAAACCACCCTGCCACAAGCAAGTTCTATAAATAGCATTATACTGCTGATTTGCATTCTCCCATTTTATTTCATATTGTTTAAAATACTGAAAACATTAAGCGAAAGCCACCTGGAAGAATCAGCACCAGGGATTTAACTGGATTTGTTCCCTAATATTGTTCAGGGGACTGTGCAGCTCTTCTGTGTTTTACCTCCCTGAGTTTAGAGGGCAGGGCTAATTCTCCAGATTTCTGCTGCAGGATTCCAGGCTGGAGGAGAAGGGCCTTGGCTTTACTACACCACAGTTTTTTTTTTCATCTTTTCCTTTCTCAACTGCCACTAGAACTCTTGGAAGCCAAAACTCTTCCTGTGTTAAAGGGCCAGTGAATGACACATGTCTCCTTTGCTTCCCTCTTAAGTGAAAGCAGACTGCAACGTGTGGGTTCAGAAATAACCCACTGCTCTCCAGAGAAGTGATTAAACACATGTTTAACTGTAACTGGGCTGTTTGGTCTTGATGAATTAAACACTTTTCTGAATCAGGGCTTTTTGTGTGACGATATACTGAGAAAACCACCTTGCCTCAGATACCCTCGTGGTGTTAAAATGGGTCAAACATCAGCATTTAGAGTCACAGAATCACTTGGGTTGGGAAAGACCTCTGGGATGGTTGAGTCCAACCTTTGATTGACCATCACTTGATCAATTAAATCATGGCACTGAGTGCCACATCCAGTCACTCCTTGGACACCCCCGGGGATGGGGACTCTGCATTGGGCAGCTCCAATGTTTAATGTTTCTCCCTGATCCAATGTTTTTTCCATGAAGAAATTCCCGCTGATATCCAGCCTGAACCTCCCCTGTTGCAGCTTGAGGATGACTCCCCACTCCCTGCCGTGGAGAAGATCCCGACCCCCCCTTTACAGACTTTATTATGGATATTACAGCCACTGTTATATCCATTATTACAGCCATTACTGCCGTGCGAATGGGCATGCCCTTCTCACAGCCGCTTTTATCGCTGTACATCCAACGGGGCCAGCTGCGGTCGCACCCCAACGACACCTAACCCCCTCCAGCCGAGCTCAACGGCCCCGGGGCGGCGGGAGCAGCGCCGTGGCCGCCGATCCCGGTGTGTACGGGACATCCCCACACGGGAATGCCGCACCGGCAAGGATGCGGCCCGCACGGGCAGGGCGCTCCCCTCAGCGAGCGGGGAGCGGCAGCGGGCGCGGGGAGGGAAGGAGTGAAAGCAACAAGGCGAGGGAAAAGAGAGAAAAGAGCAAAGGGAAGGAAAAGAAGGAGGGGACGGAAAAGAAGGAGGGGAGGGAAGGGGCGGGCAGGACGCCACGGGGATGGGCTCCGCCCGTGCGCGCACTCGCGCCGCTCTTTTGGCTCTCGGGCCGCGCCGTAGCGCTCCCGGGAGAGAGCGGCATTGTGCGGCCTCCGGCCCCCTCCGCGCAGGCGCCGGGCCCCATTCCCCGCCTGGCGGACCCGGACCCGCCGCCGCCGCGTCCCCCCCCTCCCCTCCCGCGGCCGCGCTCCTCCCTCGCCGCGGAGGAGGCGGCGGCCGCCCCCCCTTTTTCCCCGTCCCCATCCCCCGGTAAGTCACCGAAAGAATCAGAGGGGCGAGGCGGCGGCGGCTCCTCTCCTTTCCTCTCCCCGTCTGCTCCTCCTCGTCTCCCGCACCGCCCGGGGCTCTCCTCCCGCTCCGCCGTTGCCCGCGCGCGCCGCCGCCGCCGCCGCCTCCCCTCAGGCAGCGCGCGCCGAGCCCGCCCGCTCCCCCCCCCCCCCCCACCCCCCCCACCCACCCCGGGCCCCTCCGCGCGCGCCCTGCCCGCCCCCCCCCCCACCTTCCCCTCACCCCCTCCCCACATTCTCGGGGTCCCCCCCCCCCACATTCCCGAGCATTCCACAGCGAGGGAAGGGCCGCTCGGGGCCGGGGGGGCTCGGGGAGGTGTTATCGGTACCGCGGGAGGGGATGCGCCCCCCGGGCATGGAGCCCAGGCGGGCCCGGCAGCGATGCTGCTGCGGTGGTTTGGGTTTGGCAGCTGCCGAGTTGCGAGATGAGTTCCAGATGAAAAGGAATGGGAGATCTGCTCTGGGAAAGTTTAATTTGCTCTCGTGGCCCTCACATTGGCCGGGGAGTGTCCCTGAGTGGGGATGGTCGGGATGCAGGGCTGTGCCATGTGCTCTGGGATGAGCCTGCTGTGCTCCCTTCCAGCCTGGCTCATTCTGGGATTCTGGCATCTCCCCACACCCAGCACAGCCGGCAGGCGACTGGTTATCTGGGCAAGGAGATGCTTGGAATGCCGGGGGATCCTGGGAGCAAACGCTCCCGTTCCCCAGTGTGCTGCCAGCAGCAAAAGGAGCTGCGAGGTGGCGAATGCACTTAGCAGGCAAATCCTGACAGTGTGAGCCGGGGGTGATTGTGTTCCCGAGCTGAAATGTGGCTGAGCTGCAGCGGAGCAGCTCAGTTCCCTCTGCAGCATCAGCCCCGATTACGGAATCCTGGCGCTGCACTCCATCAGGTCTTGTTACAGAAAGCCACTCTGGAGAGGCTGATCCAAGGCTGCTGCCAGTCTGGGGGAGTCTCGGGTGGAGAATGGGGTGGTTTGGTGCTCAGACCTTTCAGCAGGGAAATATGACACCAAAATATTGAAAGGAATCTAGTCAGGTCTTGCAAATACCAGTTATTATTTGTGTTCATCATCATCTCATATTCCCTAATAAATTAAAATAGCAAGGCCTTGCCTGTTCCTTCCATCTTCCATACAAACTACTGTATTTGCCCTGTGCTAAGTACTTGTTACAAGTGCTTTGGGGTCTGTGAGATGAAAACCCTGTCACACCTCAAAGCTATTGTGCTGTACGTGTGTTTGGAAAAATCTTTTCCAAGGAGTGATCAAAAGCTGTGGCTTGAGTTCTTGGTCTTGCACATAAGTAGGTCTGAAGGCCTAAAATCCTGCTGTGTTGCTCAACAGATAATAAATAGGGGTTTTCATGCTGGTTTCTGGCAACCTGCACTTGGACCAATCTCACTCTTGTGCATGCTGAGAATCTTTTTGACAGCTAATGAGAATATTTTGTTTTTCTTCCAGGTTTTCCTTTCAGCGTGGTTCTCCTCTCAGTGGCAGGAGCTGCCTTTTGAAGCAGCACATTCATTCTCCCCTTCAAGCACCCATAAGTCTCATTTGCCAGCTCCAGAACCATGGCAACAGAAGAAAAGAAGCCAGATGCAGAATCCACCAAAACACAATCTACTCCTTCCTCCTCGACCAATCAGAGCAAGGTGTGTGTGGGGCCCCAAAAAATATCCCTGTAAAAAACACCTGGAATTACCTGAACACTCAGCAGCCAGATCAGAATCAGGGATTTGAATTCTCCTGTAAATTGAGATCTTTTCCATGTGGCTGCTTCTGCTGTTGTCTCATGCTGAGGATTTTATGGGAAAAGTGGATGGAGTGCAGCTCTGCTGTAGTGCTAAGTGTTCTTTTATAGGTTTTGGGGAAATTCTCACTAGTGAAATATTTCTTATCATTTTGATCATGACAAAGGCTGTTTGTCTGTGTCCTTGGAATGCCTGGAGGTGGCTGGAGAATTGGTGAACCTCTAGTTGTGCAGTGGGGAAACAGTTATTCAGATTCTTTGAAGCCTGGAGATGCTCAAGGGAGGTGTTATTGTCTAACCATGAAGGTAAAAGTGGGATTTTGGAGGTTTTCAAAAGGTAAAAGTGGGATTTTAGGGGCAGGAGGAGTTGGCCTGTGGTTTAATTCATGATCAGGGTGAAGATGCAAACACTTGAAAGCACTGCACAGATCAATACCAAGAGTGTCACTTGGAAGTGCCAGGCACTTTGTGGTTGGGCTGTTGGATTATTCTCACTTGTTTGTTGCTGGCTTGGGTGGAATTTACCTCAGGAGTGATTTGGTGTTGTGCTTGGAACAGTGAGGCCCCAGACTGAAAGGGTGTTTGGTTTTTTCTGAATTTGGAGGGGAATGGGAATGTAAGTGTGATTTAATGCTGGAATCTGTTGTGGTGAACGTCCTCATGGTCCATTCCCCTGTGCTGATCAGAGCTGGCCACTGAGATGCTGAATTTGGGATTTAACTCATTCATGGGTATTTCTCTTCCAGCCTGCCCCAGTAAAGCCAAACTATGCTCTCAAGTTCACGTTAGCAGGACACACAAAGGCAGTGTCATCAGTCAAGTTTAGTCCTAATGGAGAGTGGCTTGCCAGCTCCTGTAAGTATTGCCTGCTTTTGTCTCATTTCATACACAAATGTGGGCCTTGAAGAAGGGCTTGTCTGAGCCTCCATCAGGGATGCCATGTCATGACATGGTTTTTCTTAAAAGAGTGATCCCAAAGCTGTCACTCTTTGAGATAATTTCCTTTAAGTTCTGTTACTTTGAGCACTGGGTCCCTGCATTGCCAGGAGAGCCCTCACCTGTTCAGCTTTCCTGACTGAGCAAATGGGCAAAAACCAGCACAGGATTATTTCCTGTGCAGAGAAAACCCTTGTGCTTTTGTGTATCACTAGAAGTGAACATTTAAATTAAACTTTGTGCACAGTATCTGCAGGCAGAACTTTCCTGTGGAAAATAAGGAAGGTGCTGCAGAGTTGATGCTCTGTCCTGTGCCTGTGGTGCTTGGCAGTCAGAGGCTCTGATTGCCCCAGTGAAGTGCAGAAGGTTGTTATAAATAGTGTTTCACTGCTTGCTCTCTTAAGTGATAGAAAAGTCTCCTTTCTGTCAGCTCTGGTATTTCCTGAGGGTTTCTTTGGTGTTCAGCACTGCTTGACAGCTTTGCCCTGAAAATGTGCTTCTGTGACTGTCAGTGATGCAGAGAGAATCTATGTGTAAGGAAAGGCCAGTTGGAAATGTTGAATATGACAGTGAGGGTCACTGCAACATCTTCCAGACATGGGAATGGCTTGGGGCTTTGACTTAACTGCAAGCAACCTCAATAAAACCAGTGCACTGTGCCATATAAATCATTCTTAGTGTCCCCATCAGAGTTTCCCTCCCCTTTCCCCTGAAAATGTTTTCCAAACTCTATATCTGGCAAATAGCAACTTTTTTCTCTGGCTTGCTTTGCAAGTTACCATGGATAATATGTCTGGGTTTCTGCAGGCATCCATTCAGTCCAGCTTGTGGTGTAATTATTGTTCTTTTTTGGGGCAAAAGCCTTTCAAGCATTCCCCTGAACCAGCACTGCTTTTACCACTGGCAATCTAAAACAAAAGTAGAAACCCAAGTTGTCAGGAGAGAAACTAAAGCTGCTGGAGTGTCTCTGCATTCCAGGCAGCTTATGTAACCTCAGCTGCTGCAGAGGGCTGTGTAGGAAGCTGTTCTTCACCAACTCAAAATCACCTTCGTCCCTGAGGTCTGCCTGGGGAGGGAGAGCTGCCCAGAGACAGAATTAACTTATTTCCTTTCACCTGGGAGGGACAGCTCTGCTAGTGCTCTTAATTAACCTCTGAACTGGCACATTCTTTTCCAGCTGCTGACAAACTCATTAAAATTTGGGGAGCATATGATGGCAAGTTTGAAAAAACAATATCTGGTCATAAGCTGGTAAGTATCAGGTGGTTTCTGTGGGAATTTACCTGGGAAGAATTTTGCTTTCTTTTCCTCATTCAGAAATTTCCATTCTTGGTTAAGTTCTACCTGTAACCAAGAATTTCCATTCTTGCTTAGTTCTGCCTATGTAGAAGGTTTGTTCCTCAGTTGTTTTTTTGTTTCTATAGTTCTGGAATTGCTGCATTAATTTTGGGGCAGGCTGGGAATATGGGTGCAGTGCAGGCTGCATTCCCAGTGCCCAGCCAGCTTCTTGTGTCCCTGAATTGCAGGAGAAGCCACCTCAGACACAGGGCAGAGCATTCCTGGGTGAAAATCCCTGTGAATTCTGACACTGTGTCCTGTTCCATCTTTCCTTTGTATAAGGAACAAAACACTTGCCTTTTAAGGAGATTAAATTTTTCTTGTGGGTTTGCCTACATAAACACAACACTTACTCATTCTGCAAAGTTCTTAAGAAAACACAAAACTTCCAAGCTCTTTGGTTTTTTTTTTTTTTTTTTTAAGTTTTTACATGCTGAAGTTTCATGAGCAAAAATGAAGATTTATCAAAAGAAAAACCACTGGAATCTTCTCCAGCCTCTGGGGACTTGGACTGTAAACAGCAGCCATTTGTCATGAAGAAAAGCCATTTACTCAGATTAATTTATGAGCATTCTATTTAGGAATTCCAACAAAGGGTTTTGGTGGCCACAGTGAGAACTCTGTGAAGGAGCTATGATGTTCTCAGAGTATGTGGCTCAGCTTAAAATTGTGCCAGAGGAGCTCTTAACCCAGCAAAATCACTGAATTCCTGACTCTCAGTGCTGAATTTTCATTCAAGCTTCAGCTGGGAATGTGATCTGCAGTCTGTTTTCCACTTTTCTGTGTGGCTGAACAAACAGAGCTGAGAACAGAATTGTTTTCCTTTGTTTTAGGGGATCTCTGATGTTGCTTGGTCATCAGATTCCAACCTCCTTGTCTCTGCCTCTGATGACAAAACTCTCAAAATATGGGATGTAAGCTCGGTAAGGGCAGGAATTATTATTTATTTACCTTCATTTTTCTCCAGCATTGGCTTCTCCACTTGTGTTCCTGCTTGTAACAAGCTGGTGGATGAGCTGTGAGGATGAATGAATTGTGCTGTGTGCTCTTGGAAAGAGTGGGATGCTTGTGGGTACCATGAGGAGCCTGTTATGCTCTGAGAGAGCTCTAAAGCCTGATGATGGAGACAGAGACAGAACCACAGCAAAAAGCCTCTCAGATGAAACCTTTTTGTAACTTTTATTTCTGCTTTTTCCTCCCCATTCTCTTGTGACAGAACTGGATAATTTGGTTGAGTTTTGATTAGCAATATTAAATGGTTTGGATCGTCCTGAGCTGCATAAAGAGTTTGCACCTCATCTGCAATCATTATGATTGTTTTATATTTTTTTCTGCCCTATTTTGTTGCAGCTGGCCCTTTGCCCAGCTAAATCTGGGGTTAGAGATGTTTCTTTCTGTGCTGCACAGTGATTAACCTTAATGTGCTCTCTCTGGGTGCTTTTATGGTGCTGGGTGATGCTGTGTATTTAACTCTGCTGAATTTTATTTCAGGGTAAGTGCTTAAAGACATTGAAAGGGCACAGTAACTACGTTTTCTGCTGCAATTTCAACCCTCAGTCAAACCTCATCGTTTCTGGCTCAGTGAGTGGTTTTTAATTTTTTTTTTCCTTTGTGGGAAGCAAGTACTGCACACTCTGTCACTTGTCACTAAAGGGACAGACAGGTTCTTTAGGGATCCTTGGCAGAATGATGATGGTATTAAATCATAGTTACAATTACAGCTTTATTTTCTTAACAGATTATTATGATTAGTGTAGCACACTAATTTATGATTAGAATGGCACAGGATTTCTGCAGGCAGGATTGATGTAGTACAATTTATAATTAGTGAATACAGAATTTCTAGTACAACTTCTGGTTTCTAATCACCTGGATTCTGACTTACCTAAAGGATGACTTCTAATCACCTCTCCCTCTGCAGATTGGGTCAGATCATGGTTTGAAAACAATATTAAATAAAAGAATATGAATCACACAGCTCATTTTAATTGTGTTTTCCCTTACAAACACAGCTTGTGGGCAGGTGAGCTGTGCATTGCCCCTGCTGTGCTTGCTTGGGGAAAAGCCCTTAGTCCATCCTCAGTGTCCTGCATGGATGGGAGTGGAATGGGGATGTTAATGTGATTTAATGCTGGGATCTGTTACAGTGAACATCCACAGGGTCCATTCCCTGTGGGGACATGGACACAGGGAATTCAGGGAGGTGTTCCCAGCCTGTTGGTTGTGTCCTGGGCTTTCTGACCCAGCTGAGGTTGATGCTGTGAGTGCCTCAATCAGGTGTTGATTAAACCCCCTGGTGCCTCTCTTGCCTCTCCAGTTCGATGAAAGCGTGAGGATATGGGATGTAAAAACAGGGAAGTGCCTCAAGACGTTGCCTGCTCACTCTGACCCAGTTTCAGCTGTAAGTCCCTCCTGATCAGTGAAAATCACAAAAATGCTTGTTGTGTTAGCAGAGCTCCTCTCCTGCCCTGTGGAGGGTGAGTTTGTGCTGTCACCAAGCCCTCACACAGCACCCAGGCTGGGCTGTGGTTGTTGCCAGGGGCCATTGCTCAGTGGGAATGAACTGAGTGATGTTTTCTCTAAGATCAGTGTGGATTTTGGTCCTGGCTGTAAATGTGGATAGTGCAGACATGTGCCAGGCATGCCTGGGTGTCATTCTGGGACACTGATTTGTGGTGCTTGATGCTCAGAGAACAATCTGTATTTCTCTTGCTTTTGTGTTGTTCCAAGTCATTACTGAAGTTATTCCACACAACACTCCTGTTTTAAATCTCATTAATTTCCTAGGAGAAATGAGCTTGGAATGCAGCAATATCCATTGGAATTAAGGAAAACCAGAAGGTGTTCAACTCTTAATGTCACTGAAATGAAAAACACTGAAAAAAATCTGAGCCTCAGATGTGTTGCACTGTGGCTGTTCTAACATGGTCATTCTGCAATGTGTAAAAGATATTTCACACTTACAAATGTCTTTTAATAGTAATAATTCTAAAGAATCATTCTTTAGATATAAATAGCAGAAAATTCACCTTAAAACATCCAAATAGCAGAAAATTCACCTTAAGTAGCTACATAAGAGGTTCTATTCCATGCCCTTAAAATAATCAGTTTCTACCTACATGTTTTATTCTGATACGTTCCATGTCAGAAATGGAAAATAAGGAGCTTAAACATTTGATCTTTATGAACATGAAGTTGTTATTTTTTTTAAAGTTATTGGTTATTAATAAAAGTTATTAGTTCTTAGTTTTAATAATTAGTAATTATAATATTCCAGGTGCATTTTAATCGTGATGGATCCCTGATAGTGTCAAGTAGCTATGATGGACTCTGGTAAGTGGTTATTTCTTGTCTGCATCACTCTTTGAACCTTTTGCATTTAAAAAATACTTTAAAAAACAAAACCTTGTATTTGTAATGTTAAAATTGTAATAAAAGACTTCATGCCCAATAATAATTATTTTTTCTGTGTTTTTACCAGTCGTATCTGGGACACAGCATCAGGCCAGTGCTTGAAAACACTGATTGGTAAGTAGAAATATTTCTTGTCTGGGCTGTATTTTTCACACAGATTTTCTGTGTTTTAGTGAAATATTAAAAACAAATGAATGCCAAAAGAAGCCCTCTGTCAGTGAGACAACACAGCTGTGCACTTTGTAACCCTGCTTTTCATTTTGCTGTAGATGATGATAACCCTCCTGTGTCTTTTGTGAAATTCTCACCAAATGGCAAATACATATTAGCTGCAACTTTGGACAAGTAAGTATGGGAAAAAAAAGGAGAATAACACACAGATTTGAAATTTGGAGTATTCAAATCATGCTTTAATTTGCTTTTTGGCTGCTATAGTAATGATAATGCATGATTCATATATAGTGTTTTCTGTGGAGGAGAATATGAATGGCATGACAGTAAAATTGATATTTTGGGGTTAACTAACTCTGCATTCCAAAGCCAGGCTAAAATGATCCATGAAAACTTTTAACTCTGGTATGGAGAAACGTTTTCCAGCTGCTAGGAACTTTTCAGATTTAAAAAAAAACCCCAAGAACTAAAATCTTTGATTTTGTTTTCCAGCACTCTTAAACTTTGGGACTACAGCAAAGGAAAGGTAATTCTTTCTATTTAGGTAGACTTAACTAAGCTTTCAGGAAAATTGGATTTTACATGTGATTTTTAAACAGTACCTCTTTTAGTGGAGAGGATAAACTTTTAGCAGAGCCAGTTGCAACAGGACAAGGGGTAATGGTTTTGAACTAAAAGAGGATTCAGGTTAGAAAGTTTCTTGTGAGGGTGAAAAGGCCCTGGCAGCTGAGGCTGCCCCTGGGTCCCTGGAAGTGTCCAAGGCCAGGTTGGAGGGGCTTGGAGCACCCTGGGATAGTGGAAGGTGTCCCTGCCCATGTCAGGCCTTTAAAGATCCCTTCAAACTCAAACTGTTCTGTGATTCTGACTAAAAATGTCTTTGAAAAGAAAAAAAAAATGAAAATACTTGCCTTCTGCATAGCCCTGAGACATTAAGTACAGCAATATTTCTGCATTTTTCTCTGCATGAAAAATAAATTGCCTTTCATCTCTCTCACTGTTGTAATGGAACAAATTTAGGGCTTGTTTTGTGTTTTAGAGTAGAGCTGCACTCTGCATCCTCTAGATCTCCCTTTTTGGCAGGGTGAGGATCACAGTTTGATGTATTCAGTCTTTTTTTCCTAGAGAGTTTGTCCTTGACTGAGAAAACTCTCCCCGCTGCATTAATGTCCTGTGGCTCTTCCCTTCCAGTGCCTGAAGACCTACACAGGACACAAAAATGAGAAGTACTGCATATTTGCCAATTTCTCTGTCACTGGTGGAAAGGTTGGTGTTGATCTGATTATTTATTGTTATCTGTGTGCAGTTTTACTGTTCCTCTGTAGATAAAAGAGGATTTTGGGGCTGAAAACCTCCTTTAGTGGGTGCTGGTTTCTATGTCTCTAGGTGGGCTCACTGTCAGGTTTTCTGAATTTTCCTCTTTCTCCCTTTCACATGCCAACAATGAAATCTTTATTGAGAAATAGCACTTGGATATGGATCAGAAAGATTCAGATAACTTTGTTTTCTCTCTGCCCCTGCAGTGGATTGTGTCTGGTTCAGAAGACAACCTGGTTTATATCTGGAACCTTCAGACAAAAGAGATTGTACAGAAACTACAAGGACACACAGGTGAGGGAGAGAATTCTGGTTTTATTGATAAAATATCCCTCATACCATCAATGCTGAGCGTTTTCTATCTTACATCAATTTTTACTCTCAGACCCATGAATTCTTGACTGGCTGAAGCTTAATTGAATCCTGGGAGTTTTGCTTCTTTTTATGGGCATTGAAAATGTTTTATTCTTCACCTGTGAAGAACTTTGACATCAACTTGCAAAGGAGATTTGCTTGAGCACAGAACTGCTCAAGATATTTAAATGTCTCATAAATTAATGACTGTGAATGGTCTGTTTTGGGGCTGGATCCCAGTGGATTTTTGGGCTGGATCCCAGTGATTTTTTGGGGGGAGGCTGGATCCCAGTGATTTTTTTGGGGGGCTGGATCCCTGTGGATTTTGGGGCTAGATCCCAGTGAATTCAGGCTGTATCCCAGTGATTTTTGGGCTGGATCCCAGTGAATTCAGGCTGTATCCCAGTGGATTTTTGGGCTGGATCCCAGTGGATTTTTGGGCTGGATCCCAGTGAATTCAGGCTGTATCCCAGTGGATTTTTGGGCTGGATCCCAGTGAATTCAGGCTGTATCCCAGTGGATTTTTGGGCTGGATCTCAGGGAATTCAGGCTGTATCCCAGTGATTTTTGGGGCAGGATCCCAGTGATTTGCACTGTAAGGAAAGCAGTGGCAGCAGATTTTAATTTTCAGGCTCTGGAGATTAAATGGTACCTAAGGATTGCCTGGGGTATTGGAAATACCTTCCGTGACAAAAAACTGAGCTGGGTTTTGATTCAGCTGTGTCTGACATGATCTGGTAGAAGTAAGAACTGGAATCTAGAGAGTTCTCACCTTTTGAAACCTGTCAGACACTTCCCCACTGCCCTCAATTCTTTCCTGCTTGTATTTCCTTTCACAGAGTAGCAAAAGTTGTAAGATATTTACAAATAACACATTTAATTCTGCTACAAGGAAATAAAACACAGTTGCTAATTTTCAGAAATGCCTGTTATGAAGAAGACTGAAATAATTCAATTTTTTTATCTTTTCTTTTTGCTCAGATGTTGTCATCTCCACAGCTTGTCACCCAACAGAAAACATCATCGCATCAGCGGCGCTAGAAAACGACAAAACAATTAAACTGTGGAAGAGTGACTGTTAAACGTTCCAGGATTGCTTTAGAGACTGTCAGGAAAAAAAAAATTCAACATGTTTTTAAAAAAATGATTAAAAAACAAAAACACCCATAAATCCAGTTTGGCAGGAAACCTGAAGAATATTTGCTAAAGTGGTTTCTGTTAGTCTTGGCCCAAAGAAAACATCTTAGCTCTGCTAGAGCTGGGCAACGTGGTGGAAAAAAAAAAAGAAACAAAAAAAGATGCAGTGTCTCCTTTTCTTGCCTGATGTTTTGGCAGACAAATGGATGATTCTGATGTCGGGTCAGAAGTGTTGGACACCCCAAAGATACTGTATTTTCTGATGGCATTGCTTCTGGGCACTGTTGCTGCTTAAGGAAGAGCTGCCAGTCTACTTTGTACCAGTAAGTTAAGTCACAGGCCTAGAGATGTGTGGAATTTTTTTTTAATATGTCTACTTTTTTTTTTTTTTAATTTTTTAATTTTTTTTTTTCCCAGAATGTAGTTTCTAGTCTCTTGGGAAATTTCTGTATTGTTTTAAATAGGAGTACTGCATTTTTAAGGGTGCTTCATTTTAAAACACTCAGCTCAAACTTTGTGACCAAATAAAACCATGCAGTTCCAGATTTCCCTCTTCCTGCCCCTGACTTGACTCCTGTGGTGGAATCTCTTACCTTCTGTATAGTTGCTTACCTCTTGTTATGTGTGTTTAATAGATGCTGTTCTAGAGCAAAGTTACAGTTCTTCTGTTAACCATTAAAATGAATCCTGCTTGTAGTTGTTCTCAGCATATTTTAATTTTTTTTTTTAATTTTATTTTGCCTCTTCTGGTTCTAAAGCCAACTCACAGAACACTGTAAAGTTATTTCAATGTAAAAAGAAACAAACCCAGACTTTTTGTATCTTGGCAATCCATGGTATGACGCTGTATTGCAAATGGCATGACTCTGTATCTATCTCAGCATTGGTATTTCTTTCCCTTTTTGTCATATCCATGTGGTATTTACACATCCAGAAAAATACCATGTGCCATAATAAAAAGGTGGGATTTTATGTGTATGTTTCTGGTGAAGAGTGTGCTCATGTGAAGTGTCTGTGCCCATGGGAGCTTCTCTTAAAATACATTTTGAAGGGGAGATGTTTTCTATAGAAACTCCAGTGAGGGAGGATGAGGAGCAGCAGCATGGAGAGAAAAATAGGAACAAACACAAATCCAGATTGATTTAATGAAGGGAAAAGGATTGAGCTGCAGAGACAACATTGCTACAACCCCTCACAGAAAGCTTGAGCCAAAGGAAATGATTCCTGCTGCTCTCCTTGCAGGGATCCAGGATTTACCTTGTGCTGGATAAGAAATGCAGGGATCCACAAGTTTTACTGCACCCAAAGGACTCTGCTGCAAAGGGATGTTTTGCTCCTGGTGAAGCAAAATCTCATTTTTTTCCTGTATTTACCTCATGTGCTTGGTAATAACAAAAAAATCAATTACAGCCCAGACCTCTGGGGTGCTGCTCTGAGGCTGCCTTGCTTTGAAACCCTTGGAGGGAAAGAGCTGCAAGACATGAGGCATAGGTTTTCTTTTAAAGTATAAAAATAGAGTTCATGTTGAGCTGCTAAAATGGCTGTTAATAATATCCCTGCCTTTGGAGGGTTTTCATTACCCCCAGGAAGGGACACTGTGTCTAGACTTGGTGTCACTGCTAAAATGATCAACTCAGGATTGTTTTCAGCCTTATTCTTGAGGGCCAGTGCAACTCTTCAATGCAAGATGTGGCTGTGCTGCTTTGCAGCATGGAGGAGGTGGAATTTCACTCCAGCAAAGCATTTTACTGTTGATTCAGAAATATTTCCTGGCATGGTGCTTCTCCTGTCCCTGTGTGTGAGTGGCTTTGCTTGCCCAGCTGTGCTGCCACACAGAGCTGAGGAGGACAGAGATGAATTTTTCTGCTGAAATCTCACGAACAGGGCTAGAAAAGCCCCTAATGTAAAGGATCTGCTGTAAAGCTGCTCTTCATAAAGGTTGTGTTTAAATCCTTAATATCCCACCTGGGATTAATGCTGGGGCCTGTTGGCATGAGCTCTGCTTACCTCTAATTCTGTGCAGCCTGGCATGGCTGTGGTGGTTGGAGGGCCAGGATTAGCTCGGGCACAGCTCTGGAAATGAGGATTCTGTGCTGGCTGGAGCAGGGGAGGTGTAACTATTTTATGAGAGTGGCTGGTCTGTGTTACATCATGCTGAGGGCGGGTGAATTACTGCTGTGAGCTCATCTCTGCTGCGCCGGCGGCTTTTGAGGGAAAAGGCGAGCCGGGGGACTAAAAAAGAGCCTGCTGCGCTTTGTTTAGGGTCTCCCGGAAAGACAACAAGAGTGGGAAAATAGAAAAAAAACATGGTTAGATGCCACGAAGTAGGTGGCAGTGCCTTAACCGTATGTGTGTTGTATAGGCCACTAGGGCCTCTTCCATCCTTATCAAGGGGAGTGCTAACCTTCTCTCCTTTCATACAACACGGTCGCTTGTTTTCACCCGACGCTTTATAAACCTCCAGCAGCCTCCATCTCTATAGAACAGAGTGAGCCGACCCTGCTATTCTTTTTCCCCTCAATCCGACATTTTTTTCTAATCCCCATAAGAAATATTTTACTCTGCGCCCCAAATTTGACCTAAAACTCACAAAAATATCGGTTAAATCGCTAAAACGCGCACTTTCCGCTACCCTCTTAATATATTCATCACATTTAACCAATCACCGCGCAGAAGGCGGAGCTTCTTCCCTTGCCCCGTGACGCGCGGGGCGTGGTTTCGCTTTAGCCTCGCTGATGGAGGCGGGCGCTCCAGGGGTCGCGGGTTCGAGTCCCGCCCCCGGCGGGGCGGTGCCGCGGGGATGAGCTCAGCGCGGGATTGCCCTTTCCCGCGTAACCTGCGCGGGGTTTGAGCTTTCCCGCTGGATATCCCGAGGGTTTGGGCATTCTCTCCGCGTATCCCTCGCGTTTGAGCATCTCCCGCAGCCGGAGCAGCGGTGCAGGAGGGAGCCCATTCCCATTCCCGAGGCGTTCCCGCTGCCACGGAGCTCGTAAATCGCTCCGAGTTCCGCCAGCGCTACTGACGAGTTCTAAGTTCCACATATGAGAGCAGTGGAAAAGGTTGTGTGGGTTTTTTTGCCTTTTCTTAAGGCTTTTCTCTTCGGTATCCCAATGGAATCAAACCAGACGAACACTTCTCTAAGTGAGCACTGCAATACCTCAAACCAGGACGACTCTCCCATCATCCCGCTGCAGGTGCCACCGATGCCGCCTCCATCCCCCGACCCCCGCGACCCTCCCGGACCTTCCCGCTGTGTTCCCGGTGGGAAGGAGCAGCGGAGGAGCCGCTTTTCGGATGAGGCTGCGGATCCAGGTGCAGCGCCCAGGGGTTTGCGCAGCCCTGCCAGCTGTGCACAGCTGCTGCATCACAGACTCACAGAACGGCTCGGGGTGGAAGGGACCTCACAGCTCACCCCGTTCCCACCCCTGACAAGGGCAGGGACACCTTCCACGCTCCCAGGTTGCTGCAAGCCTGGCTTTGGACACTTCCAGGGATGCTGCATCGCTGCCACAGAGCCCAGGCTGCTCCTGGCTGCCCCTTCCAGATAACCGATGAGTTTATTAGGGGATTAAATGTTAGTTTTCCCTCCTTATTGAACGCTCTGATTTATGCACGCGTTTAAATCAATCCCATTTCCTGCCTTTTACCCCTTCTCCCCCAGGCTTTCAGGCTTTACTGTGTCAGACATTTGTTACAATCACATTGTTTCGAGGCAAGCGAGACACCCTGGGTGGTTTAAGGGATTTAAATCCATGAGCTGCATTTCTTGGGCACTTCTCCCAGGTGCCAACTGCCCCTCCTGAGCTGTAGATGCCCCTCCCTGGGCCAGTTTGTGCTGCCTCTTGGTGAAATACGAACCAGCATCCCTGCTAAAAATGCTGCTGGAGATAATTCTGAGCCTGCCTGGCTGGCACAGGAGGTGCCTGGTGGGCTGGGGGTGCCCAGGGTGGGGGATTTCAGGTGCTGCTAGCAGGCAGTTGCTGGATGAGCTACATAAGCTGCTTATTTTGTCATTTTAATTTTTTAATCCCGCGCATTCGGTCGCGCTCTCTTATTAGTAAGCATTATCTCCCCAAGTCCCATTAGCTCCGCTCAGAGCCGGGGCTTTGCTTGTGGGGACAGCTCTGGAGGGGCCCACAGGGGGCTGGGGGCCTGCTCCTGCAGCTGGGGACATCCCTGGTGTCCCATGAGGGTGTGACCCTGGCCCTGCAGAGCCATCACTGCTCAGTCCCTCTCTCTGCTGTCCCTCTGTCCCCTCCCTAAGCCCCACCAGCCCCAGCTCCCTCCAGAGCTGATCCAAGCCCTAAGATCAGCTCTAACCCCCCCCCGCCCTGCTTTATTAAGGCAGCTATTTTCTGGTATGTAAACACAAATATTCCATTCAAACCCTCTTGCCTCTCCTTCAGGTTTCCCCCTTAACCCCAGGGCCATCCCCAGAGCTGTGCTTTGTTAGAGGATCTCAAGTCTTGGATTTAAAATTAGTTTAGACTGCTTTCTCTTTAATAAAATTATTCCTTTCCTCTTTAAATAGCACAATATGTCACAGAAAGCCGGTGGGTCCGTTCATGAAGATGAGACAGCTCAGAGAGGAAAGAGACAGGCAAAAAAAAAAAAGAAAAAAAAAATAAAGTAAAACCATACATCTCCCCAAACCCCTTCTGCCTAATCCAACTGAATTAGAGGATTTTGAAGTGGATTTAAAACTAAATCTTGATTAGGGAGAATTTCTCTCCAAGAGCTGCTGCATGGTGGTATTAATGGGAAGTGATCGTGGACAGAGGAAATAGGACAGAAATAACCGAGGGTAGCACATACGCACTCAGGTCTGTGCACGGACTGAGAGAGTCGGGGAATTTCTCCAGAGGAACAGCGAGAAATTCAACACCCACAGCAGGAGCCTGGGTGCCAGGGGCTGGCTGGGCAGCCAGGTCTGGTCCCTGCTGCACCCCGGGCAGGGCTGGCAGGTGAGGAGGCAGCACCGAGGATCAGAACGGCCTGGGTGAGGAGCCGGGAGGAGGGGGTGTCAGCCCGCTCCCCCAGAGCTCATAGGGTGAACAGGGCTCTGGGGGACCCCCGAGATGCCCCCCCTGCTCTGCAGACACATGGCTGGAGGTGCCCATGGGATCCTGTCGCTGCTGACCGTGGTGTTCGTCCTGCCGGAGGGTGAGTGCTGGTGTGGCCGTGCCCTGGAGTCACGGTTTGTATCCTCCCCTAAACCCGGCCTGCCCAGGTGGGATTTGTCCTTTTCCATTCTCCCTAAACCCCACTTGCCCAGGTGGGATTTACCCTTTGATATCCTCCCTAAACCCAACCTGCCCAGGTGGGATTTGTCCTTTTCCATCCTCCCTAAACCCCACTTGCCCAGGTGGGATTTACCCTTTCCATTCTCCCTAAACCCAACCTGCCCAGGTGGGATTTACCCTTTGATATCTTCCCTAAACCTGACCTGCCCAGGTGGGATTTATCCTTTTCCATCCTCCCTAAACCCAACTTGCCAAGGTGGGATTTGTCCTTTTCCATCCTCCCTAAACCTGACCTGCCCAGGTGAGATTTACCCTTTTATATCCTCCCTAAGCCCCACTTGCCCAGGTGAGGTTTATCCTTTTCCATCTTCCCTAAACCTGACCTGCCCAGGTGGGATTTACCCTTTCCCACCCTCCTTAAACCTGACCTACCAATCCCATGTGGGATTTGTCCTTTTCCATTGTCCCTAAACCCAACTTGCCAAGGTGGGATTTATCCTTTTACACCATCCCTAAACCCGACCTATACTCTATTCTTTTAGTATAGTTTTATTATATATCCCCAGGTGGGATTTGTCCTTTTCCATCCTTCCTAAACCTTACTTTCCCAGGTGGGATTTATTCTTTTCCATCTTCCCTAAACCCAGCTTGCCCAGGTGGAATTTACCCTTTTATATCCTCCTTAAACCCGACCTGCCCAGGTGAGATTTACCCTTTTCCATCCTTCCTAAACCTGACTTGCCCAGGTGGGATTTATCCTCAGGGTGAATTTAGGAGCACTCCCGAGTGGTGCAGCTGCGTGCTGGTGATTTTAGGATGGAGTGGTGTCACTGTGTTTTGTACAAAAGGGCAGCGTGCCAGGATTTGTGATCCTTTGGGCTCCTATTCCCTGGTTTGGCCGGGCAGGGACTCCCCTTGCTGTGCCTGGCTGTGTGAGGATGCTCCAAACCTGTGGGAGCAGATTTTGAGCCCCCAAAACCCCCTGTGGGAACACAGGAGGGCTAGGAAGGTCCCTGGGTTGGTGTTCAGAGATGAGGAAAGGTAATAACAGCAACCTGATTAATCAACAGAGGTTGCCTTAACCTCCACAACAGAGGTGGATGGTGTAAATTGATATCCTTTCAAGGCTTTTTGGTTTGTGGGTTGTTTTGTTTGTTTGTTTTTTTTTTAGGAACCTGAGAAATGGTTTAATTCCCATTGTGGCAGTTTTCAGACACAGTGGCTGCAGGGAAGGGCTGAGCTGTGCAAAGCCCTGGGGACACGCTGAGGCCATTGGCCCGGGGTCACAGGCACCACGGTGGCTCTGAAGGAGGATTTCCCTTTTATTTCCAAGCAGGTTTGCCTTCCTGACAGACCCTGTGTGATAACATCAGGGGGAAAACCAAGCCACGCTGATAAACCCATCCCTATGGAGCAAATAGTGCCAAAACAGGCACAGCTAAACTGGAGAAAAATGGTGCAAAAAAGAAAAGCTGTTTCTAGCAGGCACAGCTAAACTGGAGACATTTGGTGAAAAAGGGAAAAAGCTGTTTATAGCAAGCACAGCTAAACTGGAGACATTTGGTGAAAAAGGGAAAAAGCTCTTTATAGCAAGCACAGCTAAACTGGAGAAATTTGGTGAAAAAGGGAAAAGCTGTTTCTAGCAAGCACAGCTAAACTGGAGACATTTGGTGAAAAAGGGAAAAGCTGTTTCTAGCAAGCACAGCTAAACTGGAGACATTTGGTGAAAATTTGGTGTTTCTGAGCCTGCCTTGAGCCCCGACTCGGTGGTGTCTGTGGTTGTGAGGTTTCACCTGCTCTTTCCACCCCCTGTTTCAGAGCTCGCACAGTTTGATCCCAGCTCAAATCTGCGGCTAATCTCTGATTTCGCACTGACCTCTAGTGGGAGATGATTCTGTATTTTCGGGCCCACCGGGTAAACAGTGACGGGCAACTCCTGGCTCGGGCTTAATGCGACTTGGCAAGGCAGGGAGCGCTGCGAAGCCGTCGGTAGAGAGCGGCTCGGAACGAGATGAAGCCTTTTCCCCCCGGGAAAAAATAAAATGAAATAAAATAAAAATCCAGCCGTGTTCCTTCTGGTTCTTGTTTAGTGTCTGGACTGCAGTGCTATGGCTGCAACATCGTGGTTGGCACCAAAAACGTGGACATGGGGTGCTCCAAGCCTGAGGTGATCACCTGCTCCCAGAGCCACCAGGGCTTCAAGCACCGGTTCTGCATTAAAACAGAGAGCGGTGAGTGCAGCCCTTCTTCAGCCCCAAACCTGTCACCCTGATTTTTTTAAAAATTAGAAATTTAATATTTTCTAAGCCTTCTCGTCACTGACGTGTTTTGTGAAAAATTCTTTTGCTGGGATTTTTATCCTGAGAAGCTGAGAGGCCTCAGGAATGAAATGTAAACATTGATTATCTGCTACAGGTGCATCTTTGATTGGTCTCATGTGGTTGTTTCTAATTAATGGCCAATCACAGTCACACAGAATCACAGAATCACAGAAGTTCAAGACTGGAAGAGACCTATAAGATCATCAAGTCCAGTCCAGCTGTCTCAGATTCTCTGGTCAGTCACAAGGTTTTATTATCATCCCATTCCTTTCCTTTCAAGCCTTCTGATGAAATCCTTTCTTCTATTCTTTTAGTATAGTTTTAGTATATAATTTTCTTTTAATATAACATACATAATAAAATAATGAATCAGCCTTCTGAAACATGGAGTCAAGATTCTCATCTCTTCCCTCATCCTGGGACCCCTGTGAGCACCACCACACCTTCTGATGTTTACATTCTTGTAGTGAACTTTCTCACACGTTTTCTGTAAATAACTCATTGTTTTGCATTCTTTTATGGAGGAGGAGAAACTCGATGAACTGTTGGTTTGTCCAGTGTCATCAGAGAGGTGGCACTGTCACCCTCAAATCCGCTGTCATTTTGGGAAGTTTATAAATGCTGGAGTCAGGAAATAAAGGTCCCTTTTTGTGGTGGTGTTTGCAGCGGTCCCAAGATGAAAGAAGGGATGAGAATCTGGACTCCATGTTTCAGAAGGATGATTTATTATTTTATTATATATATTATATTAAAAGAAAATTATATATTAAAATAAATTATATATTAAAACTATACTAAAAGAATAGAAGAAGGGTTTAATCAGAAGGCTTGAAAGGAATAGAAAGGAATGATAATAAAATCTTGTGATTGATCAGAGAGTCTGAGACAGCTGGACTGTGATTGGCCATTAATTAGAAACAACCACATGAGACCAATCACAGATGGACCTGTTGCATTCCACAGCAGCAGATAATTATTACTTACATTTCGTTTCTGAGGCCTCTCAGCTTCTCAGGAGGAAAAATCCTAGCAAAAGGATTTTTCATTAAACACGTCTGTGACGCATTTTTTACCTGGGACGGAGCAGCGAATTCCCGTGGCGTTGTTCCATGTCCTACAGTGACATTTTCCCTGACGTCCCTCCCTGTGCTTGCCTTGCAGTGGTCCTGGGCATCCTCCTGGCCAGCGGCTGTGCCACCTCCCGGCACTGCCAGCAGCAGGAGCTGCCGGGGGTGCGCATCCACTGCTGCGACACCGACCTGTGCAACGCGTGCCCCGGAGCCCCCCGGCCTCGGCCCGGGCCCCTGCTGCTGCCCTGCATCCTGGCTGCCCTGCTCCTCTCCTGAGCACCCGTTCTGGGCCTGGGGGATGTGGGGTGTGATCCTGGGCTGGGCGCTGGCAGCTGGGGTACCCCCATCGCTGCCCCTGCATGCCCACCCTCCTGGCCCCTCTCTGTCACGGAGATATTGTGTGAAAAATCCTTTCATTAGGATCTTTTCTGCTGAGAGGCCTCAGAAATTAAATGTAAACAATGGTTATCTGCTGCTGTGGAATGCAACAGGTGCATCTGGGATTGGTCTCATGTGGTTGTTTTTAATTAATGGCCAATCACAGTCAGCTGGCTTGGACTCTCTGGTCAGTCACAAGATTTTATTATCATTCCATTCCCTTCCTTTGCCAGCCTTCGGATGAAATCCTTTCTTCTATTCTTTAGCATAGATTTAATATACAATTTTCTTATAATATATATAATAAAATAATAAATCAGCCTTCTGAAACATGGAGTCAAGATTCTCATCTCTCCCCTTGTCCTGGGATTCCGGCGAAGGCCACTGTGAAAAACGCCAATCACTTGTTTTTAAAATTGTTAAAGTTTAATAGTAATAAAATGGTTATAAAAATAGTAATGCAATTAGAGTAATAATAATTTGGACAATTTGAATTAGGACAATATGAGACAATAGAAACAAAGAGTTACAGATGTCCGGGTACCTTTTTCTGGGCAGCACGAGCCTGAAAAAGGACCCACGTTAACAAAGGATTAACCCTTAAAAGCAACAGCCTGTTGCATATTCATACACCTCATCCATGATGCATAAATTCCATTCAAACACAGGATTCTGTCTGGGCAGTGTCAGCTTCTTCCTCTGAATCCTCACAGCTCCTTCGGGGCGGGAAGAAGTTCATTTCTCCTGATAATGGGGCAATAAATTCCCTTTCTCTGAAAGACTCAGGTGTCCTGTGGCTGCTATCTTAGTGCCAGTCCTTTCTTTTAAAAAAGTACTCTACATAGCACAGTTTCTATTTTAACATTTTGTTATAACCTAAAACTACATTTAGCACACTGCTTAAGAGAATTAATACAGCATTACTTTCTAACACACAACACATTTAACATTTATTTTAATATTTGCAAAAAGCCAATCATAAAATATATGCATTTTTCACAACCACCACACCTCTCTCAATAAAATACGAATTTTTCACATCTAAAAATATATTTAACACACTGCTTAAGAGAATTAATACAGCATTATTTCTAACACACAACACATATAATATTCATTTGAATATTTGTGAAAAGCCAACCATAAAATATGAATTTAACACACTACTTTAGACAATTAATACAGCATTTCTTTCTAATACACAACACATATAATATTCATTTGAATATTCGTGAAAAGCCAAACATAAAATACACATCTTTCACAACCACCACACCTCTCAATAAAAGGTATTGAATGCTGTGGAGGTATCAGTGATGCCCCCATGGGGAGGACGAGGCTGCTCCCCGAGATTTGGGGGTACCCGCAGCATCCCGGGGAAGGGGGAACGCAGGGTTGGGGGTCTCCCCATGCCCCCGAGGGGATCGGGAACTCGGCTGAGCCCCGCTCTTCCCACGAGAGGGCATCCTCCACCCTCGCTCTGCATCCCAGCTCGGGGATGGATGGATGGAGCAGCAGCAGCCCGGCTCGGGGATGGATGGATGGATGGAGCAGCAGCATCCCAGCTCGGGGATGGATGGACGGATGGATGGATGGATGGAGCAGCAGCATCCCAGCTCGGGGATGGATGGATGGATGGATGGATGGATGATGGATGGATGGATGGATGGATGGATGGAGCAGCAGCATCCCGGCTCGGGGATGGATGATGGATGGATGGATGGATGGATGGATGGATGGATGATGGATGGATGGATGATGGATGGATGGATGGATGGATGGATGGATGGATGGATGGAGCAGCAGCATCCCGGCTCGGGGATGGATGGATGGATGGATGGATGGATGGATGGATGGATGGAGCAGCAGCATCCCGGCTCAGGGATGGGTGGATGGGGCATCCCCAGCACCAGGGGTAGTTTCTGGGATGAGGGACGGGGTGAAAACAACGGGGCAGAATTTTCAGACATTTTCCCCCAGCCAAACAGGAGCTTTAAGAGCAAAATCCCACCCCATGCATCCCCAAGGTCATGGCGGGGGTTTGTGGCAGAGCTGGGAGTTATTAAACGCATCTGTCTCAAGAGCCAGCCCTGTGTCTTTATCACCAGGGAAACAGCATAAACCTCCCGATGAGAAAGGGGAAAAAATAGTTTTATTCTATTTTTTTTTCTTCAGATGAAAAAAAAAAAAATAATGCAAAAGACCTTTTCCATGCAAAACATAGGCTTTTGATGACATTTCTCAGAGGTGTGTCAGAAAACAAGCCAAAACTCTACTAAAAATATTATCTGAGGCGCCTTCCCAAGAGAAACACCTTGGGACTGATACAAAACACCCTCAGATTCTGAAGATTCAAAATGAAAGGAAATCAGAAAACAAATCCTAGAAGAAAAGCTACAAGAGCAGCAGCAGTACCCAATTCCCCCTCTTTCCCCTCAAAACATTCCTTATGATTTTCAGGGGAGCAGGAAACATTTCCTTGGCAGCTGGAGTTGTTCTGGCTACTGGTTTTTCATCTGCCTGTGCTGAGCTCTTTGCAAAAGCCCTCTCCAGTATAAATTCCCATTGATCTGGGATGGGGCAGAGCTGATGGCCCCAGGATTGGGATGGGGCAGAGTTGATGGCCCAAGGATGGAGATAGAGCAGAAGTCATGGCCTGAGGATCGGGATGGGGCAGACTCTTTTGAGTGTGCAAAATAATCCCTGTGCTTCATGCTGCCGGCCCCAGGATCAGGATGGGGCAGAGTTTAGGGCCCCAGGATTGGCATGGGGCAGTTTATGGCCTGAGGATGGGGATAGGGCAGGGCTCATGGCCTGAGAATCAGGATGGGGCAGAGGTGATGGCTGGAGAATCATGATGGGGCAGAGTTTAGGGCCTCAGGATCAGGATGGGGCAGAGCTGATGGCCCCAGGATTGGGATGGGGCAGAGTTTAGGGCACCAGGATTGGGATGGGGCAGTTTATGGCCCAAGAATGGGAATGGGGCAGAGTTTATGGCCTGAGGATTGGGATGGGGCAGAGGATGGGGATGGGGCAGAGTTCGTGGCCTGAGGATCAGGATGGGACAGATCTGATGGCTGGAGGATTGGGATGGGGCAGAGCTCATGGCCCAAGGATAGGGATGGGGCAGAGTTCATGGCCTGAGGATCAGGATGGGGCAGAGTTTATGGCCCCAGGATCTAGATGGGGCAGAGCTGATGGCCTGAGGATTGGGATGGGGTAGAGTTTAGGGCCTGAGGATCAGGATGAGGCAGAGCTGATGGCTGAAGGATACAGATGGGACAGAGCTGATGGCCAGAGGGTTTGCTGTCACAGCTCTGACCCCCAGCAGCGCTCCGGGGAGATGTGAGGGGTGAGCAGCAGCCGCGGGGCCTCCATGGCTCCATGGCTCCATCCCTCTCCTCTCCCGGCCCTGCCGCCGCTCCGGGGCGGGCGATGCTGCCGGCCCCGCTGTGCGCCCCTCGCCGGCCCGAGCCATCCATCTTACACCGTGTAAGAGGCCTGTTGCAATTAAGTAGGCTGAAGTGCTCCTGAACTCTTTAACCTTTGCCCTGGGATTGCTCCTTTTGCCCGGGGGCTGTGGATCAGCTCCATTGCACTCTCCAAACAGCGCCTGCTACTTAGCTGACATTTCTTTCTCCTGCTGGATCCTATTAGCACCCTGAGGTTGAAAATGCTACTTTGGAGTGTTGTAAGGAATGTGATTTATACTGGAAAGCAGCGACGATCTATCTTTCCCTATACACACAGCGCACATGAGGCTGGAGAGCTAAACCTACACGGCCTGAGCAAACAGCAGCAGGATAATTGGGGAGGAGGCTCCAGGCAGGGAGAGGAGCCTGGGAGGGATGCACTGGGGCCAGGGGATGCAGAGCTTGGGGCTGGGCAGGAATCCTGCTGCCCAGTGGGATCCCATCCCCACACCAGGGCAAACTGGTGCTGGAGGCTGCTGGTTTCCAGGCAAGGATTGGGGTGTCTGGGCTGTTTTCAGGGGTTCTGGTTTGGGAAGTACCCAGGTTGTTTCAGGGGTTCTGGTTTGGGAGCTGTTTCAGGGGTTTTGGTTTGGGAGATGTCTGGGCTCTTTTCAGGGGTTCTTGTTTGGGAGCTGCTTGGGCTGTTTTCAAGAGTTCTCCTTTGGGAAGTACCTCGGCTCTTTTCAGGGGTTCTGGTTTGGGAGCTGCCTGGGCTGTTTTCAGGGGTTCTGGTTTGCACAGGAGCTGTCTGGGTTGTTTTTAGGGGTTCTGGTTTGGGAAGTGGCTGAGTTGTTTTCAGGCGTTCTGATTTGGGAGGTGCTTTCAAGGATTCTGTTTTGGAGCTGTCTGGGCTGTTTTCAGGGGTTCTGTTTTACACAGGAGCTGCCTGGGTTGTTTTCAAAGGTTCTGGTTTGGGAGGTACCTGGGTTGTTTTCAGGGGTTCTGTTTTACACAGGAGCTGCCTGGGCTGTTTTCAAGGGTTCTGGTTTGGGAAGTTCCTGGGCTGTTTTCAGAGGTTCTGCTTTGGGATCCATAGTGTCCTTCTCCACTGCTGACCCTCTGATTCCTGAGCAGGACCTGCAGTGAGTCCCTGCCTGTGAGTCCATATCACAGATAGCACAATCTGCATGGGGAGCAGATGGAAATAAGAATGGAATGGTGCCTGAAGGAGGGCTGATTAGCCTTTATCAGATATGACACGCTAACCACCGAGGCTCCTCGCCGCAACACCGGGTTAAAATCTCTGCAGTGTCAAATTTCATCCTCCCTGAGCAAAGAGACACTTTCCATAGTGTTTGTGTGAATCTTCTGGATAAGCCCTGGAGACTGAAACCATCTCAGCTTCATCTGGGCATTAAAAGTCCCACCCACGTATTTAAAAAAAGCCCCAAACCCAGAAACGCAAAAGCTGACATTTACTCTAAAATGTCTTTTTCTTCCTGCATCGCTGCCTGGATCCCGTGTGAGCTGCCTCCTCCTCCTCACTGGAGCAGGGCTGGAGGTATCTCCTGGGCATTCCCACCTTTGGCCCCCCCTGGAAGCACAGGGATTATTTTGCACACTCAAAAGTGTGTGCATGAGCACACACAGGACACTAGCACAGTGTTTTCTGGGAGAAAAACCAACTAAAAAAAAAAAAAATGAAAGGAAAAAACCCCCAACCCTAAGCAGCCTCCGTGTCAAAAGCCCTTTTATAAAAGCCTCAGTAGCTGAAGAATTGCCATTGTTTCAGTCTCCAGTGAGTGCTAGTCTTAAAATATTTCCAGCTCAGAGCAGGCTTTGACATTCTGCCCAGACCCAGGAGAGGGAACAAACACGAGTTCAGAAATGTTTCTACAAGGCACAGATCCTTCTTTTGGGAGAGTCACATTCAGCATCTCCCATCCTGTGGCTGCATCCCCCCAACGTGGGGGAAACACCACAAAACACCCCTGGAAGCAGGGAGGGGAGAGAAGGCAAAGGGAGCTGGGTTGGTTTTCACACTTCTTTCATTAAGCTTTTCCCTCCTGAGCAGAAAAAAGTATTTTTTCCCCCAGAAATGCTGCACTCCAGGCTGCTCTTCCTGCTTGGATGCTGGTGGCTGTGCAGCCCTGAGTCCCCATCCCACTGGACGCCAGCAGATGGTCCAAAAGCACAAGGCTGTGCAGGCTGTGGAAGTGGAAGCAGACAGAAAGTCTGCAGTGAAATTCACCCCTTTTCAGCCTTTTTTTGTGTGTGCGTGTGCTCACAGTGATGCTGGGAGGGACAGAGGGAGGGCTGGGATGGAGGAAGCTCTCCAGGCTTCACTATTTCCACTCTGGATGGGCAGGAGGAGGATGGACAGAGGCAAATGGAACCATGGAATGGTTTAGACTGGAAATCACCTCATTCCAACCCCCTGCTCCATGTAGGACTTCTCCTGGGACAGTTTATCACCAATTTTTCATGGTTTGCCCCCTTCTCTCTTTCCAAAATAAAGAGAGGAGCTGAGATAAAACTTGTTCCACTTCTCTCAAAAGACTTTTTTGGCATAAAAATGCAGAAAGCTGCCGGAGGTTTGGAGGCTGTTGGGAATGATGTGGATGCCCTGGGGTCTGTGGGAAGCTGGTTCCAAGAGGCTGAAAGCTCCAGAGAGCAGAGCCAACCTGAGCTTATCTCAGCTCTGAGCACTCCTGAGGTTCGATAAAGGACATTGTTTACCCAGGAACAATGTGAGGTTAAAATTTAGTAAGTCCTTGTGCAACTCTTCATGGAGAGGCAGCAAGGACAAATAAACATCTCTGAAACACAGTCAGCACTCAGGCTCAGTGTTTAATTCATCCTCTGGAAATGCATCTTGTTTATAGCCATTCATTGCAGGGGCTTGCAACAGCAGGGGTCTGATCCACTCCAAATTTCAGGCAAAATAATATGATCCTCATTCTGCTCTTGTTTGTTCCTAGGAGAGAACACAAGGTCAGATCTTCAACTAGTACAAAGTTTGCTCTGAACTACTAAGTGGGGCTTTTTTTGTTTGTTTGTGTTTTAGGGGTTTTTTGCCTTTTTTTTTGTTATTGATTTTTTTTTTTTTTTATACAAAGCTTTTCCTCTGCTCTCTCCATTTCCATGCCTCCCTCTCCTTCCAGCCCAGGGTGCCAGAGGATTTGGGTTTCCTCCCTGGGTGATAAAGGCTTCTAGAAGGAATTAAGGCTGGGTGGCCCAAACCAGCAGCTCCAAGGCTGAAATTTGGGATTTCTCCTCTCTATTCCACCCCATGGAGACTGAGTGGGAGGTTTTTTGTTTGTTTATGTTTTAGGGTTTTTTTTGTGTTTTTGTTTTGTTTTGTTTTGTTTTATTTTCTGTTTGTTTGACAAAATTGTTCCTCTTCCTTCTCCCTTTCCATGCCTCCCTCTCCTTCCAGCACAGGAGGAGCCCAGGGTACCAGAGGATTTGTGTTTCTTCCTTGAATAAAGGCTTCTAGAAGGTGATAAAGGCTTCTACAAGGAATTAAGGCTGGGTGGTCCAAACCAGCAGCTCCAAGGCTGAAATTTGGGATTTCTCCTCTCTCTTACACCCCATGGAGATGAGCAGGGGAGCAACCACACGAGGGAGGTGCAGCTCCCTCCTCCCAGGGGATGCTGCGCTGAGAAATTCCCTTCTCTGGGAGCTGCTCCAGGCCCATCATTTCACAAAGCTCAGAGGGAGCAGTGCCAGCCTTATTGACAGAAACCCACATAAATTGGGTCATGCTGCCCATTCCCCCTCCCAGCTGAGCTCTCCTCGTGCTCTGGGGGATATTTGGGGGCAGGACACACACTGGCTGTGCTCACACTGCCCCAGGGCATTGCTCTTCTCCTCTAGGATGGGAGCCAAGGCTGCCCTGTGCCAAGGGCTGGGCGTGGAGAAGGGCGGATCCTGTTCCATTGAACAGCTCCATGGCACTGTGGGAGCCAGCCATGGGTCTGACCCACATGGAGCCCTCCTGTTGGAGCCCAGGAAATTCCTCAGGACCCTGTCAGGGGGCTCAGAGACCTTGGCACAGAGCCCCAGACCCCTGTGACTGTGACTGAGCCCTTGGAAAACACAATTACCAACCTTATATGAAGAATTCTGAGCCACGAAAGTTTAAGTAGAATGATAGTGAATTTATCACAGGGTGAAAAATAGGTTTTTGGGGTTTTTAGAATGGGGGTTCAGGGGGAAAGATGGAGGGAACTTGGCATGTCCAGCCTTTGTCCTTCTTCTTCTTCTTGTTCTCCATCTTCTGCTGTGATGGTGGCACTTTTGGATTGGTTTGGAGTAGAAGCTCACTGTCTAACATAGGTGATAGGTATTGGAGAGTAATTGTAAATATTGTACACCCTGGGGACAGCCAGTGAGCGAGCCAGAGCAAACTGCAGGAATCACCGACCCCTCCCAGCCTGCAAACTCGGAAGAGCAGCAAAAGAAATGAAAAACTGACTCAATGATGGCCAGCAGGGCTCTCCCAGGGCTTATCAAAGCCCAGGGACCTGGCTGAGGGTCCTAAACCTGTCCCCAAGGCCCCTCACACGAGGCTTTTCCTGAACATTCCTTACTGCACCCCCTCCGCTGATTTCAGCGCCATTAAAATGTTTTCCACCACCACCACCTCTCTCAATTATCAATGTTTTTAAAAAGCCATTCAAGAGAATTCCCCATGAAATTATTTTGATTTCCCGCCCCTCCATCTATTTCCAAACTAATGAGATTAATTGAGAGCTACAAACATTTTCCAAGGGCCCAAGGCAAGAGCGATGGCAAACACATGTAACCGTTCCCAAGGATTGCATCCATCCTTCCCAGCTCAGAGCATCCCTCCCGACACGGGGCTGCATTCTGCACTCTCAGAAGGTGCTCAGGTTTGGAAACCTTTGATATTTTTTCTCCCTCCTCCTTTGAGGAAGGAAAAAGAAAGTGCCTGAGGAATGAGAGCTGTCAGAGGCAATAATGTGAGATCTCACTCGTGGCTGGGGGGATTTTGAGGGGGTTTTTTTCTCTCTGGTCTGGTGTTAACTAGGGAACTTCAAACAGAGAAACGAGCAGGAATTTAGGAAAGTTTTACCTCTCTCTCTCAGCCTCCAGGTAGGAAAAGAAAAATGAAATCTTCCAAACCCAATAAGCTGCAAAGCAAAGCTGACAATTGCCCTGTTCCCCTCACGGGCGTTTGTCTGCTCCTGGTGTTGGATTCCTCCCATCCCGGTGTAATCAATAGGACAAATCTCAGGTGTCACTGCTCTCCTGGCCCCCACAGGCTCCTCCAGGATTGATGGCAGCAAACAGCCCTTCAGAGGCGGCTGGCAGGCTCTGAGTAAGGATAAATAAAGGGAGAGATTTGTTACGTTGTGGTGGAGCAGCCTCTCAGCATCACCTTCCCTCAGGTGCTGCTTTAAAACAGGGTGAAAGAAAACCTTAAAAAAAAACAAACAGTAAAGCCCCAAACCCTGCAGAATTCAACGTATAAACACACACAGCAGTGAGGAAGATGGTTTTGGAACTGCTGAAAACATTTATTAGCATGGAACTCCTCCATCTCCAAAGCCCAGTTTGTGCAAACTCAGGGACTGATGAGGGCAGGGTTAATTAAGGTGAAGAACGGATTTGCTCCTGTGCCATGAGGGTTTTAGCCTCATTCCCCATGGAATCATGGAATTTGGGGTGGAAAAGACCTTAAAAGTTTTCTCCCACCCCTCTCTCATGGACAGGGACACCTTCTGCTGGACCAGGTTGCTCCAAGCTCCATCCAGCCTGGATGAGGATGAGTCCCATCCAGCCTGGTAAGGCTGAAATCCGTGAGGATTTTTAGCCTCACTCACCATGGAATCACAGAATTTGGGGTGGAAAGGACCTTAAAGGTCTTCTTCCACCCCTCTCTCATGGATAGAGACACTTCTGCTGGACCAGGTTGCTCCAAGCCCCATCCAGCCTAATGAGGCTGAAATCCATGAGGATTTTTAGCCTCACTCACCATGGAATAATGAAATTTGGGGTGGAAAGGACTTTAAAAGTCTTCTCCTACCCCTATCTCAAGGACAGGGACACTTCTGCTGGACCAGGTTGCTCCAAGCCCCATCCAGCCTGGCTTGGACACTTCCAGGGGCTCAGAGGTGCTTCCAAGCCCTCTCCTCACAGGACAAGGATGGATTTCCATGGGAGCAGAGGGAAGATGGTGTGAGATGCCCATGGAGCTGAATCACACCCTTGGAAGGGTGCCCAGGAGAGGAGGATCCTCCCAGCAGCACCATCAGGGAACCTGGGTGGCCAAGGAACAGCCAGCACAACAGCCTGGCCAAAATGACCCATCCTGTGGTGGATCCCCTCCCCAGCAGCCTCTGACAAGCTAAAAACCTCCAGTTTATTAAAGATCCATTCCTGCCCTCATAAAAGCTGCCTTGTCTGGTGGCTGGAGGCTGCAGGATGTTATGGTTGGAATGTTCCTCAGCCCTTGTGTCATTTAGAGCCCCACCAGCTGTGCAAGGAGCTGCTTTCCCCCACCCCAGACAGGCAGAGGTGATGTTTTCTGTGATCTCCATGATGTCACCAGCTCCCCTTTGATGTGTGCAAGGCAGGGACTTTCAAGGCTCATTGGTCTGGGGGTAAATTTGTCTGAGCACTGCTTGGGACATGGTCCAGGAGGATGGAGGGGAAGAGGCTGATCCCTGTGTCCTTATTCATTAGGGCTGTGGTGAGGCAAAAATGAAATAAAAAAAAAAATAACATAAAACAAAACAAAACAAAACAACTAAAAAATAACAATAAAATAACAATAAAATAACAATAAAAATAATAATGAGAAGAAGGAGAAGGAGAAGGAGAAGGAAAAGGAGAAGGAGAAGGAGAAGGAGAAGGAGAAGGAGAAGGAGAAGGAGAAGGAGAAGGAGAAGGAGAAGGAGAAGGAGAAGGAGAAGGAGAAGGAGAAGGAGAAGAAGGAGAAAAAGAAGAAAAAGAAGAAGAAAAAGAAGAAGAAAAAGAAGAAGGAGAAGAAGGAGAAGAAGAAGGAGAAGAAGGAGAAGAAGGAGAAGAAGAAGGAGAAGAAGGAGAAGAAGGAGAAGAAGGAGAAGAAGAAAAAGGAGAAGAAGGAGAAGAAGGAGAAGGAGAAGGAGAAGGAGAAGGAGAAGGAGAAGGAGAAGGAGAAGGAGAAGGAGAAGGAGAAGGAGAAGGAGAAGGAGAAGGAGAAGGAGAAGGAGTCACTTCCATGAGGAAGTGCCCAGCAGAGGCTGTAGGAACAGTGTGTCCCCACCACTCCCACCCTGGCCACTTGCTGGGACAAATCCCTGTCCCAGACCTCCTCAGGAACAGGAATTTCTGCAGGTATTTATCCTGCAAGCAGCCCAGAACTGGATTAAGATAAGGTGACGATGTGGAAATGCCTGTCAGGCCCACAAACCTGCAGGGCAAATTAAGCAATCATGTTCCCAGGACATACATAAAAATAAGTAAAAAAACACTATTAATCCATAGCAACAAAAGGAGATGGCATGGCAACAGCAGCAACAGCAAAACAAAACAGCAATGAGAGGAGGGCACAGAGGGGAGAGGGAAAATCAAGCCCTGCTCTGGCTTTTTGGAGGTTTTTAAGGACCCCCAAAGGGTTTTTTTTGGGAGATGTTGCATCACAGGTGGGAGAGGCAGAGCATGATCTGGGTCCCAGATCCTCAGGGCTGGCAGCAGAGCAGGGCAGGGAGCTGAGGATCCCAAATCCAATTTGTTTTGTATTTTTTTTCTAAATTAAACCAAAACATCAACAGCAGCTCTTAATTACCTCACAAAGATGAGCTGCAGAGGAAAAAAGAACCTTTTACTCCTTAGGGCTGAAGTTCTGTGGATTTGCTGGATGAAACAACCCAGCCCAGGAGTGAGCAGCTCCTCAGGGGCAGCTGCTTTGCTCCCACCCCAAAAACAACGATGCTTTCAGCTCTCTGGAGGGCAACATCCCTCTAGGAAACAAACCTGGGCTAAACCCAGCCTGCAAACACAGCTCCATGGCTGTTTTTGAACCCGGGCAGAGCTGTGGCTGCGTGGGAGGAGCGTGATGGAAATAAGCCCTAATGGGTGTTAATTTGGAGTGGGAAGTTTGTGAGTCAGGCAGGGGTGCAGGGGAGGAGTGGGCAGCAGCCACGATGCCAAGCAGTGCTGAGCTGAGCTCCTGCTGCTTGCTGAGAAGGTTTTTTTTTTGTGCTGGGAGCACCCCAGTGGGGCTGGGAGGGTTTGGAAGGAGAAGGGGAACTGCAGGGAGAAGGAATTGCATCCAGGCAGTTTGGCTGGATCAGAAGCCCACGCTCAAAGGATGGCTGTTAACAGGAGATTTTCCATGCTGTGAGAGCCAAAGCAAACACAGTGAAACTTAATTAAATGCCTGCCTGCTAAAATAATAATTTTCTTATGAATTGAGGAAGGTAAAATAAAATGAGAGATGGACCTGATAAAGGAACTGTAATTCTCCAGGAGAAGCACATGGGTGGAGAGCACAGAAAAGGGGGTTTGCTGGTGGGGAAGGTCCTTCTCTTTTCCCTGCTGCAGATCCAGGGCTGTGCCAGCTGCTGAAGCCCTCACAGACTGCCTGTCTCCATCCCAAAGCATGGACACCAACCCAGAGCTGCTCCAGGAATGGTGCTGTCTGAATTCCTGACAGCAAGTGGAAATATTAATGCTTGTCTGGAGGAAAGAGTGAAAAAAAAACCCCCTGTGAATGGCTGGGATTTTCATTGTGCTCTTGGGAAGAGGGGAGGCACCTCCTCTGAGGGGGAACAAGGAACTTCTGCGTGCTGAGAACTTGCTCGGTGTAGCTTTGGACAGGGAAAAAAATCAGCTGGAAGAAAGCCCTCCCAAGAAAGGGGTGACTGGTAAAACCATCATCATCCAGACAACCCAGGAGAATAATTTCAGGAGGTAAAGCTGGGTTTAAAAAAAAAAAAGAAGAAGAAATAAAAGAGGCCTTGAACCATGCACCTGCAGGATGGGGTGCCCCAGAACAGGAGTGAGTGCAATGTGTGCTCCTGCTCCCAGGTCCGCAAACTGCAGACACAAAAACGAGACAGAGATTCCTGCTCAAAGTGTCTCTCTGAATGTTATTTCCATTTAGAATGGGAAAAAAAAGCTTAGGATGGAGGAGTGAATTTAATCTTTAAAGGGCTGGGAGTCTGCTGCCACTGCTGCTCCAAGCCCAGGGTGTTCAGCATCTCCAGGATCTCAGAAAGAAAAGGTTTCCATCCCTCCCTGGTCTGGGATAGCACTAATAAAATGTAGTAAAACTGAAAGAATAAGAAGACATTTGGAGTTTTCCTCTATTTTTGGGCGTTGGCTTCACCCCAGCACTGCTGGCTCCAGCCAGTGCATTTGGCTGCTTAGGTTTGACTCAGGGTTTGTGGGTTCAGTACTTTCATATACCTCAAACCCATAGGGGAAGGGTTAGGCCAAACCCCTCTTTTTTCATTAGTTTAATAAATGTGATCATCTCCAAAAAGTTCAGTTTTCTAACTTACTCCAAATGCAGATATTCCTTCCTTCCCCATAAAAAAAGCCAAACCCAGGGATTGAGAGACAGGATTTGGACCCTACTTTATTTGGCATTTACTCTTGTAGATACACTGAACATTACTTCATGGCTGAAATTAGAGAAATAAACTCACTAATAAAATAAACTTATAACTTTTACCCCTCTTTGTCTTTCTCTGGGAATCAGGAATGGCTTAGCCTGTACAATAATTATACTGTAAGCACAGCAAAAAAATGAATAGTTCTTGACTCCTGCCATTCCCAGCCCTTCCCACCAAAGGGGGAGAAAAAACTCTTGGCAATAAATTAAAAACAGTTTTATTTACCTTGAACTACTCAGCCAAGAATGCACATTATTTAGGGACTGGAATAAAAAGCCATTCACTCTAGTTCAATTGGCCATTTAGTTCAATTTGTGTGTGTTACTGCAGGTAATTACTATGGTAATAATGTACTGTAATCTGTGCTGATTTGGAACTTGTCCTGTTTCTGTATTAATAATAAGTGCCATATATGTACTAATTACCAGTTTGTTACCATGGTTATTTGCGTAGATGCCATGTTAATGATACCCTGGAAACATAAAGCAATCACATTTTTGAATTAAATCTTTGTGGCCTCTTTAGTGCTAAAAGCCCAATTCACATAAAATAATGATGAAGAAAATGAGCTCATCGGGGCTGCCTCGCCAGCCAGCTGATTAGCCGAGCTGCATAAATATATGGCTTTGCCATACTGAAAAATTAGAGCCTCCAAAACATTTTCCATGGTTGCTAAGTAACTCCCCAAAGATGACATCACTTACAGGAACACGCGCTGCCAGATCTGTCATGCACACGTATTTATAGAGCCCGGCCCCGCCAGAGGTGTCAGGGGCTGGCTGCCAGCCAGGGACAGGGGGCAAAAAATGGGCACATCCCTCCTTTCCCTCCTCAGACGCACCCACAGGCAGCCCTGGCTCCGTGCAGGCAATGCAGAGCTTTTATTTTTTGGGATTATTTAAAGCCGGGAGGGACCCGCGCGATCCCCGCTCGGCAATAATTTCACACTGCGAGGCCCGGGCTGGTTTGTGTCTTTTCTTTCTCTTCCAATTGAGCTGAGCAGCACATTTTGGGGATGATTTGTTGGGGATGTGGACTGGAAGGGACAGGCTGCTGCTGCTTCCCAGGCTGAGGGAACGCTCCCGCGTGTCACTGGCTGCTGGGCAGAGCCCTCGAGGTTTTCCATGGGGTGATGACCAGCTCTTATCCTTACAGCCTTCCATCCCACTTTTCCTGCTATTCCCACACTGCAGCCACCTCTCTGGCCATGCTGGATGCACATCACAATTAAAAATAGTTCCTTGGCAACAAAACCGTTCCCTTTTCCCCGAGCTTGGAGTAAACAATGGGTCCTTCCTACCCGGCAATTAATGGCAATTCCTTAAGCAGATGACACTGGGAGAAGGGCTGGGGAGAGCTGCAGCAGGGAGACTCTGCGAGCCTGCAGACAGCCTGTGGGTCCCAGCCTGACCCCTGCTGCTGTGGGTGAAGCTTGGTGTGTCTGGAGCTGTTTCAGATCCTTTGGGAGCAGCAAGACCCAGAGCTAAAGGAGGGAGAGGGGTTTGGGCACCCCAGATTGGAGCTGGGGGTCTCCTCTCTCACTGGCAGGGTCTGTCCAGGAGAAATCAAGGAGGTGGGAAGGAACATCCTGATGAGTGTGCCTGGGGGAAAATCCCTGTCCTGGGAGGACAAACAGCCCCGGAATCCTGGCCAAAAGCCCTGGGGAAATCACAATACCCATTGGTGAAGTGTCCTGCCTCTCAGCAAGTCAGGGATGAGGCATCCACTGGAGGGTGTCCCAAGCTTTCACCCATGAAGGAAGCCCTGGCCCGGGGTTGTGGTTTTCCTCCAGTTATCCTCTGTTTTCCTCCCTCTGCTTTGGCCCGAGGCCATCCCAGCGTTTCCCTCCCCGCTCCTGCAGAGCCCAGTCCCACAGCGGATGCCATGTCACTTGAAAAGCTACTTAGTGCTCTTTATTATCTGGTCATTATTTTTCCACTGAAGCCTGAGATAAGCAAAGCATAAATCAAACCAGAACAGGAGCCACTTGGAGCAGGTAAAGCATGGAAAAGATTTTAATCAGCGATTCTGGGCAAGAAAAGCAAAAAGAGGGAGAGGAAGGGAGGAAAGGGGGAGGGAAGAGGGGGGAGAGAAACAAAGAAAGGGAAAGAAACACCACTTGTTGTTTGTGGGATGAAGACAAATGTTTCCAAAGCCACATTTTCCACATGACGCCCAGTAAAAGCTCTTGGTTTGATTATTAATCACAGGGCAGCCTCCATCCATCACTCCATCCCTCCCTAGCTGTTTGATGTGCCACCCTCCCCTCCCACAGCCCCCGCACTGGGCAGCTGTGACAGGGGACAGCAAAGCTCGGGAACTTCTTCCAGTAAAGAAAATGCCATCAAATGTGCAATTTTCCAAATAAATAGAGGAGGAAATAAATAAGAGAGCATCAGGGAAGCTGCTGCCGTGCCGGTTGGATCCCTCTGCCTCTCGAGACTTCTGGAGAGCTGCTGACACTGGGAGCGTCTTCTGAAATGGATGGACTTTGCCTCTTGCCTCATACATCTGTTTAATGACCTCTCCTCGCAGGCACTTGACATGTGATTTATGGGATATAAATTTTACCTCTCCGCTGCTCGGGGTGTCGCAATCCCCGCGCTCCGCAAGGTGAGAGCGCCTCGCCCCGCCGGGATGGCTCCCTCAGCTTCCTGCTCCAGCAACTTTCTTCCTCAGGCCTTTCCTTTAAAACCAAAAATAATAACAATAATAATAAAAACAACCCCCCAAAAGCCCAACCCCTAACAGATCCTAAGAAAAAAATGTGTTTTTTCCTCTCTGAAAGAAAACTGCTGCTGACACAGCGTTCAAGGCTGGCGGTGCTTTGCAGAAAAAGCAAACAGCAGCATCCCGGCCGATTTCCTGCAAATAATAATAATAACAACAAATACGTATATAAATAAATAAGTCCTTAATTCTTTTACTGGCATCCGTAGCCTCTGATTCATAAATTCATCAGGACTTTCCCAGGATGTCAGTTTTGGCAAATGAGCCCTGAGTTGCTTCATGCTAATGGAGCGGTGGGCTGCCTGACCTCAGGAAATAGAGAGGCCAAACATGAAAAAACAGAGCCGGGTTCAAGGCTGGGGCTGTGAACCCCAGATTTGAGGGTGAGGTCGGCGAAGGGTCAGGCAAGCATTGTGTGCAGCGCGAGGGAGAAACGCTGGTTTCTATTTAAAGCCTTTCATGCGGCTGCCAGAGCGCTCTGGGCATTGTGTGCGGGAGCAGCCCGGCGATTGAGAAATGCGCCTTGGATGGGGATGCTGACTGCAGGAATGGGGAAAAAGATTGGAAACAGCCACGCTCACGTGTTGCCAAAGCCTCCCCTACCTTGGGAAGAAAGGGAGGGCGAGATCCGCCTGGCTCTTTTCAGCGGCTAACGCAGATGGATTTGCTCTGGCGTTTAAGGGTGATGGATGTGCCAGGTACTATTCATTAGCAATGATTTGTTGGGGCCAGCGTAGCTCGCCTGCCCATTAGGACGCATTTACTTCGCAGGTTAGTAATGATGGGTGCGCTTAATAGTTCCTAAGTATGGGAGGGCATTAAAAAGCCCTGCAAGAGAAGGCTATCGATATTTACAGCTTCAATTTGTTGGGGGAGGAAACCAGTGCGTGTGCCTGGAATGGGTGTCCGCCCCAGTTCCTGCTCCTAGAAGTGGGTATTGGTATGGAGAAGGCTGGAGCAAGGGGGAATAGCTCTGAATCAGGTTATGTTTTGACCCCAACACAACCCAGTGATGTGGTAGTGGTTGATTTTTGGCTCCTTCTGAGGGAAACTGAGGCCCAAACCCAAATTTGAGCACATAGACTCAGGTGGGTCAGAGCCCTGTTGGGTTTGCCTCTCCAGCAGCACCATGGGCCACGATCAGAGGAGCAGGAGGTCATTGACTGAGGGATGATTATGGCTATTACATCCCAATTCCCTTCCCTTTCCCTCCCCCCGGCTCAGAGCAGGCTCAGCTCGGAGTGAGACCCTGCTAACAGCCCTCAGCCATTTAGTTAAGCCCCGATTTTTCATTAAAATAGCACATATGGCTATCAAGCATCACAAGGTCACGGGGCTGCATTGTCTCAGCTTAATACGATGCCATTAAGGCTGGACCATCACGTCTCCCATACAGCAGGTTCAGCAGCACAAGATCAAGCATTGGGCAAGACTGCAATTTCCTCCTGTCCTCCTGCTATGATCTTATCAGAGTCTGACTGATCTCCGTGTACCAAATCGTGCTGGAGAGCATTAAATATCGAGAGAGGCCTCCGTGGGGAGGGTGGGTCACACCCGGCTCCCTTTGTGTCACACCATCCCTCTCCTGCCTCAAGAAATCTCACAGAAATCTCAAGAAAACTCACAGAAATCTCTGTGAGTTCATATTTTATCTTTACCATTGGTGGTGGGTTGTATTTTGAAGCCTGATCTCTAATCAAGTCTACATGGGCCTAATTTTGCTGTCCTCATATCCATGGTGCTGGCCTGAGACCCTTGGCATGGTGGCCATTCCTGCTCTCTGCAACGTCCAGCAACTCTTTTATTTGTCTCTCAAACAACCAGATAAGAATAATTCATTTCTTCCAGCTTTTATCTTCCTGTCTGAGCTACAAGTGCCTGCATGGAGTCCCTTTATTTCACCCTGCAGAGTTCCTGGCCTAGCAGGGCCCTGCTCTCCGTACTCCACGAGATGCAGGAAGGCTGGAGAACAATTATGGAGCAGAGGTAGGAAAAGGCAAGATTGGGAGCTGCCTGGTGGCTTTATTGAGCCATGCAAAGAGGTGGCACTCACTGAGTCCCTGGCACTGGCACAGGTGTGTACGTGTGCCCAGCTGGGAGGTTTTGTGCTGAGATGAAAGCGTGTAAATAAAGGCAGGGTTGTGTGAGCCCTGCCAAGGAGGAAGCATCTCACAAGATCTCCAGCAGAAGGGTTTGCAGAGCAAACACAAGTGTTGTTTCATCTCAGAGGATGCCAAGCCCCCCCTGAGAGGGGGCAAGGACCCCATGAAAGGGACATGGTGGTTTTCTTGGTGAGCACACACGGCTATGCTGGGTCACTGAGGGCGGACAGGAACCAGAGGGTGGCAGTGAGAAGAGGCTTCCTTGCAAAACAGACTCACCAAATCCCCAAAATAGATAAAAATGCAAACCCCAAGCTCTTCTGCCACCATTTGAGCCAGAAGAGCTTAAAAGATAATGAGCTAATTGAGGAATGGAGGCCATCTCCCCACAGCTATGTGTCAGCTCCTATTAAATCTGCTCCAGAACATTCACTGAGAGTACACAGCCCCTCTCTGGAGGTATTGATCATTTATTTTCCAGGCCCTGTGCTGCCCCTTCCCTTGGGCAGGCAGGGATGGAGGCTGAGGGTGGCTTCCCCCACAGACAGCCCATCAGCTGCAATTGTTTTCTAGTGAAAATAGATGTTCAGTATTGATCCCTCTCCCTCCGTGGAGTCCGGGGGCCTTCTCCTTAGTTACTCTAATAAAACACAACTAATTAAATTTGTGCCTTGCTTTTTCAATATTGCATTATCCTAATTACTAATTAAGGGGGACCACGTGTAAGGGGGAGGCATTATTCCCTGCAAAAGATCCCCCTAATGGCCTAAATGACATCTCGGGGAAGGAGGAAATCTTTCAGCAAAGGCCAAGACTGAGGCTGGGGAAAGGATCCCTGGGGGCAACTTAACGAGGAGAGGCTCTTTAACCCTTCAGCTGCTGCCCTGGAATTTGCTGAATCACGGGAAAATAGCAGTGCAAAGCAGGCAGGAAAAGGGAAAATTGGGGTGGAATTGGAAGGAATGGGGGGATCTCTGTGTGGAAAGCATGGCAGGGGAGAGTTGAGGGAGAGGATTTTCAGGAGCAGTGTGTTGCCTACTCCTACATTGTGATGGTGTTCACAGGGGTTGTAGGATGAGGGAAGAGATGAGGATCTGACTCCATGTTTCAGAAGGCTTGATTTATTATTTTATTATATATATTACATTAAAACTATACTAAAAGAATAGAATAAAGGATTTCATCAGAAGGCTAGCTAAGAAAAAGAAGGAATGATAGGAAAGGCTTGTGGCTTGGACAGCGAGTCCGAGCCAGCTGACTGTGATTGGCCATTAATAATAAACATCCAACATGGGTCAATCCCAGATGCACCTGTTGCATTCCACAGCAGCAGATAATCAATGTTTCCATTTTGCTCCTGAGGCCTCTCAGCTTCTCAGGAGGAAAAGTCCTAAGGAAAGGATTTTTCATAAAAGATGTCTGTGACGCCACATGTCCTCCCACACGTCTTGGCCTCTCTGGCCAGTCTGGGGACATACCAGAGCTGGGCCTTGGCAGGGAGGAACGAGGCCTTTCAAGCCTGTACTCGACACCCTGCCCTCGTCAGGGCTGTGCCAGAAGGGCTTTGTTCTGTTCCAAGTGGAAATAAACACACAGAATCACTGAGGGCATTCTCTGGGGCACTGCTGGCAGAGGGGAAATCTCACTGCTCTGCACTTCAGGGGGTCCCAGGGGCTCCAGGTAATGCAGCACTGGGACTTGTGCTGAGCAAGGGACACTGTTGCAGACACCTTTTATGAAAAATGCTTTTGCTAGGATTTTTCTCCTGAGAATCTGAGAGGCCTCAGGAACAAAATGTAAACAATGGTTATCTGCTGCTGTGGAATGCAACAGGTGCATCTGGGATTGGTCTCATGTGGTTGTTTCTAATTAATGGCCAATCACAGTCAGCTGGCTTGGACACAGAGCCCAAACCACAAACCTTTGTAATCACTCTTTCTTATTCTATTCTTAGCTAGCCTTCTGATGAAACCTTTTCTGATGAAACCTTTTCTTCTATTCTTTTAGTATAGTTTTAATGTAATATATATAGTAAAATAATAAATCAGCCTTCTGAAACATGGAGTCAGATCCTCATCTCTTCTCTCATCTGAAAACCCCTGTGAGCACGGTCACAGGACACCAGATTAAAGCCAGGCTTAAACCAGACTGCTGGCAGAGCAGACTAAGCTGGTCTCTGCACAAAGATCTTTGAATAAATCCCAAACTTCCTTTAACACTCCCCAGGGACTGAAGCCTGTGCTGGGCTCGCTGACCCCCTCCCAGCTGGAGTTCACCAATATTTTAATTTCATTTTCCACGTGAGTCATGGCTGTTCTGGCTCTGTAAGTCCTCAGTTCATTTCTCGCATGGCTCTTTTTAGAAACAGACTTTTCCCCCCTTAAATACGTGGCTTGGAAGTGTGAGCTGAAATTTATGCTGGAAGGAATTGGGGAAGACTAGCAAATAGGTATTTGTGGGAATAAAAAATAATATTTTGGGCATTGTAGAGAATTCCACAATGCTGGGACTCAGGAAAAGCAGCTTTGCCACAGATTTTGGCATTTACTGGAGCTTCCCAGGGCACTAATGACCCTTCACCTTTGGGATGAAGTTTTCAGGTCTCCACTTAGGAGGAGCCACCAGCATTTGACATCTAGGGAAAGTGAAGCATCAAAACAGGGATTATTACAGCATGAGCACCTTCCAAACCCTCCCCATTTCCCTTTCCATGGTGGTTCGTGTGTTGCTTTATGGAGCACTGCTACAGACAGAAATTGGCCAAGGAATCATTAATGGAAATTTCAGAAGACTCCAAACAATGTCAATGTCTACGATTTGGCATCGTGTTGGTTTCCATTCTGCCCACAAATGAAACTGATCATGGCTCTGTTTTGGCTTATTTTATCTCTCCCTTCCTCAGAGTGATTGAAATCTTAATAATCAAGGATAATATCCACGCCAAAGTTTTAAGCAATAAACATATAAACAGAATGAAGAGAAGCAGAATGCTCATGTCTCTCAACAGTGCAAATGGTTCAGTTTTATTTTGCTGTAGCAGATGTTAAGTTTCCAATAATAAAATAAAATAAAAAATCTAAGGGAGACATTTAGCAAAGTATAGCTTTACACTGCAGAGTTATCACTCCAATTTCAACTGGGACTATAAAGTTTTATGAGCTATTAAATTGCCCTAAACCTCCTTTAACACACCAGCTCTAATGCTGGAGATTAACCATTTAGGAAAAGGAGGTTACCTTGGCTGGGGATGGGGTTTTCCTGCACTCTGATTCAGTCCATAACACTTTGCTGTGGCAGAGCCATTTGCTGCCTGTGTGGTTGGTAATTTGCCCTGGTGCCCTGCAGGTAACGCAGCTGCAGGAGCTGCCACAGCACCAGGAGCATCCAGGACTGGGATGGATGCTCAGAGAGCAGAGGGAGCAGCTCAGCTCCTTGGCTGGCTGCATTTTGCTTCTCCCCATCCCTTCACCCATTCAAAAGGGATGCTCAGGGTTTCTTCTCCCTCCATTTCACAGAATTCCAGGCTGGATTGGGTGAGAGAGGGTTTAAAGCTCATCCACTCCCATGGGCAGGGACACCTTCCGCTGTCCCAGGGTGCTCCAAGCCCCATCCCAGCTGGCCTTGGTCACTTCCATGGATCCAGAGGCAGCCACGGCTGCTCTGGGCACCCTGTCACGGCCTCAGCATCCTCACAGAGAAGAATTCCTTCCCAATGTCCCATCTAACCCTGCCCTCCTTGTCAAAATCTCTCTCCAGGCTTCTTGTAAGCCCCTCTAGGTACAGGAAGGTGCCTCATGAAACCTTCTCCTCTCCAGGCTGAACAATCTCCAGCTTCCTTTTTGTTTGGGTGACAAATCCACCTGCACATGGCCTTTGACTGTGTTCTATCACCTTGCAGACGAGATCTTTGATTCTGGCTGGAATGCCCTGGGTGCTGGAGCTGCCTGAAGTGAAGCTTCCTGACCCAGGAAAAGGTGAAGTGTCAGCTCTAGTGGCACTTGCAGAGCTCTCTCCAGAGGGGGGACTTAAAAACACTCCAGCCACATCCACAGAGTGTCACAGCACCTTCCAGAAGCTCAGGGCTGTTTGATTGATTTTTAAACAGGCACAAACCCAGGAGCAGAGGTGGCCTGGATCCGTGGGATGATCCTCAGCCTCTCCAGGGGGATCTGTGGGGCTTTGCCACCTGCAATCTGCCAAATCACCCCCCTTCACCCCTTCTGGGCACCAAACCTCTGGCCAAGTCATCATTTTGCCTGTAAGGTAGTCCAGCTGCTTGGCCACATCTGGGAACATCTGTCCTGAGAGACCTGGGGCTGTCTCACGTTGATGACTTGCAGGGATCTGGCGTTTCTCCTAAAATTTCTGCTCTAGCTCCTCTTCTGCCATAAGCTCTGGAAAGCCTCTCCTGCCTGGCTGGCCTGGAGCCCTGCTGAGGGCTGGGGTGCAGGAGAGGGCCCTGACATGAAATCAGAGAATCCCAGAAATCACAGAATGTTTTGGGTTGGAAGGAACCTTAAAGATCTGTCGCAGACATCTTTTCATGAAAAATTCTTTCCTTAGGATTTTTCCTCCTGAGAAGCTGAGAGGCCTCAGGAGCAAAATGGAAACAATGGTTATCTGCTGCTGTGGAATGCAACAGGTGCATCTGGGATTGGCTCATGTTGGTAGTTTGTAATTAATGGCCAATCACAGTCAGCTGGCCCGGACTCTCTGTCTGAGACAGATGCTTTATCATTCCTTTCTATTCTTAGCTTAGCTAGCCTTCTGATGAAACCTTTCCTTCTATTCTTTTAGTATAGTTTTAATGTAATATATATAATAAAATAATAAATCAAGCCTTCTGAAACATGGAGTCAGATCCTCCTCTCTTCCCTGATCCAAGAACCCCTGTGAACACCATCACAAAAATCATCGAGTTCCAACACATTTCCACCTTTCCCTGCTGTTCCTTGGACTTTTTGGGACCTTGTGGGAAGCCACCAGCAGGAGAGGTGGGAGCTGCTCCCCAGGAATGAGCAGGGACACAGAGGGCAGGGAAGAGAGAGGCTGGGCCATCATGGCTTGGGGTTAACGTGCACAGAGCCAGGGGACGGAGAGGCGCTGGGAGAGGGCGGCTCCTTCCCGGGAGGAGTTTGGAAAGAAAGGGTAACCCCTGCTCTATTTTTGAAAGAAAAGTCTCAGAGGCCTTCTCCTGCATCCTGAAAAGGCCAGGGATCTGCAGCAGCACGGGGGGGCTGGCAGCCCCAGGGGTGGGAAATGCCTCCTCCCAAAAGCCTGATCCCATTTCCCCTGAGATAAGATCTGCCAGGACTGGCTTTTTCCCCCTAAATTTTTTGAAGGTATTTCCTACTTGGAGCCTTTATGGATGGTTTCCCCTGGCTGAGGGCTGAGCAGTCACCTCCCCAAGCCAGGCAGGGTGGCTTCCCCACACCCACACTGCCCTTAAGAACCTTGGGGAGATGCTTCAAAGCCTCTGGTACCTGTGAGGGGAACCAGCCAGGCCCCATCATCAGTCTCCTACATCACAGCACAGCCCACATTCCAGGTGGGGCTCCTCTGGAGAGCCTTTGCTTTCTTCCCAACCATCTGCTGTGGTTAGAATCCTGCCTGGGACTTGAATTCATGTACAGGTTGGTGCAAGAGCCCAGCCTGTCCTGGGGAGCAGGAGGAGGTCTTCCCACTTTGATCCTTCCTGCACTTTGAGGACATGGTTCACCAGCTCTGTGCACACTGCAGCCTTTTTCTTCCTGATTAAAAAGATATATTTTGCTGTCTGAGGTGCCTCAGACATCAGCAGAAACTGCATTAAGAACAGCAGAGTTTTCTCTTTGAGTTCTCTTTAACTGCATTACAGTGCCATGAAGTTAAACATTACATAGGAACATAAATAGGGTTGGACTCGATAATCTTAAAGGTCTGTTCCAACCTAAATGATTCTGTGATTCAATCCAGCAAGCCCCAGGCTTCAGAGAGGCTCTGACTAAGCCAATCTTCAGTGGTGCAGATGTGTCCCATGTCCTGTGTGACAGAAAAACAAGGTTTAACTGATGTAAGCTTGTAGAATAACAGGGCAGTCCATCTAAAATTAGCTGGAGGTTGAAACTTTTCAAGCCATTCTTTCTTCTGCAACTGGGGAAGAAATCCCTCAGCTGTAGCACCCTACTTTGCTGTGGGTATTTCTATTGAGCAACTTGTGAGGCTGACTCAGAGAGATTTCCTAACACCTCTTCCCTGCCTGCACTCCCCAGACAGCAAACAGCAGCTCTGGGAGACACAGAACCACTGTTCTCACTCATCCCAGCTGGGCTGGCCAGCCTGGAGCCACATGGAGATCCACTGGTTCCCTTCCCAAGGCTGAGAGTTTCTCTCTGCCATTTTAATTACCCTCAACGGGATGAGGAACACCCTAAAAACTCCACATATCCTAATAATGCTTGAGCTCTCTGTTGTCTTCTTCCCAATGTTGGGTTGAGGCAGCCCTGGTAGAGCAGCCCAATTCTTTAGTGGTTCCTACAAGAGGAATTTCCTGGGAAGCAGATCCCAGCTGGAGCGGGGAATGGTCTCATGTGGCAGCCACAATGTCCCAGCTTGCTCTGCTGGGTGTCCCCACTCGTGTGTTGTCCTCTGTGACCATGGTGCTCACAGGGGTTTTCAGATGAGGAAAGAGACGAGGATCTGGCTCCATGTTTCAGAAGGCTGATTTATTATTTTATGATATATATATTACATTAAAACTATACTAAAAGAATAGAAGAAGAGGTTTCATCAGAAGGCTAGCTAAGAATAGAATAGAATCAGACAGAATGATAACAAAGGTTTGTGGCTCGGGCCCTGTGTCCAAGCCAGCTGACTGTGATTGGCCATTAATTACAAACATCCAACATGAGATTAATCCCAGATGCACCTGTTGCATTCCACAGCAGCAGATAAACATTGTTTACATTTTGTTCCTGAGGCCTCTCAACTTCTCAGGAGAAAAAAATCCCAAGGAAAGGATTTTTCATGAAAAGATGTCTGTGATAGTCCTCACTCTTGGTCAGAGAGAGCAGCAGACCCAACATCCCACCAGGTGCTCTGTTATGAAACCTTCAGGGTTAAAATAATGGCAGGAAATGCAAGGTCCTGTCCAAACCATGGGCAGGCAGCATTTCCAGCCCCTTCACCTGCCTCCTGCAGCTCCTCTGCTCTGCTCCTGCTGTATGAGGATGGAGAATGCAAATAGCATGGTGAGAGATGTGACCTTTTGGCTGAATGTCACCAAGTCCTGCAGCACTGGGAGTGTTTGCACTCAGCAGTTAGCTTTAACCTCTCCAGTTATTTATACAGATCCCTAAAACTCCATGGGATGACTCAAGGATGGCTTTGACCTTGGTTGTGCTGGTGGTTTGATGGGCTGCAGCCCTTAAACGTTGTGTTTCTACCAACAGTGTTGGCCTCTCAATTTAGCAATGCCTAGCATGGACCTGGGTCTGCCCCTGCCCTGAAAATGCCATTGTGGAAAGGTTGGGAGAACCAGCCACAGGCTGGAATGGAGCCCTCCAAACCCCTGGTGCGATGTTTGGTGTTGGAAACACAAAATCTAAGGGATTGAGATTGAAATTCTTGAGGGATGCTTTAATTAATTGTGGGATTATAGAGTCACAGAATGGTTTAGGTTGGGAGGGACCTTAAAGCTTATCCAGTTTCACCTTCCGCTATTCCAGGGTGCTCCAAGCTGGCCTTGGACACTCCCAGGGATGGGGCAGCCACAGCTTCTCTGGGCACCCTGTGCCAGGGCCTCTCCACCCTCATAGGGAACAATTCCTTCCAATAACCCTAACCCAACTTTCTTTCAATTCAAAGGCATTATTTTCCAGTTTTATGCCATTAATTGATGAATCAACTTCAAAGGCACCTCACAGCATCCCTCTGAGTGTGTGAGGAACTGGGAATGACCACACCATGTTCCTCCAGAGTGCAAATATTAGAAACCAAGCCCAAAACGGATCTGCAGATTGGTGCTGCAGAAAACCCTGTCCTCACTGCAGGAACATCAGTGCTCCCTCAGCCCTCACCTCCCTGTGAGGGGGTTCCCAGGCTGAGTTGGTCACAAACTTTTTTCCTGTATGGATTTCATGCTGTTTGAGGAAAAATCTGCTGTCTGGAGCTCCCTCCTGCCTGGCTGCTGGGCTGCCCCTCTCCAGTACCAACGTGTGGCTTTTCTGCTCTGCTCTGGCTGGAGCTGTGCTGAGCCTCATCCCAGCAGACAGGCTGACACTGCTGCCTCCAGACCATGTCCAAATCCATCTCTGCTGTTCTGCAAGCAGCCGAGCCACGAGCACAGAGACTCCCAGCCCTGGGAGGGGGTCTGGGCTGAGATTTGGAATGGCAGGGATGGAGCAGGGTGGGATTTGAAAGGGGTTCCAGCAGCTCAGCCATCCCTGTCTCTGTCCATGCTGTCAGGCTCCATCCTGCCACCGTCACTTTGACATCCAAACCCTTCCCTCCTCCTTTTCATCCCTTATTTTACATGCCACAGCCATCCTGTCGCCTGCCTCTCAGCGATGTTGCTCAGAAAAATTAGGGCAACTGCTGCACTGGGTTTTTATTAGTATTGCCAAACTCTTTCAGCATTTTTAGAAAGGGCTTGAAAAGCAGCCAAGTCGTTTCTCCTTCTCCTGTTTCTTTTCCTCCGCCTCCTCCCTCACCACCGCCCCCCTCCCCTCCTCCGTCTGCGGATGCTTTGGGATGAATTAATTCAGACGTGCGGTTTTGAATGTTTTTGGCTCCTGGTTATCGAGCCATTCAGCAGCTCGGGGAGCCTCCCCCATGGGCTGTTACTGAAGCAGACAGAGAGGGGCGGAGGAGATGGCAGCGCCCTGATTTGTTGGCTCTGTTCGTTCTGTTCCTGCAAGCCGTCCATGGGCTCGGGTTTCCCCGTCCCGACTGACATGGACAGGCAGCAGCCAGAACGCTCCTCCTGGAGCCAAACCCTGCTCGGCATTGCTGTCAGTGCCACTTCGGAGTGCCTGCTCCAAAAGAAGGTGCCCCATGCTGGGAAGGTTGGGATGAAATGGTCTTAAAGGTCCCATCCAGCCCAAAGCATTCTGTGAGTTCAGAAACAAAAATGGAAGCGTGGAAACAAAAATGAGATGTTTGTCGAGCCATCCATGGGCTCAGGTTTCCCCATCCCAGCTGACACGGACAGGCAGCAGCCAGAACGCTCCTCCTGGAGCCAAAACCCACTCGGCATCGCTGCTGCTCCAAGGTCTAGAGAAAGTGTCCCATGCTGGGAAGGTTGGGATGAGATGGGTCTTTAAGGTCCCATCCAGCCCAAAGCATTCTGTGAGCTCAGTGGGAACAAAAATGGAAATGTGGAAACAAAAATGGAAGTGTGGAAACAAAAATGAGATGTTTGTCGAGCCGTCCATGGGCTCAGGTTTCCCCATCCCGGCTGACATGGACAGAATGCTCCTCCCGGAGCCAAACCCCGCTCAGCATTGCTGCCAGTGACACCTCTGAGTGCCTGCTCCAGAGGAGGGTGTCCCATGATGGGATGAGATTGTCTTTAAGGTCTCATCCAGCCCAAAGCATTCTGCGATCTCAGAAAGAAAAATGGAAAAGTGGAAACAAAAATGAGATGTTTGTCCCTGTTTTGCCTTTGCCTGCCCCACTCCCCTGTCCCCAAGCCAGGCTCTGGCACCACTGTCAAGTGTCCCCAAAAGGTATTTTTAGCCCCAAGGGGAGGCAGAGCTAACTCAGCAATGAGCACCTTCTCTCAGATCCTTGGGCTGGATTAGATTTCTCCTCCTTGTGCCCCAAAGCCCTGGTCCAAGGGCAGCCCTGCTGCTCCCCCAGCCCCACAGTGACCCCATGCCAGGGCAGGCTTGGTGGGCACTGAGCCATGGGCACAGCCCAGCTCACCTCTGCCAAAGGATGGATCAGCTCTGGATCTCCTGGAGCCTCCCAGAATACAGAAAGAAGCAGAAATAACCACAAAATCCTCCTGAAAAGCACTTCCTACCCGTGCCACTCTGGGGGGGGAGCACTGAGACTCTTTAATCATTGGGAGGATGGTTAGAATTCATTCTTTTCTCAGCTTTCTAGTAAAATTTTAAAAACCCACCTGAAAATCTCATTACTCCCTGTCAAGGCTTTCTTTGAGTATTCTTCTGCTCTGATTTCATACTGGGCTAATACCTAAGAAAAATATTATCTCTCTGTTTGGCTTCCTGCCACCCCAGCCGTGTTTGTGTTTCAGTGGTGGACAAACCCACTCCAGTTTATTTATGTAGTGCTCAATCCACCCCTCCAGCACTCCCCTTGCTCTGAACTCGAGGCCCAAGTACAGTAGGGCCCACTGGAAATCCCTGGAAATGGCTTTAAAGCATTCCCGTGTGCAAGGCATGGCCCTGCACCAGGCAGAGCTCTCATCCTGGAGCTCTGCTCAGGCATCTGGGCTTTAAACGGCAGGGGGAAAGTGCAAAACTCTTTTTTGGTCAAGGTTGCTGCCTGGGCTGTCCACAGCCAAGCTGACACTGGCAGTGCCACAGTTGTTCCTGGCAGAGCTCTGGCTGCTGTCACAGGACAAGGTGAGAAAGTTAACTCCAGGTAACCAAGGCTGTGGATTTACAGTGCAGCAGCTGCTCCCTGCCCCTTGAGGGACACATTTACTCCTTGGAGGATGCCAAGAGCTCCCTGATCCATCCTGTGGGGAAGGGAATGAGCTTCCAGCAGGGAGGAGCAGGGACACAGACAGTGCTGAGCCAATCTCCCAACCCCTCAGCGCAGGGAGGGCTTGTGCAGGGAATTATCATGAAATGCTGCGCTGAGAGCTCTGCTGGCAAATTCTCTCAGCTGTCAGGGCTGCAGTAGCTGGGCTGGAGGATGCTTTAATGCACTCATCTCACACAGAGCACTTGATGCCTCTTCTCCATTTGAGAGGGGAAGAATAGAGAGGAATGTGGGAGGGCAGCAGAGCGGTGCTGCCGCATTGAGTGTCTGAGGTGGGCAGCAGGCACTCTGCGAGCAGCCTTCCTCCAGCTGGGCTCCTCTTTTGCAATTCCAGTGTCTTGTTTGTCAGTAATTTATATTGACAGAGTCTTTCAAAACACTTTAGGCTTGTTTACAACATCGAGCAAGAACATTTTGTCTCATGTCCTTTCCATTCTTGAAGACGATCCTCTCGTCCGTCCATCGCCCCCTGTGCTGCTCCAGAAGCTGCTCCCTTGCTCTCTGCAAACCTGATGGGCTGGAAAAGAACCTGCATATCTACTTGATGGGATGCTCTTTCCTGTTTAATTGCTAATTAGGTTTTCCAATCAGAGGCAAAGCACTTTTTCCATGGTACAACCCTCCCTGTTCACTCTCGTGTGGTGTTGTTGCACGTGGAGTTGGTTGTGAGGTGCTGGGAGCCAACATGACAGAAACTTGGGCACGTTTGGGACCTGCTCCAGCATCCAATGGCATCATCTGAGCTGGAAGTACAGGATACCTCCTACCATGTTGGCTCTGCTGTTTTCTTTTCAATCACAGGAGCAAATCCATTCCTCTCCATCCCTCCTGCTTTCTGCAGCTTTTTGCAATGCTGTGGCTCATCTGGATGCCATGGTCCCTTTTTCCCTGCACATCATCCTAACAGCATTGGGAAGACAATTCTTTTGGTGTCCACCCACAAGCAATGACCAGTTTAAAACCTTCTTAGAGTCTCCTTCAGCCTTGCAGGCAGAGATTTTTGAAACACATGAGGGAAATGAACTAAAAGATTTGAACTCTCCAGGCAGACAAATCCCCTCTGCAAAAGCAGCTGCTCCTGGGGCTGGCAAGGCAAGAGCTGGCCAAGCCTGGCAGCCCTTCCCCTGCCAGCTTTAATGCAGCCAGCTTGAGGGAACAGCACAATCCTGGGAGCAGAGACACCATTGGATTGTCTGGCAATCCCTGTGCAGGGTGTGCTCAGCCTGCAGTGCCCTGGTCCCTCTGCCTGTGCCCTGTTCCAGCCAGGATAAAGCCTGGACATGTTTGACTGCCCAAGCCACAATAATTCCCTCTTTTTGCACTTACCTAAGGAGGCCACGGTGCCCAATTATTTTAGAGTCTGCTGTTTAACATGCTCTCAGCCTTGATTAAGACTTTTCATCTTCCAGGCAGAGATCAAAGTGAAACCTTGAGTTTTGCAGTGCTGCACCATGGGTTGGGGCTGGTCTTGCTGCTTCCTTGTGATTATGGAGCTGTCTGGATGGCAGAGCAGCAGGGAGGGAGTGCCATGTCCCAGTGGGCAGAGGAACAGGATTAAAGACATTTCATCAGCCTCCATCCTCCTTTTTTCTGTCCTTCCCACCTCCTTCCTTCCTACCCTGCTCTGCCTGGATGGATGAGCAGGCCCACTAATCCTGTTAACATTGAGCAGCATTTCCAGGAGGGGATACATTTATTGAGCTCAGGAATTAAGCATTGAACAGTGCTTTGGCTTTCTAATCCTGGCCTTTGGCATGGCTTTTAGCCACTTGGTGCAATCAGGAGCCTTATACCAAAATCAGTAAAGCAATGGAGATCTTGGCAAGCTGAAGTTCTGGCCTTGGTCGGGTTTTCCCCATCCATGAATGTCCCATGTTCCTCCCTGGAGCAATCACAGCAGCATTCTCCCAAATATATCCCTTACAGAGAGGGACTCACCTGGAGGGACCATTTCCAAGATTATTTACGGCCGTGTCCCCATTAATTTCTCTGCAGGGCTAATCAGCCATAAAGCTGCTGGGAGACTGATTTAAATACAATAAGAGGGGGGAAAACGGGGTGTGAGGCTCCAGGAGGCTCCCCCACACACGGCATCTGGCTGATGAGAGAGCCTGTCAGGAGCTGCCTGAGTGCTGGATGCTCCCTGCCACGATAACTGCTCCGAGTGGATGAGCTCTCTGTCAACAGCTCAATAATCCTCACTGCAGTGTCAGCCAACACTCCTGCAACCAAGGGCTGATAACGAGGGGGTTAGAGCAGGAAAATGGGCTGTTTTGTCAGCGCAACGCTCTTGTCATCAAAAAGATTCTGCAAAATTTTGCTGGCTGCTTCAGAGCTCCCCCCGATGATTCGCCAGCCCCGTTTGTCCCACGGCCTTTCTGCAGAGGCAGCAGCAGTGACAGGAGCCCCTGCAGGAAGCAGATGTGGATGAGTCTCCTCTAAACTCAAGGAATTTGCCTGGTTTTCATCCAGAAGATTTTCTATCTCTTCCCCTGCTTTTTAAACTCTTGCTCTTGCGTGTGTACAACTTCAAATTCTTCCTTGTGAGCTCAGGAATTCTGCTGCAGTGAGGAGTCCCGCAGCTGAGTGGAGAAGCCTCCTGTCTTGCCCTCAGAATTGGTGGGAGTACCAGCAGTGAGGATCCAGGATGTGGAGCGTGTCCCCCAGAGCAGCTCCCAGCTCTGCCTCTGGATGGGTTGATGCAAATTTGTCTGGTTTTCATACAGAAGATTTTCTATCTCTTCCCCTGTTTTTTAAACTCTTGCTCTTGCATGTGTACAACTTCAAACAATTCTTTGTGAGCTCAGTCCAGACAGGAATTCTGCTGCAGTGAGGAGTCCTGTGCTGAGTGGAGAATCCTGTCTTTTCCTCAGAACTTGTGGGAGTACTGGCAGTACTTGTGAAAGGGTTAACACCCCTAATAATAGAGACTTTTGGTCTCTATCTGGACTTGAAGATCATAGAGAACTTTCCCACCTTTCTGGATTCTATGATTCTGAAGTACACCCAGTGTGGGTGTGAGCTCTTGTCCCCATCACTGTCCCCAAAGCCCACAGGGAGTGTTCACCCCTGAACCTGCAGCAGAACAGTTTGGGTGGATCAGGATGTGGGGCACGTCCCTCAGAGCAGCTGCCAGCTCTGCCTCTGGATGGGCTGATGCAAAGCTGGATACCCCTGGAGTGGAAGGGGTTGAGGAGGCTGCTGTCCTTCACAATGCCCAGTTCTTCACCCTGGGCTTGTCCCAGTCCCAGCATGGACCATGCTGGTCCCATCACCCACCTCACGTGCCAGAGCTGGATGAGGTGACCAAACCCAAGCCCGGATCTGGGGCTTGGCAGGACACCAGCCCACCCTCATTGCACAACAGGAGCCATCCCAGGGGATCCTTCTGGGGAAGGAGAAAGCATTAATGCTTGGGGAGCAAATTCCTCTGGCTGCTTGAGGCCGGGACTCAGCACTCTGGAATTCCAGAGCGATAACACGGCACGAGAATGTTTAGAGAGGCTGCGGATGCAAACAGCAACCCCAGGCTGCAGCCCAAAACTCACAGCTTCGAGCTGCTGTTGCAACAGGGAGTGGAAGGACAGACTCCTGGGGCTTATCCCCTGGTCTGGAAGGAGCTGCTGCCCACTCCATGGTGCTCCCTGTGCTTTGCAGGAGCCCAGGATCTGCCCCACTGTGTGCAAAATTAGCCCCTCATTAGCAGTGCCTGCAATCCCTCACTGCAGGGGGAAATTGAAGCAGATGCCAAATTGCCACCTGGAGCAAAATTTTATTTTAATTTTTACAATTAAATTACAATTGGCTGGAGACAGTGGCAGCTTTTCCTTCATATTAGCTGGGAATGGAAGCACTGGGAGTGCTGCAGCACTGGTCCCAAACCCTGGTCCAGCACAACTCCCTGCATGGAGCATCTCCTTCAAACTTCATCATCTTTCACCCGCAGGAACCTTGCCTTTCATATCATAGAACATAAATAAATATAAAATTGAAATGTCCTTTAAAGTAAAATGCAATTTAAAGTTCTTATTTTAAAGTAGGAAACCACTCCAGATTTAACTTAGATTTCTTCCCCCACTATTGCAAAGGAATTCGGAATATTTTCCCAACTCATATTTTAACATTTGGGGATCTCGAAGAATTTTTCCTAGAGTACATGAAAATGTTCAAAGTGGCATCAACATGGCCTTCCAGGGAACTCCAGCCCCTCAGGCATGGATTCATGATAAGCAATAAAATGATTTGGGCTGGAAGGGACCTAAAAGATCATCTTATTCTAACCCCCATGGACACCCTGATCATGAAACTTGCCCTGGGTCTCTCACAGCTTTGCTCAAGCAGTGATGCAGTTTGGATCAGAGCTAATTAGCTGAAAACCAGCCTGATTGTGTGTGTATATGATGCAATTCCATTTCTGACTGCAGAGAGATACATTCTGTCACTTCTTGCTGGGAAGTTTTTGAGGTGTTTAAGACAGAAAACATTTGTGGGCAGATTTTGAAATGTACGCCCACAAAACCCAAACTCTGTGAAACTTTCTATTTGTGGGGAACACACTAGTGTTAATTCTTTTTTGCTTGTGTAAACTCTTGGTTTTATGGAGAACAGTCCTGGGATATTGATTTGAAACAGAATTTTTATAAATATATGTGGCTCTACAGCTTCCATCTTGTTGGGTAAATTCCCCATAAATCCATACCCACTTGTACACTCAGTCAGAACATTCTGCTAGAGCAGCAGGGAAAACCAAAGTCACTTTTGCCTGGCTCAGAAAGAGAAACCTTGAGGACTGCCAACATCTGCTTTCATCTTGGAAGGGCTGAGGAGAGTGGGGAAAGGGCTGGGAGGATGAGGATGTGATATGGGAGCAATCACAGCCATGGATCCCTGTGAAAAAACATGATCAGCTCTAAATTATTCAGGTTTATCCTCAGTGAGACTGAGTCATCCTCCCAGGGCAATATCCATGGTCACCCCATGGATCAGGGCTGTCAGACCAGGCAGTGACAAGAAATGGCACCAGCAGGATTTTGGAAGCTCCTGCCCCATTTCCCAGGACAAATGGTTGAAGGATGGCAGCAATAAGAAGCGAACAATCCCAATTTCCTGATTTAATCTGGCCTCACCACGGGCACGCCCCAGCTCTGTGGCACAGCTGGGTTTCTCAACGTGCTGGTTTCTGCACCAAGCCCATGCCCTGCTTTCTTCCCTTCTGTCTCCCCATCACAATGTCTTGCCTGGCTGATTTCATGCTCAGCAGCAGCAGCACTGCTGGTTTAAATGCTGGCAGCTGGCAACATTTTCCCTTGGAGCCAAAAAACAAAGTGTCTGCTCTCCCAAGCCAGCCTGGGAACGTTGGCTTTGCTGGTCCAAGCACAAATATTTCTGGCAGGGCAAGCTCACTGCAAGTTTGGAGCTGATCTCACTCGTTTCCTCAGAGCTAAGGAAATGCAAAGGGATTTGCAGTGAATTCTCCACAGCCTCATTTTTAAGGTGAGGACTGTTTAAGCAGAAGAGAACTGGAGTTCTCAAAAGCTCTGCAAAATCACGAGGAGCTTCTGATGGCACAGTGGCACCAGGAGCTGTTCCATCATTGTCAGGGATGAGCCACTGACACAAAAGGGGTAGCCACTGTACCTTTTTACATGGCTTCAACATTTGTGGAAGTTTGGAGTAATTAATTTCCCTTTAATGGAAAACATGATGTTTTGGGAAAGACGAGCTGGACATAAAACCCTCTAAGTCTTTATCCAGGTGAAGTAACCTCATCTTCACGTCTCATTTTTGGAAAAGGTGTAGGGATTGAGGTATATCCAAGGAGCTGAATGCTTAACCCAATTAGACTCCACTGGAAAACCTGATTTAACCCCACACCTCACTTCAGATGTGTCCTTTGGCCTCACAGGAGCCAACAGGACTTCTGGACATTGCTTAAACTTTAACTGATTGTTGCATGTGTGGCCAAATCAAAAATCCGAACATTCAGCTGCAGTTTTTGGGCCAAGCTGAGCCCAAGCTCTGCGTTCAACATCTGCCTTTGCACCAGCACTGGGCAGTTTGTAGATCTCCAAGCACTTTGCAAAAACTTTAAACATTGACATGGACTTCTTGTGGGAGGGAAAAATGAGCTGCAAAAGGTTCCCTGGAATGGTCTTAGCAGAGAAGAAGATTCAGCAGGTTTCAGAATGGTTCTTGGCATTTCTGGGGTGGGATTTTGTGTCCAAATATCTCTTAGCCCTTCATGACCTCTTAGGTCAACCCCTGCATTTTGGATTGTAGGTCTGAACATTGAATTGGAGAGGCCATGAACCTCTTGGGAGCCAGTGGTGGATCTGATGCCAGGAGCAAAAGCTGATCCCATTTCTGGGCTGGCAGTGGGTTATTAACAGCCAGCAGAATCCCAATCCACTGCTTTTAGTCCTGAGGTCATGCCAGTGTCAGGTACAGCAGGTGGGAAGGGGCCTTGGGAATGTGTTTCACAGGTGTGGGTGGCTGAAGGACCAGAATTTGGGAACTGATGCTGAAACAGGCGGGTGTGTTTTAGAAATTGCCAGCTCTGGATTCCCATGAAGAGATGCCACACTTTGGAGCTGCTCCTGCAGGCTGGCACTGAGCTGAGCCAGCCCTGGATGTGGCTGTGCTTGTGCTCCTGCTCTGTGCAGGCAGGTGGAGGTGGAAATCTCTGGCACAGCTGGAGATGGAGGTGGCAGGGTCAGGAAGGGCCTCAACACAGACTCTGTGTGAGTGTGGGGACACAATCCTGCGCCGAACTGACCTGCAAAGGCACAGAAAACAGGAATAGAAACCATCCCGTGACTCACGATGTGTCTGTGGGCTAAAGCTGCCAAGCTGCAGCGCCCGGGCTCAGTCTCTGAGTCTGTGCTGCTGCATTTAGAGGAGAAAAAGCCTTTGACAGCAGCAGGTGGGAGATGTTTCTCCATTCAGCACCGTTTGTTGTGATGCTCCTGTATGGTCTCCCTGTGAGAGCTCTGTCTTGGTGTTATGGCCATAAACATAATGTAGGATAACACTAATGAGGGCTTTCATGGCATATCCATGGCTATCCAAATCCGTGTGCCAGATCTCCTCATTTCCTCAAGGCTCCTGAGGCATTTTGTGCTCATCTTCAGCCTCTGCTCTCTCTGCAGTCTCTGGACATTTCAGTTATAATTACAGAACTGCTTAAAAGGCCTCCTGGCCTCCTCAGTTATGAATAAACCTGACCCTCTGGGAAGACTAAGTCCAGAATTTCAGAAGAAGGTCTTGAGGACAAGAGCTTGGAAAAAAAGAATAAAACCTCTCTGTCCCATGAGAAATGCTGTGGCAGGGCAATCTAAAGCCAGGATGAAATTCACAGTCTTGGGAATTCTTTCCCTGAAGGGAAAATTCAACATTTCCTTTGCTTCAGTCTGATCAAAACGTCTTGTTTTGACACGGCACAGCAGCCTGGGAGCACGACAGTCAGATCAATATGCTTCCATGCCATCTAAGGGAGTGTCATCTTTTCCAGCTCCAAATTAATCTGGATTTAGTCCTTCCCCATATCTTATTTCCATAGGGAGCTCCCTGGCCGTGCAGGATTTTTGATCAGCAGTTCCATCCCCAGCAGCATCCCCAGGAACATTCCCCGAACTCTTCTCACCCCGTTACCTGTGTCCTCACAGGGCAGCCTGTCCTCACATCCAAATTACAGGGAGCTGGGTAATTTTCTTACCCTCAGCTCCCCTGCTAATTGCTCCTGGGAGGATTCTGGTCTTTGTGAAGACCAAACCTGTTCTGCTTGTCCAGCCTTCCTCAGCCCTGTTACAAAGAGCCATTGTGGGCACTGTCTGTCCCATGCCTCACACTCCTGGCTCTCATCAGCCTCAGGAGAGGCACCTCTTGCCCACTGAGCCAGGAGATAAGGGCTGATTTGTGTGGAGTGGGAGGGAAGCATCACCTGCGCCCTTGCCAGGTTTCGTGGTACCGCTCCTGGCTGGGCAGGGAAGTTTCCAGAACTCCATGGGATTGAGGAGGCTGAAAAGAGGGGAGCTCTGCTCTCCTCTGCTGCCTTGTGAGGGGGATGAGGGTGAGTTCTCAGGGATGAGGCCAGCCCCCCCAGAGGATGGTGGATCCAGAGGAAAATATTCCTCCTCCCTGGGCTGGTAGATCCAGAGGAAAACATTCTTCCTCCCTGCCTTGCCTCACCTGGGTATGAAAAGCAAGGACCCCTCCCCTCCCTCCCTCCCTCCCTCCCTCCCTCCCTCCCTCCCTCCCTCCCTCCCTCCCTCCCTCCCTCCCAGCTCTGTTTGTGTTTTGGATTTTTGGACTCCCCCAGCCCCCCTTGGCTGTTTTCCCCACACTGTGATGCTGTAAGTGGGTTCACAAACATCCCCTCCAGCTGGGCAAGCCCTAGCAGCTCCAAACTCCTGATTTGTCTGGGAGCTTTGGCTGTGGGGTGGGTATGGGCATCACAGAGCCAAAAAATGCAGTGGGGGCTGCTCCAGGTGGGTCCTTTCTTATCAGCCCTGCATTCAGCCCTCAGTGTGAATACAGCAGGGAAAACCAAGCTGGTTTATGGCTGCAAAGAGCCTTTCTGTTCTCCAGAGTGGCTTTTGGTGCCTGTACCTGCCTAGTGTGAGCATCCCACCTGTTAACTTGTCCAGTTACACCACCTTTGGGACTGGAGGGGACCAGATGTTGGATCCGGGTTCATTTTCTGTCTTCTGTGCCTTTCTTCTTCCACCAGAGGAGGAAGGTTGTGCATGGCTGGGTACCAAAATCACTGAGAGCTCTGGCAACCCGGCGGCTCCCAGTGTCACAGGGGACAGGCTGGTCGGGGTGAATCTGTCGCTGGGGACACAGGATTTGCGTGCTAGGGGACAGCAGCTTTCATGCCTGGCATCTCAGCTGCCTCCTCCAGCTCCTGCCATCAGCTGGGGGCACTGGGAGGGAAGGAAAACCAAGAAAGCTCAGGCCTGGGCGCTCACGCATCACTGGCCAAGTCACATCTGGCTGATGGGGACAGCGGGGGCCCAGCCTCTCCTGGGTGACACAAGGCCAATTCCAGCAGAGCTGGGCCAGCCCTTGCTCTCTACTCCAGTCATATGGGAGCTGCCAGACAGAAATACACAGAAATGCACAGAAATGCAGCCTTCCAGGGGGGATCCAGCAGATGCTGAGCTCCTGAGGGATTGCTGCTGTGGCACCAGAGGTTCTGAGGGTAAGTGACTCCAAGGAGCTGAGCAGAGCAGTAACCCTGCAGAAAGGCAGAGCCTGCAGGGCTGCACTCCTGCCTTGCCAATGCAGAGCTCAGAGTGAAGAGGAGAGGAGGGATGGCAGGCAGGACCTTTCCCAGGACCCCAAATAATGTTTGCAGATTGCTGTAATCCGTGTTGTGATCCCTGAGGGGAGCCTGGCCCAGCCTGGGCTGGGTGCTGAGCAAAGGAGCACATTCAAGCAAGAAATCAATTGAAATTGGGCACAAAAAGAGCCAGGGTGTCAGAGAGGAGGAGATGAAGAGCTTGTGGTGGGTGGGAAGCCTCGAAAGTCACACTGAGCAGTCAGGGCTGTGTGGGGGCTGATGTACAGCAAGCTGGGCTTGTTCATGGTGCCTCAGCCCTGCCTTGACCACAGACACAGGTCCTGGCTTGAGGCCAGGGCTGGTTTGAGCCTGAACAGAGTTTCTGCTTGCAAAATACCCAGCGGAGACACCCAAGAGGGAAGTTCGAGCAGCCTTGCAGCCAGCCCTGAGCACTGCTGCACTGGAGAGTTCCTCAGGGCACTGCCTGTGCCCAGGACATGAAATTCTTTCTTACTCTGGCTTTGTAATTGTGTCCTCTGTGGACATTTGTCCCTTTGATCTTCTGGCTGCTTAAAGATCTCCACAGTGGCCGTGTCCTTTGCACACTGACAGCGTAGCACTGGACTTCACCCCCAGGATGCTGCTGCCAGCACCAGGGCAAAGCTGGCCTTGTGCAAACAGCCAGAGGCACAGAGCTTGCCATGTTCCTTTCCTGTGCTGGCACTGTCCAGGTTGTCCCTGGGCTGGTCACTCCCAGCCTGCCCAATGCCATTGATGGCATTGCCATGGCCAGGGAAGGGGTGTGGGAAGACATCGCCAGGCTGTGGAAAATAATTGGATTGTGGCTAATGTGGAACAGTCCCTACAATTGTTTCCTGATGTTGAGTTGCTCCTGGCTGGGTTCAGAGGGAGAGAAAGCTCCAAGGTTGGTGGGGGATCTGGAGCTCATCTCAGAAGGGCAACGCTGAGTTCTTTTGATCAAGAAATTGAAGGTAACTCTCATGCCCCCATGTCCTGGGGGAACAGAGACTCTGTGTTATTTTGCCATGGAGAGCTGGAGCAAACTTCTTCCAGTCCTGACTGGGTGGGAACAAAAATAAGTGGCAATGTGGGTCCTCCAAATAAACATTGCACATGTGCTGCCATAGCGGAGGGAGCATGTGTCTCTGATTTACATGCAGTCTGGGAAGTGCCACATCCGCCTTATGTTTGGAATATTTCAGCTCTCCAAGGGCTGAATTTAACCCCTGCCCTCTCCTCTCCCAACAGAGCCTGCAGCATCTCTGCTGTTCTTTCTCTTGGAGTGAGCTTGCAAGAAGAGCTCAATGCTGGCGGGAGCACAGTGAGGCTGACAGAGTTTGTGCAGGTCTTGTCACGCTGTCCAGGCATGTCACGACAGAGATCCAAGGGAAGAGAAAACTACAGGAGCCAGGAAAGGCTTTCAAACCATCCCTGCTCTGCTCTGAGCTCTCCGGGTCACTGAATTTAAGGGCTGCTCCCACATACCAAGAGACCTCACTGTTTGTTGGGTAAACCAGAGGAGCAGCCATGTGTAGACATGATTTAAGAGCCATTCCTTCTTCCAGCATGGAGTAGAACCCCTGGATAGAGGGACATTGAAGGATATAGCCCAGGAGGGGGAAGTAAAGGCAGATATTGTTCTGAGCTTTTCCTCTGCGTGTTTCCAGAAAGGGCTTTGGCCTGGAAAAGGATGTCAGGACAGGAAGGATATTAAGTTGGCCTCAGCTCTCACACAAACAGCTGGAGTGACCTTTCTCTAGCAAAACACCAACTCTTGCAGGATGGATTTGTTCTGAAGGGTGTCAGCATTGGAAGAGTGGGGCCATTCCGTGTGCAGGGGGTGGATACATAAATAGAGAATTGCTAGATTAACAGATAGGTTGGTTAGTTAGTTAGTTGGTTAGTTAATGGGGGGGGTACAGAAACAGACACAGACCGATGCAGCCTTCCCAGGGCCTTTAGCTGCCCTCATTCACAGCCCAGGTTTTGTAGGTTTGGGTGCCTCTGGAAGGGGACTCTGTGTATCTTCACCCCGCTCCTGAGTGTGGCAGTGTTTGCACAGTGTTATTGGCTCACAACTGCTCCTGGCCTCCCTCCCTCCATGCCCAGCTCCCACACGCACGGGGAAACTGAGGCACACAGCAGCAAAGCATCTTCTGAAGGTGGCAGAACACACGGAGAGCAAAGCCAGGCCTGGCAGAGCCAGGGGCCCAGCCCTCCATTGTCCCCCTGAGTGCTGCCCCTTGCTGCCTTGCCAGTTAGAGTCTCTGTCACACTTCTAGGAAGATGTCACCGCCTCTAAAGGGTGTCAAACGCCCACCTTGGGGAGCCGGCATGGCGTGAGTCACGCAGGAAGAGCTGCGAGGTGGGAGCTGGGCACTTTCCAGGAAAAGCTGGGTTCCAACCACAGAAGCCATTTCCTTGCAGGCTCGAGCCATTTTTCCCCTCCCTGCCAGAAACAACTGCTTTGCACATGCTGGGCCCTCCTGAGGAGGGGATTTGCTCCTTCATGTCCCCTCAGCAGAGCTGTCCCTTTCCCACCCTCTGGGCTGCTCCCTGAAGGAGCTTGAGGACAATCACAGCACCATCTCTGCTTCATTTCTCCTCCTGCATCTTTTCTGGTTTAACAACCCCTCTCTGCATCACTAATCTGATCTTTTTGGTTGGTTTTAACCCAAACTAGGCACCATCCACTAGGAAAAATCTCCAGGCCACACTTGGAGAGGTTTCCTACAGGCTCAAATGTCTCTGAGGTGAAAAATCCATGGCTTCAGGCTCTTCCCACCAAAGAACTCTTTCTTTTTCAGTGCTCTTCCCACCCATTGCTCTAAGTGCAATTTTTGGGATGTTATTCTCACTTCTGGACTGAATTTATCCTCAGAACATCACAAGATTTGTAGGAAAATGCTGTTGGAAGACGACGGTTTGAGGCCGCTCTTGAGGGAGGTTGTATTTCCTTGTAGCTGAGATCTGTGGGGGTACAAATGTTAATTTGGATAATTCCTCATCCCTCATGTCCAGGGGAGGTGAAACAAGTGAAAAACCCAGCTCAGTTCTTGGAACAGTATTAGATTGCATTGTTTTTCGTAGCTGGGCCTGTATGTGTAGGCCTAACTCAAAGAACAGTTGTGTTAATCTGAGTTTAGCTGAGATTAATTCTCAGAAATATTGTCAGAAATTGTCAGAAATACTCTGCAAACACCAAAATCCAAGTAATATTCCCCAGCTGCATCTCGCTGGCCCAGCCTAGCTTTCTGTGAGAGACCCCCTTTGTTCCCAGGCCTCCCGACAGCCATTGTGTGTGCTCCATAAACATCAAATGGAAGAGACGCTTTTAATGTAATTATAATTTAAGCATAAAATATGTCACTTCTGTAGGATTTTGTTGTCTGGTGCGTAATTACTTTATGGCACTATAAAAATATATTGCATTATGATGCCTTGCTGTGCTTTGCTCGAATAATTTATAGCACAGTAATAGTGTGGAACAATATTCCAGACCATTGTATCCAATCTTGCATATAAATAAAACTGTGGAAAATAATGATCTTGGTTAAACGTTCATTTAATTATTTTGCAGGCTTGGCTAAGGGTTTTTATCCCTGTTTCATTCCCACATCCTCACCAGTTTATATTCAAACTATCTAGAGGGAGAGCTTTTAAAGCTCACACAGAAAATAGAGCTATATATGGAATTTTTTATATGTACTGCCATTTCCAAACAACTGGGGAAAAGAAGCGTTTGCTGCAGGGTGACTGGAATTGCAAAAAATTTCCAAAATTTCTCCCCAAGCAATATGTTGGAAACTTTTTCAGTCCAAATCCACTGAAACATTTTGGTGGCCTAAAAAAACAACCACCTTCCTTCTGCTTTTGAGGTTCTCAATATTTTCATGCCCTTCAGACAGAACTTTAGTGACTTTTTGAAGCAAGATGTAGATTTAAAAAACCCAACCCCCTTCTTGCCTTAAAAACAAGGAACTGAAACTTTACTCTCTCTTCTCAGCATCCGTTCTTGGGCATCTACTTCGACCACAAGTGGCAAAATGTTTCCCACCTGCCCATCCTCATCCTATTCCTGAGCTCCTGCCCAGATTATTCTCCCAGGAATCCCATCCCATTCTGGATCATTGCTTGCTTTGGGGCCCTCACTCAGATTTGCTCAGTGGAGGATGCTGAGGGTCACATCCACCAAAACCATTTTATTCATATTTTGATGTTATATTTAGCAATCAAACTGTGGGTGGAGTGGGGAGAAATGTCAGGCAGGGGAACTCCAGGCAAAGCAAGACTCACTGGCAGGGGGTAAAACTGAATTTACAGCTCATGAAGGACTGGGAGAACTCACTGGTACCACAGGGCCTCTCTGGAAGAAAGCACAGATAATTTTCCTTCTAATCTCCATGTTTTCCTCATATGTGAAGCCACATGGAGATGCCCTCCCTCACCCATCAGGATCTTCCCCACAAGTTCTCTCCCTTTCCTTCTCCATCCTCTTCCTCCTGGAGCTGGGGCAAGGATCTAAAAATAGTGGTGAGCCCCGTATATGCATCTTCAGCAAAGAGAGTCATAAATGCAGCCAGGACTGAAAATCAATTCTTTAAAGCTGAAATCAATAACAATAACTAATATTAATAGTGATTATCCTTTCTTTATTGCACTTTGCAGTTGGAAATGAATTGTTTTTAAGGATTAGCGGCAGCTGAACTCTGTAATGCAATGTAAGACTGAAGATTTACTATGAAAACAGAGCTTATGAGGAAAGACCCATTACTGCTGATGGAATACACTTTGGAAAAAATCCTGGCTGCTGCTGAGCACAAGGAGCCTCAACCTGCAGTCAGCAGTGGGTTGAGATTCCTGGCAGGAGACAGGGATTTTTGGGCTCTAACCCTGTCTGGTTTTCTCTAAGTCTGACTTCTTCAGTTCCCAGACATCCCAAATGCATTTTCATTTTTGAGTATCTTTTATCTGAAACAGCTTCAGACATGCAAAACTTGGGGGGAGAGAGGAGGAAGAAAGGGAAGTGTGTTAAGCCACTCACACATATATTTATATATTTATCTGAGTCAGTCATACCTATATGAGACAGCAGTGTCTAGAGCTATCTGCTCTGCCTGTCAGACTTTCCAAAAAGCTCAGCAGATCAGGTGAGCACTTCAGGAAAGTCTGGTCTCGAGCATCCCCATGGGAGCACCCCCTGTGCTGGAGCACTTCTGCAAACTCCCCTCTCTGACAATCTGGTTTCAGGTCTGTGTGAAACTCCTCTCTCAGAGAAAGGGCAGGCACCAGGCTCCATTCTCACGTCTCTTCCTCTGCTGTGGGTCAGCCCTAACCCTGCTCCTTCCTTCTTCTCCTTTCTCTACAACTGATGGATATTTCAGATGCTGAGAGTAGATTTTATTTGAATTTCTGTGCCCGAAGAGCAGGAGCCCTTTTCAGAAATAAGGTCCATGGTGTTCAAATTATGCTCAACCCTAATTTCTCCTTGGATAAGGCAATGTCTGCTGTGGGGCCATGGGACAACTGGAGCTGGGTGGGGAGATGGGGCTTCACCCAGGTTGTGGCACTGGGGACGGAGTGTGGCACCTGCCAGGGTGGGAATAACCCATGCACAGCATTCCTGTCATCCCAGCCTGGAGAAGATGGAAGAATCTATCTCAGTCCTGAAGGTGGAGGAATCCACCCATCACCCTGACGTGGATTTTCACAAGGGGATATTTGTGCTTACTAAATGTGGACCTAAAGTTTTCCTACAACTGCCTTGCTCCAGGCCTAGCGTTAGCTCAACCACAAACTCCAGAGGGATGGAGCTGAGGATGACACAGAAGTTCAGAAAAACACAGTGAATAATTCCTGCCTCTGTTGGAGTTGATGGCAAGGCTCCCGTGTTTCTCAGGTACAGTGGGATTTTCCCACTTGGGCTGACACCTCCTCCTCCACCACACATGATCTTGAGGCCATTTGGATGAGAAGCTCCTAGACCTTTGATTTGGGGTTGTTTACTCGCTTTTCTTTGAACACTGTAAAATTTTTTACTCTGAGCTCCATGGGCAGAGTGAAAGCCTTTTGCAAACAGCCACAGGTCAGCTGGCCTGAGCTCCTGATCCTGTGGAGTTATTGATCTCTGCTGAAGGGGATGGACAATTTTCACCTGGCAAGGTTCTTCTGTTTTTATTTTAAAAACAACCTTTTCTCCAGAAATAAAATTGGACTCTCACCTCCATTTTTCTCTGCTGTTTCAGTTCATGATTGCCTTCCAATTTTAGAAAGGTTTTCTTTAGATTTGGCCGAATGATTTTGGGTTTCAATCAGAAATAGACTTCAGTGGTCACCTCATTCTGGAAACCGGAGCAATAACCACATCCAAAATGAAGGTAAATGTGGGTTGGCCCTTGTGGTTACCCAGAGAAGCTGTGGCTGCCCCTGGATCCCTGGAAGTGTCCAAGGTCAGGTTGGACAGGGCTTGGAGCAATCTGGGATAATGAGAAGCGTCCCTGCTCCTGGCAGGGGGTTGGAATGAGATCTTCCAGGTCCCTTCCAACCCAAACCAGTCTGGGATTCTATGAACATGGGTAGCTCAACATTTTCCCCAAAAATTGTTATTCTTCTCTGACTTCTCTCATCTCTCTCCTTTCCACTGAGTCCCTTCAGGCACCTCGAAACAGAAGCACTGGGAGCTTCCCCAGTTGGGTTGAGCAGCTCAAGCTTCCTTCCCTCGGTGCCATCCTGCAAGGATTTATTGGTGCTCCACTGCTCCTGGCATGTGGTGTGCAGATGTCTCCAGACTGGCTCAGCTTTGAACTTGCTCGAACAATTTGATTTTTTTTTTCAGTGGTGCATCATTGCTAATTTCCTCCGACTCATCCTTTGAGGGCGGGAGTCTGGAAAACATCTTCTTTTTCCCAGCTCAGAGTAGAAAACCCTCCCAGGATTTTGGCAAAGCAGGATGGTGGCTGTACTGACCACCTCAAAAAAGACCTAAAAACTGTGGCCTGTGTAGATGGCAGCAGCAGCAAGGCTGGAGAATCATCATTCTTGAGGGAACAGCGAGTCCAGCTGGGAGGAAAGACTTATTCCTGCTGGGATGGGTAATAAAGCAGGAGGATGTGCTGAGCAGTGCAGCTGGGACTGTCCCCTTTCAGTGTGACATCTGCTGGGTACCAGCATCATATTTTCCCCATGAGTGTGTGGCACAGCAGCACATGAGTCATGTTGAAAGGCTTGGTAAACTCTCTTCCAGCACATGTTGGACCAGATATTTCACAGATCTCAAACCCATGGACCATCTCACTTCTGCCTGGCATAATGGGATTTACAAGCCGGAACCATGGCCAGAGTTTTTTAACCCAGGATTTTCAAACTGCTGTACCCTGAGGGTGTCAATCCTGCTACAGATGGAACCTTCTGAGATCTGGGATGCAGAGCAGGAAGCAAGAGCCCCAGGTTTCAGAAAGGAAGTGGTTGGTGATTTATTTTTTTCACAGGTCTGGGTCTTCCTCCCTCGCTTCAAGCTCCCTGCTCACCTGGCTGCTGTGCCCTGCTGTCCCTGGAGCCAGGAGAAGCAGAGAACAAGACATGGGGACAGAGAGAAACAAGGGAAAAATGAAATAACACGAGGATTGATCCGTGCAAAGGTTAAGAAGCTGAACTTACTTAACTTCTGTTCGTTTATTTATTGTCCCCGAGTTATATTTGGGACTGAGACTGAGCAGATTAACACAGGATTGCTGGGTAGATTTAGAGCTGCAGCGTTTTTCTGGCTCAGTGTGCACTGTCCATGTGTCCCTGTGCCTGCACATGTGTGCCTTTCTCTCACTTCTCACCCAGCCATCCCTTCCCTCTCCTGTGCTGGATAAATGTGAGCACTCATCTCCACAGTCCAGGGCAGAAAAGGGGAAAAATCTCCTCGCTCATCAGCTCAGGAGTTAATTTATGCAAGGTACAAACCAAGCTCTTTATTACACCATGAAAGCAGCAGGTAATCATTCCTCTGTCCTCAGGAACAGGGCCACCATGCAGTAAAAATACATATATATATTAAAAATGTCCCCTCCCACACGTGAGTCATGGGGATGGATGGGAGCTGGAGCTGGGGAGGGCTGGCTGGGGATGACTCAGGAGCTCTGGCCTTGCTGGCTGCCCAGCACTCCCAGTAGCACAGGGGAAGGACAGGCTGGTGGCAAAGGGCCCAGCAGAGAGCCAAGGTCCCTTCCAAGCCTGGTGGGGCTCCCCAGCTCCCTCTGCTTCCCCTGAGGGGAGGGTTCAGAGCCTGATTTTGGGGTGGCTCTTGCAGACCCACCCAAAGATTGGGGTCCAGCCCCATCCATGCCCCATCAGGCAGCAGGAGCAGAGCCCAGGCTGGGGCTGGCAGCAGAAGTTCCAAGCAGGCTGGATGTGGTGGATGGGGAGTGAGGTGCCTTAGTCAGATGTCTTGGCTAATATCTCCTATTACATCAGTTTCTTTTCTTTCTCTGTCTCTGTAAAAGAGCCACAAAAAACAATGAGTAATTTCTCTGCGGAATATTAATCTTTAAAAAGCCAGGCCCAGGGCTCCGGCGCTTCCAGCGTGTTATTTTTCTGCCCTTGACTTTGAGAGTGTGTCTGGTCTGCAAACCCAGCTGGGAAAAGCTCTAACCTGGGAAGGGAAGAGTGCAGGAGAAGTGGGATGGGAATTTTCCCTGAGTATGTCAGGTTTGGAGAGGGTGGAAGAAGGAGAAGAGAATTTTAAAAAGGCCACAATGAGAGGACACGATGAACAGGAACTTGTCCTGTTCATCTGACAACCACAGTGGGGTCTCACCATCACCCAGGGCAGCAGACTTAAAATCCCAGGATGGTTTGGGTTGGAAGAGACCTTAAAGCTCATCCCATCCCATTCCACACCTCTCAGTGTCCCAGGTTGCTCCAAGCCCTGTCCAGCCTGGCCTGGGACACTCCCAGGAGCAGCCACAGCTTCTCTGGGCAATAACTTGTTCAAGAGCAGCCCCATAACTGTGAGTGTTTACAAGAATGGAAACACACCTCAGAGCAGCATAAAGGCAGCAGTGTGAAGGGCCGTGGTTGAATTTCAGCTTGAAAGAAAAGTCCAAACCACAGTGCTGGAGCCAGGCATTAAGCTCCCTGGAAAAATCTGTTTGCCTCCTCCTAGCACAGTGCCACCAGCTTTTCTGCAAACACAGAGGGAGAATGACTTTTTATGGGGATAACAAAAGCCGCCAGCCGTTTGTTTTATTTATGGAGGGGATGGATAATGGACGGGTGGCTGTCTGAAGGAGATGAAGCCCTCCAGCTAAACACTGACACTCCAGCAAGGCTGCAAGCAGCAGAGAAATGGCTCCAGAGGTGACAGAATTGTTACTTTTAAGGCTGTAAGATATATAAGAGAACAGGGCTGATCGGCACTTCAGAACAATTGTACCTGAGTAGTGAGCTAAATAAAACTGGTGATTTCGCACCTGTGTCTGCAGCAGCTTCCACCGAGCTTAAATTAATGAGGGCTGGTGCCTCTTAAAGGCTCTTGCAAGGCCAGAGGATTCAGGTCCCCATTTTAGGGACAGCAGTGGGAAGAGGGGCACCCTGGGCTGTCCGGGGATTCTGGTGGGGATCCTGTCAGTGCTGGGGTTTGTCCTTCAGCAAAGCAAACTTTCCCAGAATCACAGAACAGCCTGAGTGGGAAGGGACCTACAAGGAGCATCAAAGTCCTGTTTTGTGGTTGCTGGGGAGGCAAAAAGAGAGAGGGATAACTTTTCTGGGACCTGTGTGCTGGTTTGGGTGCTTCTCTCATGTCCCACAAGTTGCAGATATCAACTTTTGCTTTTTTTGGGTGCTTTGTTTTCTTCTTTTTTTAATATTTTTCCTCTTTTGGAACCAGCCTCCCTAGGACTTTGAAGCCAACAAATCTCTTCCAGGCCTGGCCCTTGTGCCCCTAGATGGATCTGTGCCTATTTCTGAGATATTCAGCACTATCTGCTCCTGACTTTTATTAAAAAAACCCAGAAACTTAAACATTAACACCACCACAACCATTTGCTACTCCTTTCTCACACCAGAAATTTCCTTGTGTTTCTTAATTTACCACCAACTTTTTTCCCCCCTTATTTTATTTTTCCTTTTTTCTTTTTTTTTTTTTTTTCCTGTTTCCTCGAGTTTCCCCCCTCAGGGCAGGGGAACATTTACGATGTGGAATTACCGAGGCTGTTCCTGCTCTGGTGATTCAGTGTCAGGCTGGGAGTGAGGGAAGCAGAGCCTGTTACCCGGATCCCTCAGCTTTTCCCACCTCCACACGGCTCTGCAGCAAATCAAAGTGCAACAAAACAGCTTTGCATCATTTCTTCGAGGAGTCCTGGGCCCTGCACGTTATCTCCAGGGCAGGGTATGTGCTCTAATAAAAGATGGCTTTATTGCCAGCTGCAACAAAGCCAAGGATTCAGGCACATATTGCCTGGTGGGTTCATTGTAAACTCCCTTTTATGACCCTTCCAGTTTATTGCTAATAGAGATTTACAGTGGGAAGAAGGGGCTGTGTGTGTAATTAATGCTGTTATTAGCCTGGGTGGGTTCCTTGCAATGAGCGTTTGGTGTTTGCCCTTCGTTACCAGCCCTGCAAATGGTGTGGGGACAGGCTGCAGGGCTGGTCTTACTGGTGTTTCTGGTGCTACTGGTGTTACTGGTGCCTGGCTGGACCAAAGTCCTGCACTGAAAGAGTCCACCTCAGCCATCACGAGACACCACCTCAGCTTTCCTCACTGATGGAAAACCGTTCCTGTTTCAGCTGATTTTCACTCCCAAACAATTATTTTTTTCACATGGAGGGGGAAAGGGAAGGAGGAGGATTCTTTCCAATAGTTTCAGGTATTCCTGGGCAGAAGTCACCAAGCTTCCCATGGTCCCTTTTTGATGGGATTTGTTTTAATCACTCAAATGCTCTTGTTCTGACAAGAACATCAGACACAGTGGTGGGATTGTGCCAAAAGTACCCCACACCTGCTTTGTGCTGAGCTGAGGCCATTCACCAAATGCTGTTGTTGCTCCCTGACCATCTCCAGCTTCTGGAAATCTTCTGAGCCAAACTCCAGAGCTGTCACCACTGCAGACACTGGAAGTGGCTCTGTTAATATCAACCTGGTTTCTATCACTCGCTGCTCCACTGAAACCAAACCTCAAACGAGGCAAATTTCATGTGGTTGCAGCTTTTTGCAGTAAATGTCTCTTGTCACTGTGCCTGGCAATTAAAAAGCCAAGAACCAGGGTGAGAACAGTCCTGCTAATGATTTGCAGTCAGCTCCTTCCAGCCCCAGTCGCCTTTGCAAAGTCAAAATTGTATCAGTCTCCAGAAGCCAGGGCAGAAGTTAAACATTAAGTGCTTGGAGGTGCTGGAAACTTCCGTGGTTTCTGACTGATCAGAGGTCAAGGATAAAGTCATTGAGAGCGTCCTTCATCTCAGCGAACTGCCATGAACGTGGCCAAGCCCAGAGAGACACCAGCACCATGAACCCTACCCCACGTGAGTGCTCATGGGCAGGCCCCTCTCATCCTCACAGAAACAGGGAAAATGTTGTGAGGGATGGTCACAAACACTCACAAACACAGGAGGGATCTAGGGGATTGCCTGCCAGGCCAGGTGGGAGGGAACATCCAGCTCATGATGCTGAAGAGCCACCCTTGCCTTTAAAAACCTCCTCCAGGCACCCAGGCAGCGCCAGCGATCTCAGTCCTGAGCACAAGCCCAGTGTTCTGTGATTATTTGCGCAAATTCCCACTGCAAGAATCTCCTGCAAAAGGATAAAAAAATACAGACGTTGAGGGGTGATAAAATTTGGGGGGAATTCATTGGGAATTGGGTACCAAGCTGCCTTTGGGGGTCTGAGCAAGGACAGGGTTCTGCTGGGGGCCTCACTCAGCAAGGTTTGTGATGGAACTCCTGGGGTTTTTAGAGAAGGAGCTAAAAGATACCAGGCTCCTTCTCACCAATTCTATTAATATTCAAGCTAATTAACTTCACTGAGAGCTGGAGGAAATTGAATCTCAAGAAGAACTTAAGCTCTGCTTTAGATTTTAAGCCGTTTGGATCTTTTGATTCGAAGCTTGTGCTTTTATTATTATTGTTTTTAAATCTCCTTTCATTTTATTATTTTTCTCTGCAAACACCTGGCTCATTTTAGGGGTGATAGAACAGTAATAAATGATTCTTATTAATTGGCCTTCAGCAGCCAGAGAGCAGCAGGCTCCCAGCTGAACAGAGCGCATTTATGGGGGAATTTGAGACAGGTTTGGGGGTGCCAGCAATGTGGGGGCCTCTTGGCTGGGCACTGAGATTGGGGTCAGCCCAAATAGGTGAGGTAAGGGAGCCTTTGGGAGGTTAAATGAAAAAAAAAGCTGAAAAAAAGAGGAAGCTTTTACAAGCCAGAGCTTAAAGACGTGCCCTCCCTCTCTGCCCATTTATTAAGTAATAATGAAACACTTTTGTCAAAGCTTAGGCACCAAATTTCTGACACCAGATGAGCTCTAAAGCTAATCAGGGGCTGGAAAAATGGGAATATAATTAAGGCTGCTGACAGCCCTGTGTCATTAACCTCCCAGCTCTCAGGTGCCACACTGAACCACAGCTGCAGCAGATTCTGTATTATGGGCAGTTGGTTTCAGCTGTGGAAATGAATTTGGCTTTTAATGGCCCTGTGATGGCTCTGGGGCTGTGGCAGAGGGGAGGGGGTGATGGTCTGAGCTGGGTCCAGCTCTTCTCCCCCTCCTGTTCCTCAGTGGTAAACAAGGCAGGCTCTTCTCATCCAGAGAAAATGAGGTTTTTCTGGGTAAAGGTTCAGGCTGGGGCAGTTCTGCTCTGTCCTTGTAATTAATTATGATCATTATTAGCAGCGTGGGTGTCTGCTTTGCCCTAGCAAAGGGATTCCTGCCTGTGTCCTGCTGTGGATCTGATCCTCCGCAGGGCTGATACCCAAACCACCTCCCTGCTCTGTGACTCAGCTCCCCACCATATGAGGAGTTGATAATCTTGGGATCTTTGGGAGGAGATTTAGAGTTTGTCAATACAACCATGTCCATTCCTCTTATAATTGTATCACTGTGACAGGATTATGAATTGCTCCCTTGAATCCATTTAGAGCACAGCTCTGCCATGGGCAGCACTGGTGATGCAGCAAGGCTTTGCTTCATTTTAGGATTATGTAAGTTTTCCTTTTTATTTTTCCCCCCCCCCCAGGATTTTACCACTCTGAAGGTTAAAAAGAGGGAAGCAGCTGTTCCCACGCCTCAGCAGCACAAACACCTCGAGCCTTCAAACCCTCCTGAGAAGAATCAGTGGGACAGCAGCGAGCGAGGGAGCGCTTGGGCCGCTGCCAAAAGCAGCGAGCCTCGAACGGAGCCGCCTCTTATCTGGGCAATCTCAGCCGTTTCGCAAGGCATGTGTCACAGACAGGTACCCTGGGACACGGAAAGGGGAAAAGCATTTGCCTGGGCAGGAAGGCGGCTGCGTCACTGCCACGAATAGCGCCCGGCATCCCGTGACCCAAAAATGAGATAGTGCTGGCTGAGCAGCCCGGGGACAGCAGTGTGCAGAGTGCTGCCTCTGGGCTAGCAATGTGCTCCAGTGTTGCTCTGATTTTTTAATATTTTCTAAGCTTTCTGATGTTTATGTTCTTGTGTTGGTGTTCACAGGGGTTTTCAGGTGAGGGAAGAGACGAGAATGTTGACTCCGTGTTCAGAAGGCTTGATTTATTATTTTATGGTATACATTACATTAGAACTATACTAAAAAGAATAGAAGGAAAAGTTTCATCTCAGGCTAGCTAAGCTAAGAATAGAATAAAAAAGAATGATAACAAAGGCAGCTGCCTCAGACTCTGTCCGAGTCAGCTCTGCTGAGATTGGCCATTAATTACAAACAACCACATGAGACCAATCACAGATGCACCTGTTGCATTCCACAGCAGCAGATAATTATTGTTTACATTTTGTTCCTGAGGCGTCTCAGGAAGAAAATAATCCCAAGAAAAGGATTTTCATAAAAAGATGTCTGTGACATTCTTGTAACAAACTTTCTCGCGTGCTTTCTGTAAATAACTTCTTGTTTTGCGTTCTTTTATAGAAAAAGAAAAATTTGATAAACTGTTGTTTTGTCCAGTGTCATTAGAGAGGTGGCACTTTCACCCTCCAATCCGCTGTCACTTTTGGAACTCTATAAATGTTTGCATGTATATACCTAGCAAAAACTAACAGTAAGGTCAGGACTAAGTCTTTTCTCCTTGGGTGTGTGTGGCAGCCATCTTGACATCTTCAGTGTCATGCTTTTTATAAATTTAAAATTTACAAGAATATAAAATTTGGAGGGTTATTGGTTGATGATTCATGATCATGGTTTGTATTTTTGTTTGGGTTTTTTGGGGGGTTAAGAAGCTGACCCCCAAAATTTGGTGGGTGATTGGTTGATGATTCATGATCATGCTTTGTATTTTTGTTTGGTTTTTTTTTGGGGGGGGGTTTAGTTCTGGGATTAATTCTATGTTTGTTTGTTTGGAGGTGGTTATGGAGTGATGATGACGATTATTGTTTTTGATATTAGGAAATATAGAGGAAGGTTAATTCAAAGTGTGTTGATGACAAACGATTGGGATAATGTAGGAATATATGGTTTAATTATTTGATTTAAAAGAAAAAGTCAAGATAAAAATAATGTGTAAAATGGAATTTAAATATTAAATGTTAGCGTTAGGAAATAAACTTCCCCTTTTTCTTCACCTTGAAAACAGCAGTGTGTGTTGTTTCATGTCGTATGGTGACATTCCAGCACGGAGCTCAGCTCTCCCTTGATGTGAAAAGCACCCATTGGAGCTGAAGAAGAGAATAATCCCAGAGCTGCTGGAGCTGGATTTGCTGTTCATTCATTCATTCATTCATGCTCTGCTGGCCCCGTGGTGGCAGCTGCCGCCCCACACTCTGAGTGCGTCTCACACTTTCCCCACAGCCTTGTCGCGTGTAACGCTTGGAGCCTTGGACGACAGCAAAACCAGTCAATTATGTTTGCACCCTGCCTGCCTTGAGAGCCCCGGAGTGTGCCTGGTGTGAGCACAGCCAGGGGAATGCAGGAGCTCATGATAAATTCCAAACAAAAGCACCATTATCCATATGGGACCTCGTGAGTGCTTCACGTACTCCAGCAATTCCAAGCACTCCGTGTATGGTTCTTACTCGGTTTTAACTCCATTTCTTTGAGATGCAAATCAGAGGGATTATATTCAGAAGCTGCATCAGAAAGTCTTTAATCCAAATGGGCTATAAGATTTATTTAGAAGAGCCAAATGTCTTGTCTGGGACAGAAGCAACTGAGCTGAACTGAAACAGATGGACATAAAGGAAATTAAGCAACTCTAATGGTCTTATCCAGAGTTTGAAAGTATTTGGTTTTCCTAAAGCTCGAGCTCCTGGAAGCACGTGATGAGACGGGAAGCTCAGGTTTCACTTAAAAACAGGCTTTGTAGTTCACTGAGAAAAACAATAACCATGTTTTTATTCCTCCTGTGGACAGAACGAGGGCTGCCTTCCAAATCCTGACTCCTTGGGCTTATGTCATCAGAGGAAAAGATATTGAATGGGAGTTTTGGAGTCCTCATTTTTACAGCAGTGTCACCATTTCAGCAGCCTGGATTTGAGATTTTGGGAAATCTGATGCTGGCAATAGAGATCCCGGGTAGTTTGTTTACTAAAATAGACAAAACCCATCCCTTGGGTCTGCTGAGGGTTTGTCCCTTGAAAATTCTGCTGTTTCTGGTGGTGATTTTTTAGGTCTCACCTAAGGCTGGGGTTTAACCAGGACACCAGCACTGCCAAGGTCACCTCCAGCAGTGCTGGATGCAGCAAACCCAGCGTGCACATCTTGGATGCTGATAAACCACTGGGCTGGAAACCTGGAGAGCTCAGGCTGTCCCCCAGGATCAGGCGTGTCTCCACCTCTGCTGAGGTCAGGAGATTCTCAGCTGGCAGAAAAAGCTTCCCTGGAATGTTTGGCTGTGTTTGGCCCGGGACAGTCTGCACAGACAGCAGGACAGATATGAGGACACGCTCCCTGCCATCCCACCGGGGCATTTCTGGTGGTAAAGATGGTTTCTCTTGGGGAGAAAAGTTGAGGTTTGAGTTGCTTCTACCACCTGCAGCTTTCAGGTGCTAAATAATGACAAGGCTGAATTCTTTAGGCTTCCTGAGGCTCTTGACCACTACTGAGTGGTCAAGGAGATCCCAGAGACAGTCTCAACCAAAGAAATGCTTTTGCAGCTGAAATCCTGATAAAAACTCGGAGAAATCTTTCTACTTTCAACCCAAAGCCATCCCCTGCTTAGCTCTCCCAGGGAAGCATCCAAAGCAGGGACATTTCATGTGGTTGTGCATTTGCAAGTGGATTAAATAAAAGGTGAGAGAATTGGGGACAAGGGGAGGGAGGGAGTGTGAGAAGGAGCTCATCCATTACCATGCCGTGCACAATGCAGGAGGTCTTGGCCTCCTGGTTTGAGTGCTTATTCCCCATAAAATACCTCTGAGAGAAATCAATACAAGAGGCATGCCAGAACTTAAATCAAAGCACAAGGAAGCAGCGCTTGGTGGATGGAATGACCTTGCAGGGAGCTGTCAAAACTGAAGCCTCAGCCCTGTTGAGCACAGGACCTGCCAGGAAAAAACCCTGGAGTGAGGACTTGAGGCTGGCATGTGCTGCCTTGGCATGGCTTTCACTGTGATCTCTGCAGTGGAAAGCACATGGGTGAGAGAGGCTGGATCAGTGGCAGGAGGGCAGAGTGCCAGGAGGCTCCTGGGGCAGCTGGGAGAGCTGGTGTGCTCTGTGCTGCCCCTTTGGGCTCCTCAAGTACCTCAGAGATAACGAGGCAGGGGTGGAAGGCAGCTTGGAGGTACAGAAAATGCTCCCCACACCCTTGGCCGTGTGTGCCCTCGGTCCCTGGGGTCCCAGAGCAGGCGTGCAGCCCCACCAGCTCCATGTCCTGCCCAGCTCAGCAGAGGATGGAGAGCTGTGTGCAGCATCCAGGACCCCTCCTGCCTCCTGTTGGGCTCAGCCACCTCCCCAGGCAGGTGCCTGACCTTGGTGGCAGGTCACAGCGCCGTGCCACAGACATCATAAATCTGCAGAGCTTTGCTGCAGCCAGGCTCCACCTCTGCAGACTGCAGGGCACATGTTCCCATGCTGGGAAATCTGACCCCTCGGTAGCCTGAGAGACAGGAGAAGCCTGGCTTTGGTGTTTTGAATAAGTGGCTTTTTATCTGAAATCCCTTTGGGAGCATGAGCTCAGTAACCAATGAAATTATATCTGTTGTTTCAAGCAGTGAAGAAAACTTGGCTTGATGTTTATTGAGATTTATGGCTTCCCTTGAGCTTAATTGTCTTTGGGAGCCCTGGATCTTTTTAACGGTTCAGCTAAGTGGTACTAAGAAGGATGGTAATGGTTTGAGCAGTCTGTCCCCTTAGCATATCTCTTTCTCTCACACAATTTGCTGATATTTGGGAAATAGAGCTGATACCCTCCCCTCCTGAGGTCACAGCTCTTCACTGGTGTGAAACTCCAAGAGGCTGAACCAGGTGTGAAAAGCTCCCAGTGAGTGTTTGCTCGCTGAGGTGCTGACTTCCATCAGCAGGGCTGTGCTGCAGGGAACAGGGGAGGAGAGCAGGTCTGTGCCCCCACTGGGGAGGGTCACCTTGTCCCCCTGCTTTGTCACCCCCTCCTGGATGCTGGGATTTGTCTTCTTTGATCATTCTGTTCTCCAGCAACCGGGTGGTTTGGTGTAGGTGCTTCTCTGGCGCTCAGCCATGCTGGCTTTTCCATTCCCTCTGCTGGGGGCTCTGGGCTGACTGGAGTTTAAGCTGCTCCTACCCAAGCCCAGCCCAGCATCATTTCCTGAGCATCCCAGAGCTCATCCACAGGTGGGGCTGGGTGTTGGGATCAACCTGTGGAATTGCCATAAGGAGAACGCCCTCCGTTCTGCTCCTTGCACTGGTTTGAACTGGGAAGGGACCATCTGGGCTGCAGGGAAGGATTCTCCTGCCCAGTGCTCACCCCACAGAGACACATCTCAGTGATTGGTCCCTCAGGGGAGCACCCTCAACTCTGGAGGGCTCTGCTGAGGAGCTTGTCATTGGGAGGTGGACATCACCCTCCACATGTAATCATTCCTCACCTCTGGAGCTTTCCCATCCCTTATGGGGTGACCCTGATGGTTTGTTATCTCTCCCCAGCCACCCACCAGAGCCTGGCAGTGTGGGCAATGACCTTCACCTATTTCCTCACCTCTCTGAGATGCTGTGGTCATTCGTGGTGCTGCTGTCCAGCTGAGGTAATTACACCAGCTCGTTATGGTTCAGCAGGCACCTTCATTAATGAACCTCAGGTTTCAGAGGTGCCTAACTCTGAGCCATTGGAAACCACAGCTGGCTGGAGCTCTGCAGCGTGTCTAAGCTTTCAGCTCATCTCCCCCTGCCTAAGCGGTTTAGGAGGGGCAGTAAACAAAGTCTGTTTTGTTGGGGTTTGCGTGCTTTAAGGCAAAGAAAGCAAACACAGCCTGGCTGGGCTAATCTCCTCTGCACAGAGCTGGGGCTGACAGCTCCTTCCTGGCTCATGCCAGTGGGATTTTTATCTCTGCTGTGGCTCAAACAAGGAGTGTGGGGATGTTCTCCCTCCCCTGTGTGTGGTGCTGGTTCATGGCACGCGTCAGCGTGTTGTTACTCTCTTGTGGCACCTCGAAATTAAATGAAATTTAGATGATCATGCTGGATGTGGGGATATCTTGGACTGTGTTTTCTCTCCTAATAACTTTTAGAGCCATGAACTTCCTGCTTTTTTAGGACAAAGCCCCTAAAGAAGTTGCACTCTGAGGGAGCAGAAGAGCCATGAGTGACATTAACCATGTGGCCCTTGCAGAGATTAAGGATTTAGGCCGTGTATTACTCTGCCCACACATCTTTAAAGCTTGGCTCAGCACTTGGGATGGGCTCTCCAGGCTTTGGCTGTGGGGTTTGGAGCTCCTTCCATGCACCTGGGTGACCAAACCACCTCCAGCTCATGACACCTTTCAGGGCTGGATCATTTTCTATAGGCCAGGCCTGGTGTGTGGGAGGATGAAGTGCCACAGAGGAGGGGAAACATGGGGCTGAGCTCCACGGGGGTGTAAGGAGATGAGTGGGGAGACAAATCCCCAACCAGGCACACCCATCAATAAAACATCCCCTCAAACAACCACGTCCTGCCAGAGCTGGAGACGAGTGAGCAGGGCATGGAGTGAGCAGGGCCCACCTGTGCATTTCCCAGGTGCTGAGGGTGCTTTCCCACCCTGAGGACTTGAGGAGGAGCTGGCAGCTCTGGCTGGGGGTTGCTGGTGGATTGCCCACGGGGTTTGTGAGAGCCCTGAACAAAGACCACACACGGGAAGCTCAGGAGAGCGATGTGTCTCAGACCTTGAGGGTACAGAGGCAAGAATGCCTCTGTGCCTGACTCACCCCCTGTGTGCTAACACTGACTCATAATTACTGATCTCGATTCAGACAAAAGATTTATCTGCACTGGAACATATGGAAAATGCTAATGGAACCTCCTAGTGGAAAGAGGAGGCTGGGCTGCTGCTTGGCCACTGCCTGAGGGACTGGGACCAGCTTCCCCACCCCAGTTTATGTGTGGCTGGGATGAGTCCCCACAGCTGGAGAGAGTCTGATCACCCTCATCCCTGCCCGCTCTGCAGGGAATTGTGCTTGCAAAAGGTGAATTTTGCAGCAAGGACCATTTTTCTGCGTCCCAGCTCAGTTTCCCTCAGCTCTGGGGATACCCTGCAGTCCCAGGAGCTGAGTCTGGCCCTTTTTCCTTTTCCCAGCTGTGGGGATGAAGATGTGTGGCAGGCAGCAGCACACTGGCAGTGTGTCTGCACGGTACCTGCACCCCAGCACAATGCAGGCAGCACAGCGCGCCCGTCACGGCCAGCAGGCTCCTAAAGCCTCTCACAGAGAGCCACTCTTGGGTTTTGGTTGATAATTGCTGCCCTGAGATGTGCAGGATGTCTCTGTTTTGGTGAAGAACGAGTCTGGACTCTTCACTTTTCGCTCTTGAGGTTGTTTATTAATTCTTATCTATAAAATTTTCTTTCTGCCCAGATGAGATCTGCTCAGCAGGGCAGCCACGAGCACTCTGTGTTGTCTTTTTGTACTACAAACTATGTATAACATATTTACACTTAATTCCCAGTACCTATCACCTGTGTTAGACAGTGCACTTCTACTCTAAACCAATCCCAAAGTGCCAACAGCACTGCAGGAAATGGAGACCAAGAAGAAGAAAGTCTGGACAAACCCAAGTTCCTCCATCTTGTCCCCATAACCCCCACACCAAAAATCCTAAAATCTACATTTTCACCCTGTGATCATTTTATTGTTATACTATGCAAACTTCTGTGACTATCATGTCCTCATACAAAGCTGGTAACTTGCTCCAAGGGTCAAAATCAAATCCTCAGGTGTTCTGGGCTGTGTGCCAGGGCCTCTGAGCCCCCCGGCGGGGTCCTCAGCAACTCTGGACACCCAGAGGGATGCGCTGAGTACTGAGCAGCCACAACCCCCAGGAGAGGGCTGGATTAAACCCAGAACAGAGCCAGGGCTTTGTCCCAGGGCTGTGAGGCCCCAGTGTGCCGGCAGAGCCCACAAACCCCTCAGCTGCTGCCTGCTGTGGTGCCAGCAGGGCAAGGCTGGCTGCCCAGGGCTGTGCCACCTCCTGCCCTGCCTGTGCCACCTTTCCCTCCCTGCTGCTCGGCTCTGCTGGATGCTAAGTGGAAATTTCCCCCTGTGCCAAGTGTTAAATACTTATCAAGCTAATGCAGCGTCTTTGGAGGTGTGTACAAGAGACAACATGTTACCCTAATTAACGAGCAGCTGGGCTTGGCACCCGGCTCTGCTGCAGCTGCTCCCGGCGCCTTTCCCAGGCTCTGCCTCCTCCGCACCATGGCAGGGGCACAACCTGCAGCGGGGTCAGCGCCTCACTGGCTCCTCTCTTGCTTTAGAGAGCAGGGTTTGGTTCCCAGCCCGGGGTCTGGAGATCTGGGGGCTGTTTCTGGTGCCCTGGATCAGTGGGTCTGTTTGTAGCAGCTTAGAGGGGGATGAGGAGTTTTGGGGTGCGCTGATTTGGAGAATTTTAGGGGAATTGCTGCTGGAGAAAGATGAACCATCAGGTTTGAGTTGGTCCCTCCCTGGTGGTGTGGCAGCAGCAGCTCCCTTGGTTGGCTTTGCTGTGGGAATAGTGCTTGGGCAGGGGTGGCCAAGTGTCACTGGGGTGAGTGTGACAGCTCCAGGGAATGGGGCACATCTGGTGGGATTAATTCTGGAAAGAGAGAGGGGCTGGCATGGGTTTGTAAAGCCAGCCTTTGCAAACCCATCCCAGCCCCTCTCTCTTTCCAGAATTGTCTGGGGACAAAGCTTCAGAGCTTTGGGGGTGGTGGGAACCATTTGCAGAGTTTGACTGCACGTTCCCAGGGCCCAGCCCCTTTTATCTGGACCACTATTGACCAGTTCACTCCTCCATCTCCCCAGCCATCCCCAGGCAGAGCTGCTGCACAAACCCTCCCCATCCTTTTACATTGCCTTGAGCTCCCTCACTCTCCAACCCCAGAGAAGTCATCTCAGCAGTAGATGTTTGTATCATGACCTACATTGCTATTGGGTTTTAAATATAATTTTTTTTTCCCTGTGCCATATACCAGCTTCCCACATGCAAATTGCTCTGAGTGAACCATTTATCTGGAAAATAAAGGTTATGTTCTCAAAAGGCATTTAGTTCCCTTTCTGAATGATTGAACGAGTTTTCTGCTGAGAAAACAAAGGTCTTTAGCACAGTCCAAGCCAATGACAGGGAAAAAGGTTCAGGTAAAACCCCTCCATTTATTTAACAGCTCCCCCTCCCTCATTCATATTTACAAGATAAAAGGGGCTCCATCAACCCATTAAAGTAAAAATATGTGTCCTGTCTTCAAGGAAAGCAAATCCCATCTGGCATCCCTGGAGGAATATAACCTTAACTTCAGCTTAATGCCACATTAGGGTATCTTACAGATTCTGCCTGAGATTTACCTGCCTTAAAGGGAGATTTATTTCTGGAGCAAACAGGCTCATGTGACAAATCTCCTTCCACGAGCAACTTTGCAGAGAAGGTGAATTTTTGACTGGTTCCCTGCTCTCTGCCCAGTGGGGAAGGGGTTGGTGACACTAAGGGATCTCTGGTCCTTGATGGGGGATCCATTGCAAGGCTCCATCCCCTCTCTTGGGAGATGTGGGATGAGTGCCTAGGGGGCTCCAAGTGCTTGCACTTGCCTGGAAAATCAGAGTTTTCTGCAGCCCCATGCCAATGCTGAACCTCATGTTGGATATACCCAGGTGATTTCCTCACAGATATTAACCAAAAGTGGCTTGGGATGGAAATCACAGCCTCCTCTGGTCTTTCAAAGGGATTTCAAGGCTGTGGGGTCATGGGGATCAGAGAGCTGTACTGCTTATCCGAGTGGAAATTATTCAGAGTTACCTGGAGGCACACTTTGGTAGCCATCAGTTCATTATTATTGCTACTTTTACTGATATTCATAAAAATTATGAAGGCTTTTCTAAATGCCAAATGGATCAGAAATCCTTTTAAGTGTATAATATTCTTTTTAAAAGCCATGGGTTTAAAATAAGAGGAGTCTGTGTGGGGTTTCCCCTTTACCTACACCTTGGATTGCAGTTTTAACCCTTCCTTCAGAATTTGCTTCTGATAAACACAAAAATATGAGGGGTACCCTGATAAAAGGGTGGATTTTGAACAGATGCTGCTCCTGAGTGGGGGTTTGGGGCGAGGTGATGTCCCCTGTCACCAGCCTTGGATCCTCAGGTGTTGATGTGCACAGTGCTCAGCCTGAGAATGTGAGGACAAGTCAGCTGCACTTGGGTGCAACCTATCTCTCTACTCAACTGGCCTGCCTGACTGGTTTTTTTATGATTATTTTTTATTCTGTCTCCAGTTAGGCAATACAGTTGCCTGTTAGAAATATTGCCCTGGGCTGCCAGCTCAGCCGAGGAGAAAAGCGGGTGTGTGTTACCCAGGGAGGATGGGCACCATCACCCCCTCACCCTCCCTGGGGTGGGCACCCCTCTCCTTCCCCTCCGCCATTCAACAGGAGCATCCTTTTGAGGGAATTTTCTTAATTTTTATTATTTTTTCTTAATTTTCTTTCATTTTTCTGACCCCTCCCTCTGCAGCTCTCCCACACCCTCACTGGAGGTTGTTTGACCAGAGTGGGTGAATTTAAGCCCAGGCTGTAGTTTGGGATCATTAACCATCAAGGTGCCCCTGGGAAGAAGCAAAAAAGTATTTGGGAAAATTTGCAAACAGACTCTAATGACTTCATAATCCCTGTTGGAGGGAGCCTGGCAGGTTATGTGAATGTCAAGTTTCCTTGCTCTGCCCAGAGCTGGCTCCTGGTTATGTAATGGGGGGGTGTGACCTCCAACAAGGGGGGAAAAGGGAAGACAAAGGAAAGCACGGACCCATTTCCATGCTGGGATGGAGAGGGAGCACAGGGAAAGGAGTTACATCAGCCTGGGCACAGCTGGGCTTGAGGGGCCAGAGCAGCTCCCACACTCAGCTCCAGGCATGGATCAGGGTCCAGCCAGCATTCCTGGATGTGCCAGGTCCAGCAAAAGCATCTGAGACCCCAGGGGACAAAACTTTGATTTTCCAGGCAAGTGCAGGCACCTGGAGGGGGTGATGCTGGTCAGCCCTGCTGTGCCGGGGAGGAAGGGAGGACACAGGGCAGACGCATCCCTGAGTGGGCTCTGACGCAGCACCAGCCCTGATCCCTCCGTCAGTGAGGGCCCTGGATGCTGCCCCAGCTGGCCAGGTTGGCACTCCTGATGTAGCCCCTGATCTGGGGACACAGGACACACAGCTGGCCAGGCTCTCATTCCTGATGTAGCCCTTGATCTGGGGACACAGGACACACAGCTGGCCAGGCTCTCATTCCTGATGTAGCCCTTGATCTGGGGACACAGGACACACAGCTGGCCAGGCTCTCATTCCTGATGTAGCTCCTGATTTGGGGACACAGGACACACAGCTGACCAGGCTCTCATTCCTGATGTAGCTCCTGATTTGGGGACACAGGACACACAGCTGCTCAGGAATCTGCTCGGTGCTCCTCAGAGGTGGTGACTCGAGCTCTGAGCATCCATCTCAGCTTGCAGCAAGAATTGGACAGGGAATGTGGTCCCTAAAAGCTTTGCCTCCTCTCAGCCAAGGCTGGCTGGAGTAGGAATGCTGTCCCATTTTTGGGGGGGCTGTCACGAATGTCCCCCTTTGCCTGGCTAAGGTCTGAGCGAGGCTCATCGTTTGTGGGGTCTTTCCTTGAAGAACAAGGAAATCCCGAGCTGCTGAGCTGTGCCATGGTTTGAAACACTCTTTGCACTACCCGGCACACCCATGGCAGCGGGATGTCCTGTCCTGGAGGTGCCATCCTGCTGGGAAGCTGCAGCAAAGCAGGGAGGAGCTGCACCCACATCCCGCAGCGGAGACGGGCGCGGGGGCATCGCCGCCTCCTTCCCCGTGGAAGCGAACAGCAAACCCTGCCGGGGCTCCCGCCGCTCAAGCTGCGGCTTGCCTGCCATCAGTACTGTTCAAACAAGCCCCATGGCAGACGTAGCTCGGGGCCAAGTCGCGGGGCAGGCGGCGGGGAGCAGCCCGGCCCGGCCCGGCTCCAGCCGGGGCTGCTGCGGGAGCTGCGGGCGGACGCGTGGGTGCATCGTGTGCCAGCCGGGCACTGCCAGCCGGGCTCTGCCAGCCCGCGGCTTTTCCTCCGCTCCTGCGGCCACTTTGAACCCCGGAGATGCCGGAGATGCGGGAGAGCCGAGCAGCCGCTCCCCAGCCCGTGCTTTTGTTGCGCATCCCGCGGGAGATGCTCCTCCTCGCTATAGGAGCATCCCGGGATCTAAACTTCATTTCCAGGCTGCATGTGCTACTCTCTTCCTCCCTTCTGCTTTTTTTTTTTTTTTTTTTTTTTTTTTTTTTTTTTTTTTTTTGTCGAATTCCCCACAAGAAATGTGGGGAGGATGCTCCCTGCAAGGCACCCATGCAGAGCACCCAGTTTTCCTGCTGGGAAGCCACCGTGGCTCCGAGGGAGAATGCAGAATGCAGGCAGCTCCACACGCTCCTCCAGGAAAAAAAAAAAAATTAAAAAAATAAAAAGGCAGACAGAGAAAAAAAAAAAAGAAAAAAGGAAAAGGCTTCTGAAGCTTAGAGCTGGATATTTATACACTTGACATAAAGGATATTTCTGCATTGAAGTAATAAGCGTGACTCAGTAAACCAATGGGGAAAGGGTGTTCCCTTTGCAGCAAAACCTCAAAAGATCAAAGGAACTCCATGAACAGTTTAACATTTCGAATGTTAAAGGAATTGGGTTCCCCTCCCTCTCCCCTTCACCCCTCCTTCGAGTTTTGCAAAATAAATGGTTTGATCTTAGCTGGGAAGGGAATGTTTCAGCAGCTCTGGGGGTGTCTGTGCTGGCTGGGCTGGAGCACCAAGGTCATGGCATGTGTGTCCAGGACCTGGCTCCCTGCTCGGGGACATCCAGCCCTGCCTGGGACAGGCCAGGCCTTGGGGCTTCCCATTCCACAGCTGAGCTCATGCTGCTTTATGGAAACTGCCTTTTCCCAGATTTCACTGTTCTCTTCCCTTGGCAAAGCCAATCCTGCTATTTTTGTGGCTCTGTCCAGCAGTGGGGAGACCTCAGGGCTGTTCCTGCCCTCTGCCTGCAGCCAGCAGCAGGAACTGGTGCTCCAGTGGGAATTCCATGTTGGATATTCCCCAGGGAGAGACCCAGCCTGGCCAGTGACTCTCAGACACACGTGCTTCCCCGGGATCGATAGGCTGGAGTAATATATTGTGCCGAGATAACAAATCACTCAGCTTATTGGGTCTTAATTAAGCCTCTTTTATCTCCCTGACAGCCCCACACCTGGGCTATGGCCCCGGCCGGCCGTGGTGGCCGTGGGGACGCCGCGCCGGAGCCGGGGGATTGATGAGGCTCTGCTGGGTGGAATTACCTCATTGTGCTCGTGCCACTCGGGGCCATCCATCTCCTCCTGGCTGCCCCTTTCCCCACCCCACAGCCAGAGCAGCGGGCACTGCCCTCCGTGCCAGAGTGTCATGGGTGGCACTGCCCTCCTTGCCAGAGCCTGGTGGGTGGCACAGGGCCAGGGGACGTCCCCAGAGGTGCAGGAGCTGGGGGAAGTGGCCAGTTTGGACTAAGCTGGTGGGTTGTGGATGCAGTTGTTGTGCCCTGACAGCAGAAATGAAGACCTCCATCACCATAATGCATTGCCAGGCTGCGAGCTCAGCCTCCCCCCGAGATGAATGAATGCAATATCTCCGCCTGCCAGGGGAAGGAAGGAGGAAGAGAAGGGAAGGAGGATCTGCCTCTGGGCTCCAGGCAGACCTGCTGCTTTGTGAGGAGAATAAAAGGCATTTTTTATCTGCCAGGCAGGGGCTGAGGGTGCCTGATCCCCGTGGAGCCTGTGACAGACACGCTCACACTGAACCAAGGGCTGCAACGCTGCTGGGATGAGTTCATCTGCCACTGCAGCAATCTTACCCCAACACTGCTGCCAGCTGAGGCACCAGGGCAATTTACTGTGACAGATCAACCCCAATTTCAGCTGATGTAACCCAAGGATGGAGGGGAGCCATCTAACCTGGGAGGGCCACACCACTGGCAGCGTGTGTTCACAGGCACAGGAGTCTGAGGCACGGCTGCGTTCGGTCATTGGAAAGTAGGACAAGTTTCACTCTGAAGTCTGACTGCTGCTGCACTGACTTGGAGTGAAATAATGAGGGCTGGGAGTTGCAGGAGACTCACAGCTGAGCTGCCAGCTCCTGCAGGACACTCTCTTTCTGCAGCATCACCCTTAGGTGGATTCCTAAATCCTTTTCCACCTTGGACTCGTCCTTCCTGGCAGGCAGGCATCCCTGCTGTGCACCATGGCACTGGGGCAGGCTGGAAAAGGCATTTCCAGCACCAAAACCAGCTCGAAATGACACAGATATTCCCAATATTCAGGTCACACTGTGGTCATAGGTTAATTTTGTGACCATGGGAAAAATTGCTTTGGATTTCTCCCTTTCCCAGCATATGATGTGCCACTGGAACAGAGAAGTGCTCACAGCACAGCTCAGTGAGCACCCAGGTGATGCTCTTGGTCATATGGAGCAGTTGGACTTGATGCTCCTTTTGGATCCTTTCCAACCTGAGATGCTCTGTGAAACAGCAGTGCCCATATCCAGCCTCTCCTAATAACTTCTGACACTTCCAAGAGCAGTTGCAAGGTGCAGAGTGGGAGCTGTGCTCTGACAGGGCAGACATCACATGTTTGCAAATAGTCACTTAAAGCAAGAAAAGAAGGTTGTGAGCTGAAGGACAAGGAGCCAATAATTCATCTGAGTGCTAAACAAAGTCCAAAGTGCTCACATTTCACCAAATCCAACCCAAGGGCAACACCCTTCTCCTGTTCCTGAGTTTTCATGGCTATTTACAGGTTTTTGGATGAACATGAGAAAGTTGATCTAGGAATAGCCAAATCCCATAAACTGTGGGTAAAACCTTCCCCTGCAGGCTGGTTCAGTGATGTTATTAAAACCATTCACAATGGGGTTTCCCCATGATGGAAGGTTGCTCCTGATCTCTGACAGAATTCCTCTGCAAGGACAGAATTCCTCAGCAAGGACAGAATCCCCTCCATGCTGTGGGATTTTGGAGCCTGGGCTCTGCTCAGCTTTTGGCTTCCCCTTCCCCACAGCTTTAACCAGAGCTGCTCTGGGGGGTGGTGGGGTGTGATGGGCAGGGCTCAGGGGGGGATCAGAGCAGCCCCACCAGCTCAAACAGCAGGATTAGCACTCATGCCCAAAGTGACGCCAGGATCAGACACTCATGCCCAAAGTGACACCAGGATCAGACACTCATGCCCAGAGTGATGCCAGGATCAGACACTCATGCCCAGAGTGATGCCACTGGGCCCAGGAAAAAGCCCCTCACACCATGGCACAGGTATCTCTTATCTCTGCACACATTTCCCAGCCTCCTATCACTGATAACTGAGCTGTCACATCAGCCACTATGTCATTGGCCTCTCCTCCTTCCCACCAAGCTCCCTGGCTCTCCCCAAGCACAGGATGCTGCCAGAGACCCCAATCCTGTTTTTCCTCCTTTCTGGGGCTGTTGCTCTGAGTTTTTCCCCTGGAAGGTTGGGCCAAACCTGTTCAGAGCCCGTCCCCATGGCTGATCTACGATGCCCCTGTAATCTCCAGTGACATAAATTTCCCTCCTGTTTGTCTCCCCGTGTCACAACCTTCTTGTGCCGTGTCTGTTATGGTGTCAGGCCTTGCCTGGTGTTTCAGCATTTTCCCTTGTTTGTCTTCTTCACCTGAGGAACTCCATTATGGGATGTAACAGCTTTAATAGCTTGTAAATGGGAGACTGGAGATTTTATGCTTCAGGGAGTACAAGCCATGGCAGCTACTACTCAGGAGGGGCCTTTGCCAGTGTTTAGTACCTAAATTGGTATTTTCATCCAACTTTCTTTCAAAAAAAAGGAGAAAAATAGCTTGTTTAAAGCTGTCAATCCTTATCAGAGGTGAGGTGGGATTTGGAGATGGAAACTGGGGCAGACTGGTGTGACTGGGAGCAGATGGTGGCTCCTCTCCACATCCAGCAGCAGCGCTGGGCTTGTCCCTGTCACCTGCACTGATCAGCCTTGAACCAGGGCTCAGAATGTCCAGCTTTGCCTCTCTCTTCCCAAAATCCTGCCCTGTGCCTGGTAGGGCTGCAGCCTTGGCTTCTGGAAGTGGCTGTTTGACTTTGTCTCATCAGCACAGAGCAGCGTGTGCTGCAACCAGGATCTAATTAAGCTGGCTAATCTGAAGGAGGTACTACATCTCCATGGAAAACTGCTTCAGTTTGGCTTCTCTGAATAATAAACAAAGCACTTGGGCAGATGATAGGGTATTTAAGTGTTTACTCTTCAGAGCATTAAGTGCTAAATTTGTTTTTAGCTCCCCTATGAAAAGCCCTTGGGGAGTAAAAGCACACAAGGGTCTCAGTCATCCCTCGCAGTTTTCCTCCACTCCTGCTGTGTCCAGGGGAGAGCCTGGATATACAGCATCCAGCAGCACCAACTTTTAGGATCCCAGGTTTAATCTGCTGGCAAGGAGCAGGGGATAAAGCAGAGCCAAGCCCCAGATCCACCCATGGGGATGCTGTGAGCAGAGCCAGCCCAGGCAGGGGGCTGCCTTCAGTAACTCCAAACTGCCATGGCCATCCTCTTCTTTTTTTAATCCATTCCATCCATCACTTAGTGTAATAAATTCCCTAAATGGAAAAGACAGAGACAAAACCCTCTGAGTGAGCCAGAGCACAGAGCTCATTTCTCCTGCTTCCTCCTGCTTGCTGTGACACGGCTCTTGTGGCAGCTGAGGCTTGGGATGAGGCACCTGGGCAGGAGAAGGTGGAAAGGGGAGAAAAAAGGGCACTGGGATGGTTCTGTGCAGCCCCAGGAGTGGAGAGGTTGTTCCAGCCCACGTGGGGCTGTGATGGGCTGTGCTGGTCACATCTGGCCACCGCTGGCCAAAGACCACGGCAGGGAGGCCTTGGGGGCTGAACTCGCCATAGAAAGGGAGCACAAAACCAACAAAACAACTTTCCATTTCTAAGGCTTGAAGGGGTTTGCACCCTGCCATGCCGGGACAAAGGGAGAATTAGCAGCCAGCAAAGAGAAAAACAACACAAAGCCACATCAGAGTGTCAAGAAGCCAAAAAGCCTTTTTCCTCCTTTTTCCTCCTTTTCTCTCCTTTTTCCTCCTTTTTCCTTTTCCCTCCCTTTTCCTCCTTTTTCCTCCTTTTTCCTCCTTTTCCCTCCTTTTTCCTTTTTCCTCCCTTTTCCTCCCTTTTCCTCCTTAATGCCCGGCTCTGACTTTAACCCCTGTTGTTGTGGATGCGGGTTCAGCTCTGCAGCACTTTGCATTCCTCTGCCTGTGCCTGGGCTCAGCTCTCCCCGCTGCTGCTTCAGCTGTGAATTTTTAAACCAATTTTGACACATCAAAACCGATGCAGGATGACTCAGAAGTTTTCAGACAGAACTTTCTCCTTGCAGCAGGGGAAGGAGGGGGTGCGTGCATATTTAGCAGCAACCGCCTCCTTTAAATCGACTTTTTTTTTTTTTTCTTTCTCTTTCTTTTTCTTTTTTCTTTCCAGAAGAATATTATGGTTCTGGCAAATTTGGGATGTGTCTGAACACGCTTCCCGTCCACATCATGGATTCAATTACAACGCAACACTTTGCAGATTTCTGTTAAATTTTAACTCGTTTCACATGGGTTGGGTGAACTTTGCCTGACATTTGGAAGCAGGCAACTTGTGTCATCAGGTTACACTCACACTTATCTCTGCAAACATATCCTTGTACCCAGCCCAGCACCAGCACAGCCGTGGATGGCATTAATTGGACCTGAAATGTGCTTTCCTGGGGCGTTTGGCTCGGGGAGGGCAGGTGTCACCTTGTCCCTGCACTGCTGGCCATGTGCTTGGGCTTGTGTGTGGGATGCCCACACATGGACAGAAATTGTGGCAATGTGGTCTTGCTGCAGGTTTTGGTGAAGGGCAGAGCTGGAGCCATGAGAGGGGAAGGTTTTGAGATGATCTTGTTGCCTGCCAAGCTCCAAATTGTGGGGATGCACCATGGCAAAGACAAAGGGGTGCCCCAAAGACAAGTTGGTGGCCCCAAAGACAAACTGGTGGCCCCAAAGACAAGCTGGTGGTCCCAAAACCTGGGCAATCCCACAGCTCCATGGCAAAGCAGTGGAGAAGCACCTCTCTCCTGTCCCCAAATCCAGGCAGGGGTAGCGTGGCTGGATCACTCTAGCAGGATCAACCTGGCCATTCCCTGCTCTCCTGCATGAAAACCCAGCGCTGAACATCTCCTTTGAGCAGGAGGTCTTTGAGATGGCTGAAACCCAGTCTGATCAAAGCCTGGCTGCTCTCCTGGTGCCAGGCATCCTCGGGGGGAAGAGGGAAATATTAAAACCCCAAGATCAGTCAGTGGCTGGTTCTTACTTGAGCTGCACCGAGTGACCGGCGCTGCTGATCAAAGGCCTCGCCACTGTTGTTTTAAAGGTGACATTAACATTTAAGGAGCTTTTGAAAGCCCTGGCTTGCAATAAAAGGCCAGACACTCAGTCACAGAGCAACTCAAACGCAAGTTTAATGATAATGAAACAGCCTTTTGTTCTTAAGCTCAAAGAAGAACCACAAACCTATTTATAGTGTTTATAATAAGGGCTGTGAAGCCTTTTGCACACAATCCAGCACACCAATACCTGTGAGGGATCCTGGGAGGGTGCAGGGAGATTTTCTGCTTCTCCTTGGCTTCCAGGCACAACTGCCATGCTTCCTTCCAGGCAGTGATGCCAGGCTTTGGCCTCTGCCTGCTTGTGGGCCTTTGCCAAGCCTTGATGCCAGCCTGGAATCCACGAGCATGTCCCCAGCCCAGGTGGCATGGCATGGCATGGTGCAGTTGGCATAGCACGGCTTGGCATGGCTCCTCATGGCTTACTTTGGCACAGCCCTGCTGCTCATCCCGTTCAAGACTTGTTCCCACCTGGAAGTTCCCACCTGGAAGTTCTCCCCTGCTGCACATCCCGTTCAGGACATGTTCCCCCTGCACAGCCGTGTTTTGGTCCCCACTGGCACATCAGGCACCAAAGCTCTGTTTTACACCATCCTTCCCTCTCTGCAGCCCCATCTCTCTGCCTGAACCCTCCCAAACTCCCTCTGGGTGTTCCCTGGAGCAGAGCAGACGCAGGTGGCTCTGCCTGCTGATCCCCTCTGCTCCTGCAGCCAGATCTCCAGAGAACCAGGCACATTTGGCAGCGTGGTGCAGGCAGCCACGGGGTGCTGGGGGCTCAGTGCTCACAGCCACCAGCCTCCTGCTGCCACCTGGGTTATAAATAGCCTGGAAATGGGATCTGAGCAGATAGGAGCCACGGCTGGGTAAGAAAATCCTCCTCTCCCTGCGCTGGGTCTGTTTTGTCTCTCACTGTGAAGCTCTTTGCTTTATGGCTCCCAGCCCTGCTCCAGCTCCTGTGCTTCACCTTGGAGCTCCAGTTTAGGCAGTGGCTGGTACCTTCTCTGCCACATGCCATTGGAAATATCCAGCCAGCTCCCTCACCCTGCAAAGTCCTGGAGAGCCTCTGCTCCGCTGTACAGACATGTTTTTATGGCAGTGTGCTACATCAAAGATCTTTTTTTACGCCTCCTCACCCTCCTAGATGTGGTAAATAGTGCTGGGTCCTGATCACATGCACTCCCTGAGCAGGGAAAGAGCTGGGGAGCCAAGCAGGAGAGGGAGGTTTGTTCATCTGGCTCCTCAAGGGCTCAGGCAGGTCAGAGGTTCCAGCAGAAGGAGGAGGGCAGGATCGATATCCTGCCATGCCCACAGCGTTGTCCCGGGGGAATTCCCTCTCCTGCCTCTTGCAGTGGTGACCCAGGATTGCTATTTCTGTTTTCCAGCACAGTGAGGAGGCACTGCACTCTGAGACCTTGCTGTACACTCTGTCTCCTGCACCTGGTTGAGAGCTCCCTGAGCTGGGATGTTCCCAGAACCACGATGCTCTCAGATTTTGGATGCTCCCTGAGCTGGGATGCTCCCAGAACCAGGATGCTCTCAGAGCTGGGATGCTCCCTGAGCTGGGATGCTCCCTGAGCTGGGATGCTCTCAGATTTTGGATGCGCTCAGATTTTGGATGCTCCCAGAGCCTGGATGCTCTCAGATTTTGCATGCTCCCAGAGCCTGGATGCTCTCAGATTTTGGATGCTCTCAGATTTCGCATGCTCTCGGATTTTGGATGCTCTCAGAGCCTGGATGCTCTCGGATTTTGGATGCTCTCGGATTTTGGATGCTCTCAGATCTGGGATGCTCTCAGCATGGTGCTCATTGTCTCAGAGCCCAAGCTGGGAGCCAGGATCTCCCCTTTGCTTTCTGAGGCCATGGATAGCCAAATAAATTAGCAATGGGAATGTGAGGGGGTGGGGGAGGCAGCAAGGGAGAGCTGGAGAGCTGGAAGTGACCGGGCCCAGGGAACAGATGCAACTCATAACGTTAACCGGGGGCTTTCCCCTCCCCAAAGGCACTGCACTCTTGAGAACAGGGGGTTTTCTATCCCATGGCAACACCAAGCAGGGAAAAAATGGGCCTGGCTTTTATTTCATTTTTTTGTCCTTTACAGGAATCGCAGGCAAACAAAAGCCCTGAACAGATTTATCATTTTTCTTTCTCCCCCACCCCCTCCTTTTCTTTCCTTTTATATTTTTTTAAAATAGGGTTAGAACAAGATGGATGGTTCCCCAGGCCCAGGGAATGAGCAGATCGAGGCAACCCTGTCGTCTCTGGCATCCCATTAAGCCAAGCTCTGCGAGGAGCCCACGTAGGACTTATTAAATTTCCCCCAGCCCAGAGCCCAAAGCCCATCCCCAGCACGGGGCTGCCCCAGCTCAGCCACCTGAGTCCCACCTCACCTCCCACCTCCAGCAGCTCTCCTGCCTCCCCCCCAGAGCATCCCCAGCCCCTCATCAGCCCGGCAAGCAGCTCCATCCATTCTTGTCAGCCCAGGCTGATTTGTCACCGCCGGGGTGACAAGTGCTTGTATGGCTCTGTCAGCCCCTCTGCAGCCTGGCCTGGGCCCCCTGCAGCACAGCCAAGGGTCCCCCCAGGGAAGGGGCTGGGGGCAGTGGAGGGGGGCACAGCCAGCCCCGACCTACCCCTGACCCAGGGGCTGCTGGGGCTGGGGAAACGCAGCCATGGAGGGGCAGCACAAAGGGAAAAAAAGGGAGAAAAAGGAAAAATAAGGGGCTAGAGAGATAATTTGAGTCCTACCAGGTCTGCACAGGGCAGGCAGGGAGGATGCTCCTCATCCTCATCTTCATCCTCATCCTCATCCTCATCCTCATCCTCATCCTCATCCTCATCCTCATCCTCATCCTCATCCTCATCAGCATGGTTATTTCCACTTTAATCCTTAACAAAGCTTTAAACCCCTGACCCAGGGGCTGCTGGGGCTGGGAAAGCGTAGGGATGGAGGGGCAGCACAAAGGGAAAAAAGGGGGGAAAAAGGAAAAATAAGGGGGTGGAGAGGTAATTTGAGTCCTCCCAGGTTTGCACAGGACAGGCTGAGCTGGTGGGCAGGCAGGGAGGATGCTCCTCATCCTCACCAGAACAGTTATTTCCACTTTAATACTTAACAAGGCTTTAAACCCCTGACCCAGGGGCTGGAGAAATGCAGACATGGAGGGGCAGCACAAAGGGGAAAAAAGGAAAATAAGGGGGTGGAAAGGTAATCTGAGTCCCGCCAAGTCTGCACAGGTGGGCAGGCAGGGAGGATGCTCCTCATCTTCATCCCCATCCTCACCAGCATGGATATTTCCACTTTAATACTTAACAAGGCTTTAAAACCCTTCGGCAGCCGGAGTTTGTTCTCGGCGATAAATTTTGAATAGCTTATAAATTATGGACAGCACACGGTGTGTGTGTGTGTCTGGGAGCAAGGGCTGGCCCCAGATTGCTGCTCCGTGGTGTAAAGCTGTGCTGGCATCCCCAGGAAGCGGATCTGGGCTAGAACATTACTGGGATCAGCTCACATCCCAAAGCTCGGTCACGCCTGCCTCGCACCTCCCAGAAATCATCCCCCAGCAGGCAGGAACCACAGGGCAGAGCTCCAGGGAGGCAGAGCAGTGCCCAGCACCTCTGACCCCACCTTCGTGGGTGTATATAGCCAGGGATTTATGGATATGCGGGTGTATATAGCCAGGGATCTATGGATAAATGGATCTATGGATATATAGGTATATATAGCCAGGGATATATGGGTGTATATAGTCAGGGATATATGGATATATTGATATATTTATATATATATAGCCAGGGATATATGGATTTATGGATATATGGATATAAGGGTGTATATAGCCAGGGATTTATGGATATATGGGTCTATTTAGCCAGGGATCTATGGATCTATGAATCTATGGATCTATGGATATATATAGCCAGGGATCTATGGATCTATGGATCTAAGGATATATGGATATTTGGATATATATAGCCAGAGATCTATGGATATATAGATATATTTAGCCAGGGATATATGGATATATATAGCCAGGGATCTATGGATATATGGGTGTATATAGTCAGGGATATATGGATATATGAATATATTGATATATGTACATTTATATAGCCAGGGATCTATGGATATAAGGATATATATAGCCAGGGATATATGGATATAAGGGTATATGGATATATGGATATATATAGGCAGGGATATATGGATATAAGGGTATATGGATATATGGATATATGGATATATATATAGGCAGGGATATATGGATTTATGGATATATGGATATATGGGTATATATAGCCAGGGATATATGGATATACGGATATATATATGGCCAGGAATATATGGATATATAGATATATATAGGCAGGGATATATGGATATATGGGTATATATAGCCAGGGATATATGGATATTTGAATATATATAGCCAGGGATATATGGATACATGGATATATGGGTGTATATAGCCAGGGATATATGGACATATGGATATATATAGCCAGGGATATATGGATATATAGATATATATAGCCAGGAATATATGGATATATGGGTATATATAGCCAAGGATCTCTGGATATTTGAATATATATAGCCAGGGATATATGGATATATGGATACATGGATATATGGGTGTATATAGCCAGGGATATGTGGATATATGAATATATATAGCCAGGGATATATGGATACATGGATATATGGATATATATAGCCAAGGATATATGGATATATTTAGCCACCAGCACACTCACAGGGTGGAGGGGTCAGGTTGCCCAGCTCCTGTTGGCAGCAATCCCCCAAACAGCCCAGCTCCAAACCAAACATGGCCTTGCCACAAGACCCACAAACTCCAGCTAAAATCCCTGCAAATTACAAGCCCTGGATCTCACAGAAACCCCTCAGCTCTGGGGCTGGAGGGGATCCACCCTGCACGAAAATTCTGCCTGGGAGAGGTGATTTCATTCACAGCAACCCTGAAAGCCAAAGGGGGATGTGCATTGGGCCTTTCCCACTTTTTCCCTGGCACAGTAATTAGGTTACAGCATGGCTCCAGCTGTATTCCAAAGCTCTGATGTCCAATAAACGTGTACAATGTTCATATATGTGCCTGCAGTATATAAAGGCTGGAGGAAAAGGGCCAGTTTTCACTACATTAATTCATAAAGCAGGTCAGGCTGGTCTGGCCCTTTACCTCACTTGTTATTTCTATTTATTAGTAATATTGATGTTTCAACCAGGGAGCAGGACCCTATCGAGCCAGCTTTAATATTAGAAAAGATTTAGCAGGAGAGCTCTCTGGAATGAAGCAACAACCCCAACACCGAGTTCCTGTATGTGCAGCTCACAAACACTGTTATTGTTATTTCTGATAATGTTTTCTTTTGCATTCTGATTCTGTGGCAGACCCAGAATCTCTGATTACCCTTGGACATGTCAAAGTCCAGCTGCACCCTCATCAGGTTATTAAAAAGCCCTGTCAGAACTGAAAACTGATGAGGTTTGAATGTTGTGGAGCCATGGTGATAACGGGGCAGGTACCCACTGGTGTGGTGAGGTGATGTGAGCTCTGTAATTACCTGGGGAGGGTTGGAAGGGCTGCTGGTGTGGGCAGCAGGACAGGGACAAGGACAGGGACATGACAGCCCCTTGTCCACACAGGCCTGGACAATTTCTCCCCACTTTTCTCCTCAGGCTTTGATGGTTTTTGCCATGTACCTGCAGCACCCGATGGAGAAACCTGACCACCAACAAAATTCTGGGTAAAACTGAGCTGTGGCTGCAGAACCAGGGATTATTTGGGAGCAGCAGGACTGAGCTTGCCTGGCATCAAAGGCAGCACTGGGGGATGGATCCCTGCCTAGGGCAGCACTTTGGGACGGCACCCATGGGACTGGCACCCACCTGAGCCTTGCTGTCCACACAGGAAAGGTGTTTAGGCTGAATTAGGGAATGATCACACACTCAGAAGGCCAAAAGCAAGTTTTTAAGCCCAGCCCAGCAGCACTCTGTAAATTTTTAAGCCCAGTAAATTTAATCCCAGTACATTTTTAAGCCCAGCCCAGCAGCACTCTGGGATGGCACCAACGGGTGCCCTTGGGACTGGCACACACCTGAGCCTTGCTGCCCACACAGGAAACGTGTTTAGGCTGAATTAGGGAATGATCACACACTCAGAAGGCCAAAAGCAAGTTTTTAAGCCCAGCCCACTGGAGAGGGATACAAAGGCCAGAGCCACATCTAACCCTGCTTCAAACTCAGTGCCTGCTGATGTGCTGAGAGAGAGCCAGCCTGGAGTGAGCCAAGATACACTCACTTAACCAGGGTTCATCTGGCAAAAAACCCTGGAGTCATTGATCCTTGAGGAAAAGCAGGCATGGGAAGGAAAACTGTCCTGGTCTTGCCTTCCATGCTCCCCATCAATGCTGGAAAACCTCAGCAGCAGAAGCGAGGAGAGGCCAACCTTTCATCCTCCAGCACATCTCCTGTGGCTGGTGCTGAGTTGGGTCTGGAAGTGGAGGATTCCTGTTCTGCCTATGCACCTCTGGGATGCATTTTGGGAATTTCTTTAGGATGATAATATTTCCTACAGCATGGTGGACCACAAACTGTGTTTCAGTGATGCACCCAACAGCAGGATCAAAAACTGCTTGGAGCAGCAGCAAACCCAGATATTCCCAAAAAGCCACGGGAATTGTTACCTGCCTTTCCCATCCTTGGCCAGGGCATTTCACTGTCAGGCTGCACCAAAAATTTTGGGATTTCTTGTGTTTGTGGAGCAGAGTTGTGCCAGGGGTACAAACCCCTGCGAGCTGAGGGGAGGAAACCAAGAGATTTCAAGAAATTTCAGGAAAAGACTCTTGTAATTCCAGCCTTGCTTGCTAAGCAAGACCTCAGGGGTCAGACCCAGCTCTTGGTGATGCTGCCACAAAATCTGAGTGAAACTGGGAGAATCAGCCAAGGTCACTCCAGGACATCCCATCGTGTAAATGGCAGCAGAATCACCCCCCCTCCAAAAGCTGCTCTCCATCCCCCCTCCCATATCTCTTTTGAAACATTTATGTTGGATTGTCCCATGATTTACACTGGAAATCCCTGAGCTGCCTCTCTCTCCCTGAAACATGCAGCCTCAGCAGCTGGCAGTCAGGATTGCAGGATGCATCCTGGAAATCACAGTGCTGGGAGAGCAGGCACGAGAGCTGCACAGGGGAACGACCCAGGCACTGCTTGTCCAAAGCACTTTTGGGGGTGCTGCAGGATCTGGGGTAGATGGGAGGAGAACAGAGCAGGGGTTGTGCCCCCAGATCCACTCACAGCATCCCGGGCAATACCAGCCCCCTGTGTCTGCCCCTCTGGGGGGGTGTGACACAGCCAAGAGGGAATTTTTCTGGTGGACTTTCATTTTTGCAGGGAGATTCCAAAGGGCTGAAATAACAGAGCAGAGAAAGCCTCCTGGGCTCTGGAGGAGGAGGAAAGGGGGGATTGTGCAGGGCTCAGGGCTTGGGGCAGCGCGAGAGAGCCAAGTCCAAGACCTCCTGCCTTGGGGACCATCCCCGTTTGAGGGTGATTCTGGGCTTTTCATGGCGAATCCTGGGCGTTTTTATCAACTGAGAAGAGGTGCAAAATCAGCATTTCCTCCAGCTGATGTGAGGGGTGGCTGTGCTGCAGTGCTGTCCCTGAGCTCAGACAAGCAGAGCTCCTCACCAGCATCAAGGGCTGAATTTCTTACGCCAATGGCATCGCTGGTGGTTTTCCTGGGAATATTTTGCAGAGCCAGCTCCTTTTTTACCTATGGGAATACCCAAGCTCACCTTGACAGACTCAGCAGGAACAAAGCAGGGATGGACCAGAACATCCCTCAGCGGAACCAATGCCACACCAGCGTGCGGGACAGCACAGGGAGGACCCTGGGGTGTCCCCAGTGCCACGTCCAGATCCCCATGGCCAGCCTGGCAGGGGGATGGAGCCCTTTATCCCCAGCCCTGTGCTATTTGCTGCTTGCTCTGCATCCTGGCCTCAGGGCACGGAGGCTGTGAGGCCATGGGAGAGCGTGGTGATGAACATCTCGCCTGACCTACTTACAGCCCGGGCCCTGGGACCTTCTGGAATTCATCCTCTCACAAACACAACGTGTGATTTTAGGGCAGCAGAAATCCCTGCTGGATGGGGATGGGGATGAGGGCCCAGCCTCTGCCGGAATCGCCGTGGCTGCCTCGGAGCAGATATCAATGCACAGGCTCCATTAGCAACTCTGATTGCCACTGATATGCTTCTCATTAGATCTCAGGCCTCACACATCATGATTTCATTTACAAGATGGTTTTTGTTTTCCCTTCTCTTAATTTCTCTCCCCTCCCTGCTTAAAAAAAAATTGAATCTCATTAAAACGTCGCAATTGAGAGCAAATCGTGCCTTAATCCAACCTGCCAGGGAAGCCAATCACCCTGGAAAAATCCTCCTTGAAGTCTCCATGCAGGGGCAGGCAGAGGGGGAGAATAATAAAAAGACATCAAATTAGGAGGTGCCGAGGCTTGTTTGAGCAGAGAGGAAGGGACTGTGGCTGCTGACAGGATAGTAATGCAAATCCCCTTTGGAGCACCCAGAGAATCAACCTAAATGGATTAATGTGAGGACAGAGAAGAAATTACTTTAGTTGTTTCCCTAATTCGATTCAATTTATTTTTATACGGCATTTCCATAGCGAGCATCTCACAGCTGCGTCACCCAGAAGAGGAATAATGCAGCAAGGCTCTTCTGGCAGGAGTGCTCAGCAGAACAGGCAGCACAGCAGAGGAAGGAATATGAGTGCTGGCCTTGAGGATTTGATTTGCCAAATCATCAGGAAATCACATGCCTCTTTTGTTTTTTTTTCTCTCTCTCTTTGTTTGTTCCCGATTTTACTAATTTCCCCAGGCTTTCCTCAAACCATCTCCATAAATACCGAGGCTGATTCCAGCCTCACACTGCTTTTATAGCACTGTAACTCTGAGCTCACACTGCTTTTACACTGGTGCAGCTCCACTTATTTCAACTGAGTAAATTCCTGATTTATGTTTGTGGAAACGACAGCAGAAATAGGCCCATGGTTTTCCCTGGAGCAATGCCTGGCTCACACCGGGGTGGGGAAGAGGAAGATCAGGTCCCTTGCAGTGGAAATGATGGAGAAAACTGATATTAAATTACTCCTGGACTTCCAAAAAGACTTTTATAAATGTTCTGTATTGTCACAGTTAAAAATGGGAAGAGATCATCTGCAAGGCAGGGCTGGACATGTGGTTGATGGAGGGTGGGTTGTTGTTCCCCTCTACATTTTTAGGCAAAATCAGCACCTCTTCCTCACTCCAATTCCACTCATTTGTGCACAAACTCTTTTTTGGTCTGTCCACCAAGAGCCTGGTGCTTTGGATTAAATTGAAATGTGGCCATCCATCAGGTCCCTTGCAATGCAGATGATGGAGAAAACTGACATTAAATTACTCCTGGACTTCAACTTTCAAAAACAATTTTGCTTTCTTTTATAAAATGTTCTGTATTGTCACAGTTAAAAATGGGAAGAAATCATCTGCAAGGCAGGGCTGGACATGTTGTTGATGGAGGGTGGGTTGTTGTTCCCCTTTACTTTTTTGGGGAAAATCAGCACCTCTTCCTCACTAGAACATCACTCATTTGTGCACAAGCTCTTCCTTGGTCTGTGTGCTGGGTGCTTTGGATTAAATTGCAATGTGGCCATCCTGCTAGCTTTAAAATATTTAAATGTAATCCTGGGGAATGCAATCCCTTTGGAGAGGGGTGGGAGAGGTCAGCCTGCAGCCCCACAGCCCTCGTTAGTGCCAGCACTGTGGGGCCCTCTGCAAAACCCTGCTAACAGAACTCTAATTAATTTATTTTTTAAGGCTCCACACCAGGGAGCTGATCAATGCTTCGCCCTGAGGTCTGCTGTGTTTGGAGCACATTTCACTGCCTTGATTTATTCCCTGTGGTGTGGAGGGATGGAGGCAGCATCCCAAACCTCCTGCCCCTGACAGGTGCAGCATCCTTTGAGCAGCACCTCATCCCTGATAGAAGCTCCTTTTCAAAGCAGCTCCCTGCATGGACACCAGACATTTCTGGGGTGATTTGAACCCCTGAATCCCCCCCAAACTCTGCTGGGTGACACCAGGCTGTGGCATCCAAGGGACCCTGAGCTGGGCTGCCCACCCTGGCAAGTGTCACCCTCCCTGGGTGCTGGTCACAGGGAAATCCAGGGCTGGTGTAATTTATGGATGTGGCAGCCAGTGGTTTGTCATGGATTTAAGGAGTTTTCCCCTCTATTTTTGCTCCAGGGGCAGAGATGGGGAGATCAAGGCAGGCTGGCAGCCAGCAGGGAAGTGACCTTTGCTGCTTTGGAAGTGATGGAAGGATGTTTTTACTCAGATGTGGGGCTGGTTTTGTGGCCAGGGCTCCCTCAGCTCCCACCAGCCCCTAAGGAGCCTTTTGAGGTGTGTGGTGGCCAAAATGCAAATCCCTTGGGGCCAGAGGTGTCACCTCAGCTCTTCTGTGCTCCAGCCCAGGTAAACACGGGTGTATATGAAAGGTTCATGGTGCCTTTATCCATCCTCCTGCTGCTGCTCCAGTCCTCCAGCAGACCCTGGCTGGGCAGGTTTTGGGTGTGGAAGGCCAGGAAAGGAAAGGAATAAGATTTAGATGTCCCACTGCCATTTCTGAGTGCCAGAACCTCCCTGGGCAAGCCCAGTGAGCATCACTCAGCGTGGCTGCATTATTTCTGCAGGGCTGTGCTGATTTATTCTGGCTGAGGACCCTTTGCCATGGTCCAGATTTCACACCCAGAGTGGCACCACTGCCCTGAGCCCCTCTCTTGCTGCTTTCTGCCTTTTTCCTGCTCTGTGCCCTCAGAGGAAGCACCAACAGGACCCTCCCAGCCTCCACAACAGCCCAGGGACCCTTTGTCCTCCCCAGGCAGCCCCAGGGGGATGAGATGCCACAAGCTGACATCAGCAGAGTAAAATATGGCCCTGGCAGTAATCTGAGAGAATGTGATGGTAATTTGGGCTGGGGGGAGGAGAGGAGGAGGCATTGAAAAAAGGAGGCATTGAAAGTACACTTCCTTTCAGTGCATTGCTGGGAAGAGCATTAGGAAAACCACTAGATTATTTTTCACATTCTTCAGTGCAAAACTACTGCATTTTATGACCACTATCAATAACAGCTATCATATTACTAATGCTACAGTTGCCACATATATAATATTTAAATCACATTTGTGGCTGACAGAGACCTATGGATATTCTCCATCCCAACAGGCTATTACAGTTCATATCATGTCTGTCATATAAATATTATGAATCATTTCCCACTATCTTTATGGGGGCTACATTGACATCATCAAAAAGGGCTCTGGGTACTGCTGGATACTGCATATTTATATACACCTTATGTATATGTATGTGAATGAAGGGAGATTTATACCACAATCACAGGTAATAAATGCCCATGATAAAGCATATTATCTTCACACTTCATTTGCAGAGTGTTTTGTATGCAGGGACCAGGGGAAGGCCAGCAGAGGAGCTGAGTCTGAGGGACTGAGTCACATCCTCCAAAGCCCTGGTGTGAATCAGGTGGTGTCTGTGCCACGCTGAGCAGGCTGGGCTGAGCTCAGATGCTGCCCTGGCACTGCCTGGGCTCCCACCAGTGAGAGTTTGGCTGCTGTGGCACTGCCAGGATGGAGATGCTCTGTGAATCTCTGCCTGGGCTCCCATCAGTGAGGGTTTGTTTGGCTGCTGTGCCACTGCCAGGGTGGACAATGCTCTGTGAATCTCTGCCTGGGTTCCTGGGCTCCCATCAATGAAGGTTTGGCTGCTGTGGCACTGCCAGGATGGAGATGCTCTGTGAATCTCACAGTTCTTGTGCTGAGTTTCATCTCCCATCCCTTTAATGCTTTTCTTGCTGGCTTCTCTGGCAGCCAGGCTCCAGCCTGGGTGATGAGCTGGAATAAAGAGATCTCCAAGTGTTAAAAAAGGCAGGAGTAGACTCTCCATTTGTAAAGACATTTTGCAAAGCTGTTCATTAAACCACTGTCCCTGCAAGCCAGGTGAGACATGCCAAACCCAATCCGCCAGAAAAGCACGAGGAGAGGATGAAACCTCCCTTAAGATTATTCAAGCTGGATCCAGACCAGAGCCCTGAGACCTTTTCCCCAAACCTGTTTTCAGAGCCTGAACACTCCATTAACACTTGTTCTATATGCAGAGACAGACAAGAACAAATGCAGCCTCGTGGCCTGGGGTTTGGAGGTCTCTGACAATGTTTAATGTCCAGCTCTGCCTGTGCAAGAGAGGATTTGATCTGAGCAGTGCCCAAAAGAGGAGAGAATGCAGCAACTCTGCCTGTCCTCGGCGTGGGAATGAGGCTCTCCAGCAGATCAAATAAATCATGAGCATCTCACTTCATAAACAAACATCAGCAGCCTGCTAAATGCTGCTGGGAAACAAAACCCGGCAGCACTGACACGAGTGGCTCATCCTGGAGCTCTGCTGCTTGGTGTCTCCCCCAGGAGTAGGGTGGGTTTGGATGTTGAGGGTGGGTTGGGATGGGTGGGTTTGGATGTGTCTGAGGGATGCAGGAGCCCCCTCAGCAGCTGGGGGGGTTTGGGTTTTGTGTCTGAAGGATGCAGGAGCCCCCTCAGCAGCTGGGTGGGTTTGGGTTTTGTGTCTGAGGGATGCAGGAGCCCCCTCAGCAGCTGGGTGGGTTTGGGTTTTGTGTCTGAAGGATGCAGGAGCCCCCTCAGCAGCTGGGGGGGTTTGGATGTTGACGGTGGGTTTGGATGGGTGGGTTTGGGTTTGGATGTGTCTGAGGGATGCTGAGGGTCTTGGCAAGGCTCTGTTCAGGGAATAACTTCACTTTCAGGCTCCAGAGTCTGTCCCCCAAAGTCTTCTTGTGTCTTTCTCTCCTTCCTAATGGAAAAAAAAGCAATTTGTGAGCTCCTGTTGCCCCTGAGAGCAGGAGGTAGGTGCTGTCATGAAGAGCTACAGACCCAGGCAGGAAATTGCACAGTGCAGGGACTTTTCTGCTGTAATTCTGCTGGGACACACAGGGAGTACAGATCCTGGTCCTGCATCAGTGACTTTGGGAGAGCAGCTTGCAGGAGGGGAGGACAAGCCTGGGACGGTCCCACAAACTCTGCATGGGTGGAAGGAGTCTCTCCTTGGCTGGGTTTGGCTCTCAGGTCACTGGAGCCCCACAAGCCCCAGACCAGTGGCCACAGCCATCCCTGCTCCCACATCTGGCACCTCTGGGCACCTGTCCCAGCCTCCATGTGCAGCCAGAGATGGGACCCAGACACAGCCCATGAGCTCCTTCCATTCTTCCTCACTCAGGTTTTGCATTTTTTCTTTCTTTAATTCGTAACAAAATGCAGCCAGGCAGGAAAATAGATTTAATTTTTTTTCCTAACTGTGCAGGAGGGTATAAAACAGTAGGGGAAGCACAGCAGGTTTTGCCTTTGTGCCCTGTCAGATAATTCAGGGTTATGGACAAGAAAAGCTGGAACCACTTAGAAAAAAATCATAGAGGCTGTGATTTCCAAATTCACTCCCTGGGCTCAAGTGCCCAGTTCTGAACGTGGTCCCAGCTCCCAAAACAAAATTAGTCTCTATGTATTAAGTGTTTTAGTAGTTATATTAGTGGTAATACCCTGCATACTTCAGCGTGTGCGACAAATGATGAACAAAACTGTCAAAGAAGTTTTTATCATACAAGAAAAAGAAATAAGAAATTAATTCACAGAGAGTTCTCCAAATCTCACAGAGATAGTAAATGAAAGTATAGACATAGAAGAAAATTTTGAATTGAGTGCCTGTCTCCTGCTGAGGCCCACGAGCACCTGGATCCCTTTGCCCCAAAGGGATGGCAACGGGGTGGGAGTGTGGATGGAAGGAGAAACCTTTGCCTGATTGATTTATGAGATGAACACAGCATCCCTCCCTGCCAAATCCAGCCAGCACTGAGAGCTGAGGCCAGGCACTCCTAAATAATCCCATTTTATCAGCCTGCCTTCCCCAGGAGCTGAAGGGTGCTGGCATCACCCAAGGGTGCAGAGGAGCTGCATTTTGCCAAGCCAGCTCTCCCAGGCTGCACAGGACCTTCAAGCATCCCTGCACCAACCAGATGCACAAGGCAAGGAGCTGCCAAAATCACCTGAATGTGCCCCCCCCCATGATGATTGAAATCCTTGCTGGGAAGTGCCAGGCTGAAGGTGAGCACAGCATTAGGCAGCTTATTAAATTAATGGCGCATTAAAGAACTCAGGGGAGGTGGAAGGGAGGGGAAAGGGAAAGAGAAGGTTTGTAACATCACAGAAATATCCTGGCTTACCTTCTGGCATCTTCAAGAGACTGGAAATGTGGGACTGCATCCAGCTGCCTTCTCTGGGGCAAAATTCCTTTGGCTTCTGTGGGAGGTTTTACTCAAATAAGGAGTGCAGGATCAGACCTGTTATTGTCACTGCAATTAACATTTAGATCCACATCTAACACGAACTGTTACAGCCTGGTTAGGGAGAAATTTAATTTGCTCTAAACAGCTTGATGGGAGAGGAGCATGAAATGTCCTGGTTATGGTAATTTGGTGTGTTGGGAGCCTGCAAAGGTGGATTTTCAGCCCTGGCTCTGGTAACCCTGGGAGCTGAGCCTGCTTTGGGATGGGGCTTTGGGGCCACATCCCCAGCCCTGTGTTGGGGATGGACACACTCAGAGCCCCAAAGGCCTTGGGACAGGCAGGTGAGAGCCCAGCTCTGCCCCGAGCTGTGTTTGCCCTTATCAGACACATGAGCTTTAGTTTGTCTATTAGGAAACCCATTTCTACCTTTGAGCTGTCAGTCTGTACACAGATATCCACGAAACCCGTGATTTTTGCACTCTTAGAGACTTTGAACCTGTTTTTTCCAACAACCCCCAACTTTCATTTATTTCCTCGCTTATTTCCTTTTTTCCCCCCCTTTTCTCCCAGGAGTTGATGTAACTCACCCTTAAAAACTGACTTGGAGATGAAACTTGGCATTTAAGGTCCCAGCCCGGGAGCAAATGAAGTTACCAGTTATAAACACACACCAAAATCTGTTTGGACATGCTGAAATTACAGGAGCAGAGGATTAAAAGGATCCAAGACGCTTTATTTAGTTTTAACTTCTGCAGCTCCACCTGAGTGTCAGTTTGCAGCCACAGACACAAGATTGGTTCTTTTTGCTGTTTTTATTCTTCAGGTGGGTTGCAATGGATCGGGAATTTTTATTCTAATGGAAATGGATTGGTGAAGAGGTCCAAAAATGGGATCCTGGGGTGTTGCCAGCTGTGTACCCCTCATCCAACCATGCCCATGTGGCTCTGCCCTGCAGGAAGGGTAGGATCTTGCGTTCTCCTGAAAACAGAAGAGTTGTAAGAGAAATTCAAGTGTTGGGGGCCTTTCCTGTGTGGTTGGAGATGCCACAGTGCCAGGCAGGAGATGGAGTGATAAGAGGACACACGATAGCAGATAAGAGGTCTCGCTTTTCCAGGAGGAGCTCGCTGATATTTCTGGCCAATTAAATCTTGTGTTCTCCTACAAACAGAAGAGTTGTAGGAGAAATCCAGGTGTTGAGGGCCTTTCTAGAGCCTTTCCTGTGTGGCTGGAGATCTCACAGCGCCGGGCAGGAGATGGAGTGATAAGAGGACACACGATGGCAGATAAGAGGCCTCACTTTTCCAGGAGGAGCTGTTTGAGACACTTTGCCAATTAAATCTTGTGTTCTCCTACAAACAGAAGAGTTGTAGGAGAAATCCAAGTATTGAGGGCCTTTCTAGAGCCTTTCCTGTGTGACTTGAGATGCCACAGTGCCAGGCAGGAGATGGAGTGATAAGAGGACACACAATAGCAGATAAGAGGCCTCGCTTTTCCAGGAGGAGCTTGCTGATATTTCTGGCCAATTAAATCTTGTGTTCTCCTACAAACAGAAGAGTTGTAGGAGAAATTCAAGTGTTGGGGGCCTTTCCTATGTGGTTGGAGATGCCACAGTGGCAGGCAGGAGATGCAGTGATAACAGGCTACACCGATGGCAGATAAGAGGCCTCACTTTTCCAGGAGGAGCTCGCTGATATTTCTGGCACGAGACACTTTGCCAATTAAAGAATAAATCAGGGCAGATAAGGCTGGGGAGCGTTCCACGGATGTGCCACACAGGGAGAACATCTGGGACACCCCTGATCGTCCCAGCCACCCCAGTGCCCTCCCCGCAGGAGGGTTGGCCCTGCTCTGGGAGCTACCTGTGCCAGCAGCAGCTGTCCCTGGTGTCACTGGAGCCTCGCAGAGTGCCCAGCCTGGCTCCCCAGCGTGTGTGAGAGCAGCTGCAGCGTGGCCCCAGCCTGTTTGTTATGCATGTTACGGCCGTGCAGAGCGAGGGGTCGATACCGTGTTTAATATGCCTCATGCATAGCGGAGTCGCTCTGGTCCATCAAGCCGCTAATACACATTCTTACAGGGCTGAGTATCATTTATTAAACCTGGAGGCCTGCCTGGCAAGGGGGGGCCGGGGCTCTGGGGAGCGGCCAGGGGTGGTGCCAGGGCTCGGGAGGTGAGAGTTTGCGGAGGAGCTGCACACACACACACACACACACACATGCACACGCACAGAGAGTTGTTTGTTGTGCCTCACGGATGGGAAATGGAATAAATCGTGCTCCGAGCGCTGCCCGCGCTGTGACACGGCCTGGGGACAGGCAGGGCTCCGGGGCTGGGCACAGCTGGCATTGCTCAGCATCACCCTGGGAACCCCTCTGCTCCCCCTCCCGCTGCAGCCCCACACACCTCTTCTTTTTTTCCTCTTTTTTCTCTTTCCCTCTTCTTTCCTCACCTCTTTTCCCTTCCTGCTCTTTCCCATCTTTTTCCTCTCCTTTCCCTTCTCTTTACCCTCGTTTGTTTCCCTTCTATTTCTGCTCTTCTTTCCTTCTCTCTTCCCCCCCTCCTTTCCTCCTCTCGTTTTCCTCCCTTCTTCCCCATCTCTAATTTCCCCCTCTCGCCACCTATTTTTCCCCTCTTTTTAAATTTTTCCTCCTCCCTTTTATTTTACCCTTTCCCCCATCTCTAATTTTCCCTTCTCACCACCTCTGGTTTTTTTCTTCCTCCCTTTTATTTTATCCTTTCCCCCCTCTCTACCCACTCTATTTCCCTCCTTTTCCCCACCACTTTAAGAATTAAAAAAACAACACAACCTCAAAAAAACCAAACAAACTCGATCTTTTCCCCTCTCCTTTTCCTTCTCTTTTCCCTCGCTTATTTCCCTTCTATTTCTGCTCTTCTTTCCTTCTCTCTTTCCCCTCTCCTTTCCTTCTCTCGTTTTCCTCTCCTTTCCCTTCTTACCACTCTCATCTCCCCCCTTCCTCCACATCTCTAATTCCCTCTTCTTTCCTTACCTTTTTTCCCTTCCTGCTCTTTCCCATCTTTTTTCCTCTCCTTTTCCTTCTCTTTTCCCTCGCTTATTTCCCTTCTATTTCTGCTCTTCTTTCCTTCTCTCTTCCCCCCTCCCTTCTCCCCACTCTCATCTCCCCCACTTCTTCCACATCTCTAATTTCCCCTTCTCGCCACCTCTTTTTCCCCTCTTTTCCCCCCCCTTTTATTTTATCCTTTCCCCCATCTCTAATTTCCCCTTCCCGCCACCTCTTTTTCCCCTCTTATTTTTCCTCCCTTTTATTTTATCCTTTCCCCCATCTCTAATTTCCCCTTCTCATCACCTCTTTTCTCCCTCTTTTTTTCCCCCTCCTTTTATTTTTTTTCCTTCCCTCCCTCTATTTTCCTCCTTTTCCCCATCACTTTAAGAATAAAAAAAAAAAAAAACCAAAACACAACCCCCTAAAAAAAAAAAAAAAAAAAAAAAAACACCAAACAAAACCACCCAACAGCACCAGCGCAGCGCTCTCCGCGGGCCGGCGGGGCGGGCGCGGGGCGGCGCTGCTCGGCTCGGCTCGGCTCGGCTCGGCTCGGCTCGGCTCGGCTCGGCCAGGCTCGGCTCGGCCAGGCTCGGCTCGGCCAGGCTCGGCTCCCCTGCGCGGGCCCCGGAGTTACATTGTTGGAGTTTGCCACAACTCCGCGGCCTCGGCTGCGCGGGGCCGCCGCTGCGGGGCCGCTGCGGGGCCGCAGCTTCCCCGCTGCCTCCTCCTCCTCCCTTCCTCCCTCCTCCTCCTCCTCCTCCTCCTCCTCCCCGTGGGTGTTTTTTTTTCTCTCCCCTCCTCCCCTCTCTCCCCCCGCGCTGATTTCCCTCCCCTCCGCCCGCCCTGCCTGTGTGTTTTCGCCGCCGCGCTCGCCGAGCCCCTTGGCATGAGTTAAGCACCAGCCATGGACACCAAACACTTCCTGCCGCTGGGTGAGTTCTGTTCCGAGAGATTCTCCGCTCCTGCCGCGGGGGGTGGGGGGTGCTTGGGCACGATAAAATCAGCGCCTGTCCTGCCGCCTTCCCCCTCCCCCGGCTCCGCTGCCCCTTCCAGCGGCGCGCACCGAGGGCCGGCGGGCGGGGGATGCGCTCGCCCCTTCCCCGGGGAGCCCGGCCCGGCCCCTGCCCCCGGCCCCTGCCGCACACTTGGGATTTTTCTTTTGCTTTGCTGCTGTTTTTATGGGTTTTTGGTATTTTTTTTTTTTCTCGTGGCGCAGCCCCGCGAACGGCGGGCCCTGGCTGGGGAGCTGAGCCGGGCCGGGCCGGGCCGGGCCGGGCGGGCAGCGGCCCCAGCGGCGCTCGGAACGGGGCAGCGGCAGCGGGCAGAGCCCCCTCCCCGCCCGGGGCCGGCTCTGCTCGGGGCTCGGCAGCGCGCAGCCTGCGCTTCCCCCTCTTGCCTTTCCCCTCGGTTTAGTATTTTTTTAAATTTTTGACTTTTTCTCCTTTTTTTTTTTTTTTTTTTTATTATTTCTCTCCCTTCTCCCCGCGGCATCCGGGGCGCGCAGCCGGGCAGGGGGAGGCAGCGCTCGGCTCTCATCGCCGGCTCCCAGCCCCGCCGCGCTTGGGACCCTCCTGCCTTTTTGTTCTTATTTTTTAACCCCCCCTCTTCCCCACCCTCTCCTCCTTTTAAAACCCATTTCCAACCGGAGTTTGCCATCGTTTCGGTGACTGAGTCAAGTCCTGGCTTGTAAGGGCGAATGCCTCCTGCGTCTCGCTTCCAGGAGGAGAAGTGATATTGCAGAGCTCGCTGCTCGGGCTGGGGGGAAGAAAAGTTTGAGCGGAGTGGCCTGGCGCCAGTCCGGGCTCGGGGGAACCGGGCAGAGCGCTGCCATCCCTGTCCCCGCTCAGCCCCGGGGCTCCCAGCCTGCCCATGGCCGGCCAGACCGTCCCTGCTGGGCTTTAAATCTGTGCTCAGCCTCCCCAGCCTGCCGCTGCTGTGGTTTGGTTCTTTCTTTTGATTCTTTCTTCCTCTTGTTGATGTTTTTTTTGTATTGTGTTGTTGTTGTTTTTTTGCTTGTTTTGTTGACAAATTGCAATTTCAGTTATCCCTTTCAAATACAAACAACCATCACAATGTTTTCCCGCAAGCCGAGCTCGCTGAGAGGCTTTTCCAGGGCTGTGGTGGTCTGGGGGCTTTGGAAGGGACACCCTGGCACTGTGGGCTGGCAGAGCTGTGGGTGGCATCTCCGTGCCCCCCAAAATTCTCATTTTCACAGTGCCCCTCGTTGTCTGGGCTGGGAGATGCTGCTGGGGCCAAAAGCATCTCTCACCTGCAGTGTGTCCCTGGTTCCAAACCAAGGCAGCTCCTTTTGGCTGGGTCCAGTGCAGCTTTTGGGGCTCATCCCAGCAGAAGGGGCCTCTCTTGCCCCACTGGAGTGGTTTAAGTTTGGGGGGATTCACATTTCCTTGGATGCTTTTGTGGAAGAGAATCCAAATCTCTGTTGATCCGGGCAGGCTCAGGCCTCTGTGTACATGAACTGTGTTTTCTGTCAGTCCTGAACTCTCCTGTTATGCTGTAAATGCTAAAAATTACATAGTGTTATTAGTCAGGGTGGTTTGAGGGGGTAGGAGGGGGAGAGGTTGTGACTGCTGGCTCAAGGAAGGGTTTTCACACTGGTGCAAGTGGAAAGCAACTGATTTATCTGCTCGTTGAGAAACGAAGAATTTAGAAAATTTAGAAATTTTCACGCTGGTGCAAGGGGAAAACAACTGATTTATCTGCTCATTTAGAAATGGGGCTGTGCCACACACTGTGCAGCGTCCCCATGGAAAACAGGGCATCCCCCCAGGACAGCCCTGCTGGGGGAGGTTAAAACTTCTCATCCTTGTCTCAGGAGCAAATCCATCTGTCTGTGGGAGCTGTTTGGGTTGTGTGGCCTGGGATTGTGCTGGAGAAACTCCCAAACTTTATGTGCTGATCTTTGGTCGCTGATTATTGGGAAAAATCCCTTTGGCTGCAAGGGTTGCTGCAGGTTTTGGAGGGGAGATCTTGGTGCTGCTGTGGGCGGTGCAGGCAAATTGTGTCTAAAAGCTTGTGAGCAGTTTGTGGGATTGAAGGGAATGTGAGCTGAGACCTTCAGCTCACAAATGTGAACTTCCCAGTGAAACCAGAGCAGAGCTGGATCAGCCATGGGGCCTCTTTAGAGTCAGGATTGTCCAAACTCCACCAGCTCCCAACTTTTAAGGGTCTAGGAGTGTTTCACCAACCCTATCTCGTGTCATTTTTAGGAGCTGGTGCTGGAAAAACCCAGGGGAGAAAACCAGCCCAGCTTGTGGGGTTTGTTCTGCACACCAGCACAGGCCTGAGCTGGGGAACAGCAACAACACAGCCAAAATTCTGCTCCATTGCTGTGTCCCCATCAAAATCCCAAAATTCTGCTCCATTCCTGTGTCCCCATCAAAACCCCAAAATTCTGCTCCATTCCTGTGTCCCCATCAAAATCCCAGCAGCAGCACAGCCAAAATTCTGCTCCATTGCTGTGTCCCCATCAAAATCCCAAAATTCTGCTCCATTGCTGTGTCCCCATCAAAATCCCAAAATTCAGTTCCATTGCTGTGTCCCCATCAAAATCCCAAGATTCTGCTCCATTGCTGTGTCCCCATCAAAATCCCAAAATTCTGCTCCATTCCTGTGTCCCCATCAAAGTCCCAGCTCAGTCTGGCCCAGCAAGGCCAACCTGGTGGTTCCTGGCCAAGTCCTGCCCGTGCTTAGACTGAGATAACCCTGCTGATGTCATGGCTGGAAGTGTGGCCAACTCTGGGCACTTTTAATAGTAGTATCTCATTTTCCTGCTTCTCTGGAGAGCTGCTGGCAGATGCCAGCCAGAGGCTCCCCATGTGAGAACAGCACGTCCCTGGGCATCTCCCAGGCTGGCTGCTGTCACCTGTGTGCCACCCCAGTGCCAGGACAGCCTGCAGCCTGGCACGGGGGATGTGGCACGGGTACCTCCACAGCCATGGAGGGGCTTAAAACCCCTCAGGGTCCAGCAGATGCTGCCTTGGAGCCATTTGGAATTGCAGTCCTGCTTTTGCTAGGCTTAGCTTGCTCAGGGCTGTCCAGTTTTTGATACTTGGTGTTGTGCCAGGTGTCCAGGAGGAGGAGAAAATGTAGAAAATGCAAATTGTACATTTTGTAGAAAATGTAGAATTGTAGAAAAATGTACAAAAATGTAGAAAAACGTGGAAAAAATCCGTGGTGGGGTGCACGGGCTGAGGTCAGGCTTTCACAGGGCACTGATGTGCCAACCAAGGACTCGTTTCTTCAGGTTCTCTGCCTTTTACAACCCTCTCAGTGCTTTGTTCTCCCTTTGCCCATTCCCTGGGTATCTCTGGGGAGGAAAACGGGGATGGTGAGCTCAGGGGAGGCTCAGCTTGGTGGGGGAAGAAACAGTTAATGGGTGTGTGAGTGCTTCCCTCCGGAGGTCACTGCAGCAGGTTGGAACCTCTGTGTGTCCCTCTCTGTCCGTGTGTCCCTCTCCCCGCCCTGCAGCCGTGCCAGGCCCAGCTGCAGCTGCTCAGGATGTGGGGTGAGCACTGTCCGTGCTGTGCTCGGGGCTGGAGCTGCAGCATTTCCGAGGAAAACAGCAAAACAACCCCCGTGCATCCAGCTGGGACAGCCCAGGGTGCTCGGTGAGCATCCATGAGCCTGGAGAGCTCCTGTGTGGATTGAGAGCTCACCACGATGCTCAGTCCTGCTCTAGATACCCTCAGGAATCAGCAGCTGGTGTGACAATGTGCAGGGAGGAGAGCTGAGGGGTGTGGGGAGCATCTGAGCATCCCACTGAGGGAGGGAAAATCCTCTGTCCCACACCTGGCTGACTCCATGAGGAGCAGGAGGTGAAGTCTGGTTTGTCCTGGTCTCTCTTGTAGGGCTCAACCTCTTGTTGTCACATGCAAAACAAGCTGGGAAGGAATTTTTGCCTTTTCCAGAATTGTGGCAGTGAAATAAATCAGAGCGTCCCTGAGTTTATTCCACATCGTCCTGCTGGCTTGGAGGGAGCGTTTGTGTTTCTCAAATTTGGGGTATTTTATTTATTTAAAAGAGAGCGGGGGAGAAAGCCACAGAATTTGAGTTATTCATTGCAAATATTATTATTGGCATTTTGCTCCCGTTGAGGGAAAAAAAAAAAAAAAATGACAAGGGGGGAATCAAAACATTTCACTGCAAAATACACCCTGGCTTTGTCCCACCCACATCTTCAAGGCAAAAATAAATATTTATTAAGAAATGGGTTAAAAACCTTTTTGTTCAGTATTGTTTTCTGGGAGCAGGGGTGTGTTGCCATATGCCACTGGGCTGAAATTTGGATTTTTTAGGGTTTTTTGCAGGATGGTTAAGGAGAGAAACACACAGTGGGTGCTGCAGGGCTTTGGGGTCCTGCCTTGTCTGTGGGCTCCGTGCTCCTGTGAGCATCCTGGTGCCTTTTCCTGGGGATTGTGTGTGCTCAGAGCATTCCCTGGGGCTCCCAGCTGCCTGAAATCCCCAAATCATTCCTGCTATAAATAACCCAGCAGTGAGACAGCAAGAGCTGGTGGCCCTTGGCGAGGGATTGAGCAGGGGTGTGGTGATGCTGTGGGGACACTGAGGGGTTCCAGCTGGGCTCCTCCATGGACCAAAGCCTGGGATCCCTCAAAGCCCTGCTGGCCTAGTGCTGCAGGGACCTTCCTTGTGAGCTGGGCAGCCTAATTGGGCTCTAATTAATCCTCCTCTGTGGGGAGGGAAGGAGGGAACTGGGGCTCTCCTCGCTCTGACCTGTGCTGTGGAGGGGTCTGGGCATTTCAGTGGGATACTGGGTGATGTGGGCACTCAGGAGGGATGCTCAGAAGTGTGGAGGGATGCTCAGAAGTGTGGAGGGATGCTCAGAATTGTGGAGGGATGCTCAGAAGTGCCAGGGATGCTCAGCACTTGAGGGATGCTCGTTCTGCACGGGATCCATCCCAGCACTTCCCTAATTGCTCCCTAAAAGGCCCAGGTGGGCTCTTGGAGAGTCAGCAGAGCTACAAAGCAATAAGGGGAGGCAGCCTGGGTGGTTTTATTTTAATTGATTTTGTCAGGAGTTGCTGTATTTTATTACATTTAAAGACTAGAGTCTGGAATAACTTTGAACGTTTGACACGCACACAAAAAGCAGCTTTCTGACATTTTCCTCTTTGCTTGTCTTTTATTTTATTTCTCCCCTCTCCTCCTCCTCAAAGGGAAGTGTGTGCCTGGAGGGAGGACAGAGGAGGAGGAGGGAGGAGCAGTTGTGTCTCTCCAAAGGCTGCTCTGATATCAAGGCAGCGCGGAGCAGATGAAATAATATTGCAAATAAGGATTTAAAAAACCCTACAGAAGGATCCCTGCACATGCCAGCCAGCTCAAACTGCCAGAAGATTTTCAGACAGAAGCAATTTAGCCTGGGAAAATGCTCTATTGTTGAGATGGAAACTGGCTGTGAGAACTTGCCTTTTCTGACAAGGTTTGGCTTAGGAAAAGCAAAGCAAAGTCAAGGAAATCAACCTGAGTTTTTATTTAGAGGGGAGGGAGCTTTTCAAAATGGAGGGTGCTTTCTGAGATAAACAGGGAACAATTCCCTTGTGAGAAAGGGAAGAAAGGGCTCAAATTAAGCCCAAATGCAGCTCCTCTCCTTTGAAATTTTGTTTAACGTGGAGTTAAAAAATAATCCTGTTCAAACAGAGCATTGGTGAACACAAAATGCTTGGGCTTTTTTTCCCCCCCTCCCTTCTCTTTCCCTTTTCTCTTACAATAAGAGTTCCAAGGTTGCACCTTGGGGCTGTAATTCTGCTCCCAGCTGTGCCCGTGCCAGCTCCACATCAGCAGGGGATGTGGATGTTGCCTCCCAAACTCCACATCTGCCCAAGGTGGGGCAGGTCCAGGGAGGGAAACTGAGGCACGGGGGAGTGTCAGAGCTGGGAATGGGCCCGGAGTGAGGGTGTGGGGTGGTGAATGCTGAGCCAGCCCTGCAGAACTGATCCACCGAGCTCCACTGGGCTCTGCAGGGTCCAAAACCTCCAAACCCCAAATCCACTCCTCCCCACAAAGCTGCTGTTTGGCCCAGGAGCAAAGGAAAGCTCCCAGGTGGGGTTTGTGGGCGAGCCAGGTGCTCCCAAAGCACAGGGCAAGGAGGAAACACCCTAAAGATTTGGGAATTAAACAGCAGGGTTTAAATTCTGTCATCCCCTTCTGCTCCCTCCCACTGTGCTCGTTGCTCCTTCTTCCAAACCCTGGGGGATTTGATTTTTTTGGTCAAAGATTTTTTTTTTGGGCCATGAGTGGATGTTGATTTTTGGGTCTTGTCTGGATTTCCTTGGATCCCATCAGCTGCAGGATCTCTGCAGAGCCAGGAGATAAAAGGGGCAATAGCACTATTGGGGACCAATAAAATGGTAATGGCATTCCCAGCTGGTTGTTACTTTTCATGGGCTCCTCTTTTGTGGAGTTTTGGCTTTCTTCAGCTTTACAGACTTGGGAAAAAAAGGGAAAAAAAATCCAGGGAGGGGGAGCTGAGGGAGCTCCAGAGATTTACAGCCCCCTCAGCTCCTGGGGCAGATCCTTTGTGCTGCCGGGGCCGGGTTAGGGGGGGATGCCCCATCTCCTTTCAGGAACATTTGATTATTGTTTTTCCATTTCTGGCTGACAAGTGAGTGCTGGAGGAGAGTTGTTTTGCTTTGTTTTTTTGTTTTGTTTTTTTTTTTTTTATTTTCCCTTTGCTGTGAACTCTGTGGGCTGTGCGAGACAATTTTGTTGTGGGCAGCGCGTCTCCTACGTGCCCGTTCCGGAGTGGCAGTGAGGCAATGGCAGTGGTGAGGCAAGAGAGGAAGGAGAAGGGCAGGAGGGGAGAATTTCCAGCCAAAATCCATCCTGAGGCATGGAGATGGTAGGAGAGGGGGTGAAATTCCTGCCAAGATCCACCCTGAGATGTGGAAATGGCAAGGTTGGGGTGGCGGAGCTGAGAGAGGGATGCTGAGTGTTGGCAGAGAAGAATTGGATCAGAGAGGCAGAAGCAGAGCCAGGGGCATCACATGGAGCTGGGGGAGCTGTTTGGCTGCTCCTGGGGCTGGGAAGGATTGGTGAGACGGGTTTGCCAGTGCTGCAGCTTCCCTGCCCTGCTCCCCAAGACCTGTGTGCAGGTGAGGGCTCTTGGAAAAGGGATATCGGAGATATTCTGTACTGATCATCCTGGGCTCCTCTCCTGCCCCCAGCCCTTCTTTTACTGCCCCTTTTGTGGGAGATGGGTAATTTTATCAGGCCTGGGAAGCTGTGGCTCTGCATGGTGTGGAGGAGCTGTGGTCTTGGATGACATGGAGCAGGCGTGTGCAGGTGGGAGCTCTAGGAAAAGGGATGCCAGAGATATTCTGTACGGATCATCCTTACCAACCTAAACTGGGCTCCTCTCCTGCCCCCAGCCCTTCTTTTACTGCCCTTTTGTGGGAGATGAGTGAATTTATCAGGCCTGGGGAGCTGTGGCTCTGCATGGTGGGGAGGAGCTGTGGTCTCTGATGGTGTGGAGCAGGCGTGTGCAGGTGGGAGCTCTTGGAAAAGGGACATTGGAGATATTCTGTACTGATCATCCTTACCAGACTAAACTGGGCTCCTCTCCTGCCCCCAGCCCTTCTTTTTCTTCCCCTTTTGTGGGAGATGAGTGTTTTATCAGGCCTGGGGAGCTGTGGCTCTGCCTGGGGTAGAGAGCTGTGGTCTCTGATGGCATGGAGCAGGCATGGTCATTCTGGAGCACTCTGTGTTAGGGAAATCCCTGATCCCACACTGCATCCCATCAGTGTTGGGGCTCCTTCTGGTGACCCTCCCACCCCACAGCAGCCCTGTGGGGGATGTTTAATGGCTGAGCAGGAAATAGGGGTAGCAAGGATGGCACCAGGTGATTTGAGCGAGTTAAAGCCGCTGTCTGGAGCTCTGCACCTGCGTGACCAACCCTCCCTGCTGACCTGAACTTGTTCAAGTGTGACTTTCAATTGATCATAAAAATCCAGCGTGATTCACAGCGCTCCTGCCCTGCAGCCTGCCAGGCTCTGTCTCTCTCATCCTCAGTAGCGTGAGAGAGCAGATTGCCCTCCAGTTCATCCTGCTCAGCCTTAATGGGGAGCCTCTGCTCGCTGGGGCTGCTCCCCACACACACTCCTGGAATATATTAAACACAGTGCCTTAGCATTTTAATTTCTATTGTTTTCCCCCCTCAAATATATGAAGAAAACTCCTCTCCAAAGCTCGGGGTGTGGGGAGAAGGGAGGGAGGTGCTGCTCTCCCCTTGTGCGTGCGTGTGGCTCACAGACAGTGAAATTGCACCCTAGAGTTATAAAGCAATTGTCTAGCTCAGCAGCAGAATGAGCATGAAATGGTGCAGAAAGCAACTAAATAAAATTGGGTAAGGCAGATGCATGAAAATAATGACATCTCTATCCTGTAGTCAGGCGCGCTTGCTCTTCCTCGCTGATAAACTTTTATAACAGACTTTGCATTTATTTTCCTGGGAAACTCTTCCTGCCATGGAGATGTGGGGTGAGCTCCTGCGTCCCCTCTCTTGTTTTTTGGGGCTGTACGTCCCTGCCTCTCTCCCCCTGCCTTTCTTTCATTGTTTTTGTTTTCAGAGCGGGATTTTTATGCTCAGTCAAACACCACAGTGATAACCTTTGAGACTTCATTTCCTTTTTGGTGGCCGTGCCAGGCTGAGGGAGCTGGTGGCTCTCAGGGTGGCCTCTCATGTCCCATGCAAATGGAATGAAGAGATGCTTTCCTGAGTTTTCTCCTTTTCCCTGTGAGGCTCAGGTTGTTGTGTGGGGTTTAGGACACCACAGCAGGGATGGAACACCAGGTTGGTGCGCTGGCTCTGTCATCCCATCAGGGCCACCTGCTCCCACTCTTTATTATCCAACTGAATGGATTCAAATGCTCCCACTTTGGGCCTGGAGAATTGACTTCAGCTGTGATTCCTCCCCAGGTCTTACCCTGAGCTGCTGTCCCTGCTCTGACAAGTGCCTTGGAGCTGCTGGCCTCAGCTTCCCCATCCCAGGAAGCTTCCAACACAATCCAATGTTTTGCTCATTTTGTGCCAGGATCCCCGTGGAGACTGGGAACAAGCAGCTCCTCTTGCCACCCAAGGGGCCCTTTAGGTGACATTAGGGCTGTGTCCCCGCTGTCCTCACGCCCTCCTGCCTCTGATGGCACGGCTGGGCACTGCTCCACGTGCTTGTGGTGCCAGGGATGCCCTTTGTGGACAGGGTGCTGCCTGCTGTGCAGTGCCTGGATGCTTTGGAGGGCTCGGCGCTGAGCCGCTCACGGATTCCTTTCCTTGTCTGCAAGGAAACGCCAGCCCTGGGCTGTGCTGGAGCCTGGGGCTCCCCAGGCAGCTCCTGTGCAGCAGAATCTCCATCTCTGCCTGGGATGTGTCCCTGGGCTCCCAGATTTGCTGCTCCAGTGCCTGCCCATCACACGCAGCCCGGCGTGGATCCCATGGGTGGGCTGGAGCTGCGTGCTGGAGCAAACAACACAGGACACAGCATTTTCCCCTCCTCCTGCCTAACCCAGAGCAGGAGGTTTCCCTGCAGGGATTATTCTGGCTCTGGGCAGCTGGATGCCAAAAAAGCCCTGCCAGCTTTTTTGCTGGTGTGGTTCCGCAGCACCGAGGAGGAGGAGGGAAATGCAGGCGTGCAAAAATCAGTGTGAAAGCATAAATCAGGCCAAGAGTGAAAGGTTAAAGAAATCCAGAGGAAGCAGAGCGATGCGTGTGATAGAAAGGGGTTTCCTGTACCTACAGAGGCCACCCAGGCTCCCTTCCTGCCGGGGCAAACCAAAACTTTCTGCACCCCTAAGCAGATTGTGCTTGGCTGCTTGGGCACGCTGTGAGCCAGCTGTGCCAGCCTGGGTGTTAATGCCCTGTGCTTTACAGGCTGCTCTGCCCAGCCCCCGATGTGGGTTTTTTTTATAGGATGCCCAGGCAGATCCTGGGGAGCGCTGCAGTCGGGAATGGGGCTGGGAGGGCAGCGTGCAGTGACCTGTGCTGCCCTAAACCCACATCTCTCCTCTGCCAGCCTTGCTGGTTTTCTACACCATGCTCCTCAGAGGGGCTCCAGGGAGAGTTAAGGCTCCTGGGACCTGCAGGCCCCTGTTTAAGCACTTAGGAAGGCTTAGCTGATCCCAGCTGGAGATAGGCTGGCCCCAGGCCAGCTCGGTACCTGTTGTGTGCAAATGTGGAGCCTTTAAACAGCGCTTCAGAGCTGGGACTGGCTGGGAGCAGCACCCCCAGAGGGCAGTGTGGGGTGGGTGATGCTGGCACCCCGAATTACACCCTGTTTGTAAGGTTAGGAGACACAGATTTCATTGTCCAAGGGCTTTTTGGCAGTGTTTGGGGCTGTGTTTTGGTAGCAGTGCCATGGCGCTTTACCTTGGAGCGTCAAGGGGCAAAACCAGCAATTCCCTCGTGGCAGGGCTGTGCCTCACCTGTGGGGCAGGTTTGTCCTGTGGCAATCAGAAGCCAGCAGGCTCTGTGGGGCTCGGGCTCTCCCTTTTCCCACTGCATTTTTCAGTCTGGGCTGGCTGAGGCGAGCTGGGCGCCGCTCCTCCGGTCGTCCCGGTGTTGTTGAGCCATGGCAGCTGAGGCTGGCCAGGTGAGGAAAACCACGTCTGGCCAGGTTTCACAGCCTCTAGGTGTGTGCAGGAAATGTTGCAGGGCAGGGATTTCTTGCAGCAGGCCCTGGGTAGGCAGGTGACAAACAGCAAGGTGCCCATCTGGAGCCCACGCACACACACATGAGGGGAGGATCCTCCTCTAAAGGCACCTTCCCAAAACTCTGGGGCAGCTCAGGGGATGTGGGGCTGCTCCAGGAGTCCTCCAGGTCTGTTTCTTGGAGAAATTGAATTTTCCCTCAGATGCTGGAAGGTGCAGCATCACACCCTGGGGGCACAGCTTTGGGAATGGTGTTGGATCCCCAAAGCTCTGCTCAGGGCTTTCCCAAGCAGGCAAACTTGAGGCTACAGCCTTGAAAGCAGTGCCGTGGAGGGTGAAGCTCATCCTGAGAGCAGAGAGATGCTCCAGTCCTGCACAAAATCTGGAGAGCCCAGACCGGCCCTTTTTAGGACACATTGGGGTGTGGGAGAGTGCTGGGTAGGAAGGGGTGAGCCTGGAGCTGGGTGTAGGGATGTGCCTGCAGGGTGGGAGCAGCCGGTCCTGCCACTTCTCCCAGGCTCTGGGAAGTCCCTCTAGCTGCAGTCGAGGTCCCAGGTCCCTCTGTGCCACCTCTCTGCTCAGTTTTGAGCCTTTGAGAGCACAGGCTGTGGGAAAACACCCGGAGAGCCTGAGAGTAAAACCCAGCTTTGTGTGGGAAGGGAAGGTAGAGCCTAATTCAAAGCACCTTTACAAATGAATAAGGTAGAAATGACTTTACAAAAAAAAAATAAAAAAAAAAAAAGGAGCCAACCCCAATTTCCAATGCATTGAGCTGCCCTGTGATTGTCAGCGTGGAAATTGCAGTGAAGGATTGAATCCACAGCCTGATTTCCAAAGTGCAGGATCTGGAGCTCCTGGTGCTGGTTTTGGGAGTCCCATGGACTTTTGGGCAGAGGAGCTTTTGTCAGGGTGGATTTTTGTGGAGCCTGTGGCAGGATCTGGAGCTCAGCACTGATTTCATCAGGTGGCTTCAGGATTGCGTCAGCTTAAGCAAGGGCTGGGATTGACCTGCAGTGATTTGCTGACTTTATTACTAAGACAATGATGGGGCTGAGCTGGAGGAGAGGGATTTTGGTGTTCTCTGCCTGGTGGGATGACTTGGAACAGCACTGCCAGCACTTCCCCAGTTTTTCAGCCCTTTTTGCTTGGAGGAGGTAAAATCCTGAATGTACCTTGAGGGTTCATTGAGGAGAAGGACTTTCCATCCCAGCTCTTGGCCCTGTCACTAGCTGCAGAAGAAGAACATTATAAGGAGCTATTCATCATTGCAATTATTTTATTAAGAGAACACTGTGTGCTTGGGAGCTGGAAGAGATGGAGCTTTGGGATGTTTTCAGCATGATAAATACGGGTTGGTTACATCACCCAGCTTTTCAAAAATGGTGTGTGTCGTCCTGCTGAGGGAGGGTTTGCAGACAACCTTGGAGGGCAGAGCCAGGTGCCTGTTCCAGCAGGGACAGCAGTGCTGCTTGTCTCTGCCTTGCCCTCAGGAATGGGGAGAGAAATCTCTGGGCTCTGCTGAGTGGGAATTTCAGCCTGTTTTGAGCTGGACATGATGGAATGGGCTCCTTGGGGACAGGCGCATCATTCCCACACGAGGTGGGATAGCACAGCGCTGCTCCATGCAGCTCTCACTGCCAAACCCCAAATGCTGCTTTTGGTGGCTGGTTTGCAGATTCCTGTCCTGTGCAGGTTTCTCAGGGGTCTCCCAGCCTGGTGCCAGCTGTCCCTGCTGTGCCAGGGCTGCTGGCTGGTCCCTCTCAGGCTGGCACCTCCGGGCGCGTTATCGCACCGGGGTAAAGTCCACCATGGGAAAATGCCTGGTGGACTTTTAACTGCAGTCCTCTGGAGAGCCCAGCTCAGAAGGCTTTAACTCCTTCATGGCAGCCTCTGCTGGAAGAGAGAATGGAGCAGAGGATGGGCTGGGCTCAGCTCCCTGCAGCAAGGAGGGAGATTCCACCCTGGTGGCCGTGCCAGGGTGGTCATGGGGACAGTGCCAGCTGCACCTGGGGTCACCCCTGCATGTCCCCACCCCTCCTCTGCTTCTGCTGTCACAGCCTCAGCTCTTGGCCCAGCTGTGGTCTCCCAAAATGCTGCTTTGGGCATGCAGGGGCTGCTCTGGGGTCACTGGGCTGTGCCCTGCCCTGCTCTCACTGCTGCTGGGTGGGCTCAGAGGATGAGCCCTGTGGTGGGGAGGGATGGGCATCACTCTGCAGCACCCTCACCTATGGGAAGCTGCATCTGGAGCTTGAGAGGAGCCTTGGCACTGCCATTTTTGCTGTCCCACACTCTGATTTTGCCTCCTGCTTTAGACACCTGAGTGCCTGGTGGGGTTTATTTCAGCATCATCGTCCTTCTTCCATTCGCCCTTTTCCTTGCTTTTGTTTTGCAGCTTTTTCCCCCACTCCAAGGTGAGTCTTGTTTGCTCTGGGTGGGTCTGTGAGCCCTGAGCAGGTCCCCACTGCCAGCCCAGCTGGTGACAGCAGCACAACCAAGCAGCACCTCTCTGTATCACGGGCTGATCAACCCATTCTCAGTGGGGACAGAACCAGGGCATGCTCCAGAGGGATTTATGGAGGGAAATTCATGCAGCGTAGGGTTTCTGTCCATGCAGAGCAGCTCAGCATGGGATGGCATCGCTGGCTGTCCCTGCAGGCTCAGCTCAGTGGGGAAGCTCCCCATGTGCCACCAGCTGTGCCCTTCTCAGTGGAAGTGATTCCGGGGTGAGAAATTCCCCCTGTGGAAGCCTTTATTACCGGGCAGAGCTAGGTTTGTTTTGTTTATCATCCATTTCCTTGCCTTTGGAGGCATGCCCGGAGTTCTCCAGTTTTCTGTGTGTGTGTGGATGTGTGATTTATTAGGATTCAGGGCTAGGGTTTCTTTTTTTTTCTGGTTTAATTTCACTTCCTCAAACTGACAGGCCGTTTGAACAAACTTCTTTTGGATAATTTCCTCTATAGTTTTAAAGGGCCTCCTAAAAATAAAAAGAGAAAAAGATTGCAACATGGTCGATAATTAAAAAAAACACCCTGTCTGTGACCAGCCTGGGCCCTGATTGCTGTAACAGAGAGAGCTCAGAGGGTAGAAAAAAACATGAGTTCACTTTTTGGGTGTTTTTGACAGCACTTTAGGATGGCTTTGCTTGTTTTGCTGTGAGCTGTGATCGCAGGCACGCTTGGGCATTTCTCCCCATCCTCATGCGAGCGCTGCATTAAACGCGCCGTGCGTGCCTAAACCCCTGCCAGCTCCCAGCTTTGGTTTCCTCTCCTCAGCTCGATCTGTTCCGCAGCAGTCAGGAAGAGGGAGGAGGGAGAGGGGAGAAAAAAAAAAATCCATTTAAAAACTCTGGGAAATGTAATGGGAGCAGGTAGGCGAGGGCAGAGCACCTGTGGCTGCCTTGAGCTGGGTTTGCTGGCGGGTCCTGCCCCGGGTTTTTATGAGGATTTCGCAAGTGTGGGTTTCGAAATGGCTCGGGGAGGGTTTGTGCTGGGTATTGTCAGGCCTGGGAGCTGCTGGAGAGCCCTGGTGGGGTCAGGCAGAGCTGGGGGTACACACAGGGTCTCAGGGGGCTGTGCTGTGCCTGTCAGCACCGAGATTGAGATGAAGGAAAACTTCCTTTCCCACTGTCCCAGCTATGAAAGCAAGAGAGAGAGAAACAGAGAAAGATTTCCCCCAGGGATCAGCAGTGATAAAAAGGCTCTCTTTTGAAAAGCAATGAGAGAAAAGAAGTGTGTCTAATCCTCACAGAGAAGAAAGGGAGAACATCCCTGAGCTGCGAGCAGGGACCTGGTGAGGAGGCAGCAGCGCCGTGCTCCTGCCTGGTGCAGAGGAATCCTCTGGGCAGCAGCAGAGGGAAATTCCATTTCCTGGCATGCATTTGGGTGGGCTCAGGGGAGCTGGCTGATGTGGTGAGGGTGAGGGCTGGGGAGATGCTGCTGGCTCATCCCCACGTTGCTCAATCCCTGCACAGGAGCTCTGCTGGCGCCTTGCGTGGGAGAGGCTTGCACAGACTTTCTTTCCCCTTTTCCCATTGGGACTGGAGGAGGCTGCAAAGGGGAGCTGCAGCCCCGAGCTAGGAGGGATGTGTGTCCCCAGGGCAGGTGTGCCAGGGACTGCTGCAATCCTGGATCCCTTTTTCCCTGTGATACGGAGCTGGCCTGACTGGCTGTAGCAGCTCCTGGCCCAACCCTGTCACCATTTCTTCAGTGACAGCTGCAGTGTCCAGGCTTGGCACAGGAGCTGCTCTGTCACCCCGTCAGTGATGGGACAGTGGTGGTTTGGCTGCTCGTCCTGTGCTCACCACGTCTGAGCCGAGGCCACCAGGGTGCTTTTATTGCTGTTGTGGTTGATGATTTATTTCCAGCTGCATCCGCCCCGTCTTGTGACTTGATTAAAAATTAAAGCAAGCAGAGTGGTGTGGTGTGGCTGCTGTGAGCCCAGGGTCCCTTCCTGAGCCCTGTGGGGCTCCCAGCCCGTGGATTGGGACAGGGAAATCTGGGAATGGGAGGGACAAGGTGGATGGCAGTGGAAGGGCCTGTCTGGTGCTGGGGTGGGAGCCATCAGCAGGATCAGGATCCTTTTACAGACTCTAGAACTTGTGAATGTTTATTTGTATCTCCTTGAGCTGAATAATGGTGATCTCCAGCCAATAAAGTCCTCATTAGGCTGAAATTAATCCCAGTCCGTGGATTGGGACAGGGAAATCTGGGAATGGGGGGGAGAAGGTGGATGGCAGTGGAAGGACCTGTCTGGATGGATAGGGGTGGGAGCCATCAGCAGGATCAGGATCCTTCCACAGAACTAGAGCTTGTGAATGTTTATTTGCATCTCCTTGAGCTGAATAATGGTAATCCCCGGCCAATAAAGTCCTCATTAGGCTGAAATTAATGACTTTATGTTTCAAAATACAACAGCACTCAAACCCACAACCCTGCAGAGGGAACTCCATCAGGAGGGGATGGGTGGATGGGGCAGTGGTGCCAGGGAGCAGCTGGGGAGGAGAACCAAGCTGGCATTGGGGTGTGCCTGCTCCCTGCAGAGCCTGGTGAGCGGTGCCACAGGCACAGGGATGCTGCAGCATCAGGATGTGCTGTTGGGGAAGGATTTTGGAGACGCCCATCAGCATTTTGCTGTTGTGCTGGCTGGTGGGTGAGCATGGAGCATCCTGAGTGCAGGGAGCTCTTAGAGACAGCACCTCCCATGTCTCAGTGTCACTCCTGCCTGTGGGCTCTTCTTGGTGGAAACCAGGGCTGGAATTCCTAAGATCACCCTGGGATGTCACAGCTGAGTGCCAGGAGTTTCTCCCCCAGCCTTTGGGGGGCTTTGGCAGAGCCCACCACCCTCTGCTTGTGAGGAGAGGGGTGCAGTGACTCAGGAACCCCTCACAGACAAAAGAGAGCAGGAAGTTTGCTCAGAGCTCTTGTGAAAGACAGGAGCTGCCGTGATACCTGTAATTAAAGCGGGTGTCAAGGAATGAGGTGCAAATTCCTCAGGGGGCATCTCACCTCACGGAGGGAGGGAGGGAGGGAGGGCAGCACCTCAGGGGCTGGGGAGAGGCTGGTGCTGAGCCCCTGAGGACCAAATGTGAGCCCCCAGCTCCTGTCCTTCCCAACAGTGAGGGATTGATGTGGATGGCAAGGCCATGTGTGCCCTGTCTGCAGTCAGCACAAGGCAAGCTGGAGCTCAGCAGGGTGGTGAGGGGCAAAAACCCTCGTGGGAAACATGTGGGACCTTATCAGGGCAGAGCTGGGGAGAGGGTGACGTGGGTTTGGGGTGCAGTTTGGGAATTGCAAGGGGGCAGAAGCAGTGGGGTGGGATGGTCTGGGGGGGAAAGCTGGGTCCTCACTGGGGTTGGAGGAAAGGCTTGGGGACCCATCCTGCTGGGGACCCATCCTGCTGGGTGCTGGCAGTGCTGTCTGTGCCCCCTCATTCCCCTGTAGTGCCTGTGTTGCCCCCCAGCACATCTGTGAGGGCAGGGAAACTGAGGCATGGGGTTGATGTTATGTATTTGTTCAGTATTTGTTCCCCACTCTGCTCCCTGGGCTGGTGCCAGGAGCACACACAATTCCAGGGATCCCTCTATCCCCCTCCCCATCCCAGCTCCATCCCCGTGGCTCTGGTGCCTTCCCAGCCAAATCTGCTGAGCAGACGGAAAAAAAAAGAAAAAGAGGGGAAAAAAAACCCACAAAAAAAACCAACACCCTACCCAGTAATATGAGGAAGAAATGTTGGTGTGTCCTGGGTGGATTAGTGAGACTCCTTGCTGGATTCCTCCGAAGGGAGGTGCTGCTGCTGGAAGCCGGCCACCAGCCGGGCCTGCCGCATTTTTCCTGGATTCTCTTGCCATTTGGGGACTGAACTTTGGTCTGAAAAAGAGGTGTTTTTAACTTGCTTGTGTCTGAGGGTTGTCTTGGCTTTGGGTAGCCTGGCTTTCTCCTGGCACTGAGTGATGTGGTGGGAGGTGAGGGCTGGACCCTCCATCCCCAGCTGGACCAGGAGGAGGAAGCAGAGAAGGACAGGCTTGTTCTGACGCCAAGAAAACCATTTCAGAAGGTTCCTCCTGCCTGTGGAGCAATGGGAATGGTGTGTCAGGACAATGGCAGCAGCGATGGAGACGTGGGCGAGCCAATCTGGTGTTGAGATCGCTTTGGAAAACAAGGATGAGTGTCTTGGGAAGGCCTGTAGCCCCAGCATGCAGGACCAGACACCACTGCCTTGGAAACAACCACTGAAGTGTGCAACATTCCCCTCTCTGGGGCTCATTTCCCTCCCTGCCAGCTGGGCAGCTGGCACAGGACGCTGCTGGGTCTTGTCTCTGGGTGCCACCTGGGCTGGGCTCAGCCTGGCAGGGTGCTGAGGTTCTGCTGGGGCTCTGCTGAGGTTCTCCTGAGATTCTCCTGAGGTTCTGCTGAGGTTCTGCTGAAGCTCTGCTGAGGTTCTGCCCAGCCCAGAACTCTGCTGAGGTTCTGCTGAGGCTCTGATGAGGCTCTGCTGAGGTTCTGCTGATGTTCTGCTGAGGTTCTGCTCAGCCCAGAGCTCTGGCCTCTGTGTGCCACCTGGGCTGGGCTCAGCCTGGCGGAGTGCTGAGGTTCTCCTGAGGCTCTGCTGAGGTTCTGCTGAGGTTCTGCTCAGCCCCGAGCTCTGAGGCACAGTTTTCATTGTTTATTGTAGGCTTGCTGGCCACAGTGGCTCTGCAGGGTGTCCCTCGCTTCCCCTGCTCGGGGACAGGGCCTGCCCAAGCCAGCAGGACAATCCGGGCTGTGTTTCCATCATTAAAACAAATAAAACAGACCCGTGCGTGGCGTTATTTACAGTGTGGGCTCGGGAAGAGTTGGGCTGGGATTGTTTCCTCGCAGAGTTTCTCCCCTTTGTGGCTCACACACGAGTTTGTTGTTGTTGGCTGCTCCCGAGGCCGCGGTCTCGCGTGCCGGGGCTGCTGCCGGCCCGAGCTGGACAGCTGGCATGGGGTGGGCAGGGATGGGATCTGCCTGGTGTGGGCATTGTGGGCATCCCTGGGAGCTGGCATGGGATGGGTAGAGCTGGGATCTGTCCATTGTGGGCAGCTGGTGAGCTGGCATGGGGTGGGCAGGACTGGGATCTGTCCGTTGTGGGCAGCTGGAGAGTTGGCATGGGGTGGGCAGGACTGGGATCTGTCCGTTGTGGGCAGCTGGAGAGTTGGCATGGGGTGGGCAGGACTGGGATCTGTCCATTGTGGGCAGCTGGAGAGTTGGCGTGGGGTGGGCAGGACTGGGATCTGTCCATTGTGGGAATCCCTGGAAGCTGGCATGGGCTGGGCAGGGCTGGTATCTGCCTGGCGTGGGAGTCCTGGAAAGGTGGCATGGGGTGGGCAGGGCTGGGATCTGTCCATTGTGGGCATCCTGGAGAACTGGTTTGGAGCATCCAGGAGTGTTTTGGAGTGCCCAGTGGCTTTGCCCATCGTGGGCATCCCATGGAGCAGGTGTGGAGTAGTGAGGCCTGGGCTCTGCCCACCTTGCTCCATGGCCCATCTGGGATTATCCATGGAAAGCCCTTTGGGAAGGGTGGATGTGCAGGCAGTGAGCGTGGAGCTTTTGTGAAGGACTGGGGCACAGCAAGGAGCTCTTTGGGGTTTCCTGCAGAGGGCTGGCAGGTGATTTTCCAGCTGGGACGAGCATCATGTGCTGGTTGTTGTTGCCTGCTGCCTGTTGGTCCCTGAGAGACCTGCGGGGTCTGAGCCCTGGCAGTGCCACAGCACCTGGCAGGATGGACAGGGCTGATGGGTGCCCCTACCCAGGGCTTTGTGCCAGTGTTGTCCTGGGGTGCAGAAGGGGGTGTGGAAGGGATGCAGCTGCAGCCCTGGGTGTTGCATGCCCCCAGCAGTGTTCGTGCAGCCTCAGGTGATGCTGGAAGGGACATCCCTCACTGAGGAGGGGGATATACCCACAGGGATGGGACGTGGATGTACAGCTGTTAAATTTTCACCCTGCTGCTTTGGCTGGGTACCAGCACAGCAAGGATGGGCTGCAGAGGAAGGTGGGCACCCCCCTGGTGCCAGGCTGCAGGCAGCCAGGTTCCCTGGGCAGCATATGGCACTAATCCAGTGCCAGATGGGAATTTGCTCCCAGGGCACACACAGCCAGCCAGCGCTCAGCCTGGTGGCCACATCCCTGCAGGGACAGCCCCAGAGCCACCCCTGGGAGGGTGGGCAGGGTGGCAGGGCTGGATGGCCTCGTGTAGCCATGCAGGGACACCCAGGGGACACTGGTGGTGCTGCCTGGGCACAGGGACAGCCAGCTGGGCGTGGGTTCTGCATACACACAGCTGGCTGAGCACACCAGCCCCTGCCTAGCAGGGCAGGCCTTAAAGCTGGGCTTAGGAGGTCAAAATCTGGCTAATGAGTTAATGGCAATTAATTAACTGCAGGGCACTTTGCAGATATTAACTAATTGCTGTGCTGTGAGCGCGGTCTGTGCCATTGCCCCACCTGGCAGGCTGAGGTGTGGAGCAGCTGGAGGTGAGGTAACAGCAGGGCTGTGGCTCCAGCCAGGGCTGATTCTGCTCCTCTTGGTGTGGTGAGCCGTCACCAGGGGCTGCAGGAACAGCAGGCACCATTCAACCTTAAATTAATTGTGCTGGGGTGCATTGGTATTTGGTGGATTTTTTTCTTTCTTTTTTTTTTTTTTTATTATTAATGCATAATTTATGATGAGAAAAAATGAAAAAATAATTAAAGTCTGAAGATGCCACCACAGATCCCTCTCTGTTTTTCCTGTGCAAGCTCTGTGCACCCACAGCCTTTGGAACCTGAGCATCTCTCTGAGCTCTGTCCCCGTGAGCGTTTTAGGGGGAGGCAGCCGAAGCCACGATGTTCTGGTACCCACCACCCACACAGGCAGCCTTGTGTCTGCTGGCTCTTCACTCGGCTCCCCAGGAGCTGCTGCAGCATCTGAGCATCCACAGCACAGTGAGATTTACAGAGAGGAGCCCTCCAGGAGCTCCTCGCTTGGTGCAGGAGATGGTTTGGTGCAGGTGCAGCTATTTTAAAATCCCTCTGGACAGAGTGGTTTGGCCCTCCTGCAATTTCTGTTTGTTTGTTTGTTTACTCCTTTTGGCAGCTGAGGAGTTTGTAGAAATGACTCAAACGTTCAATTTATTTTGTCAGCTTTTAGGGAAGGGATTAAATCTCAGAGCCCTATTGTGCGAGCAGATCTAATTTTAGGCATGTGAGCTTAAAATAGAAGAGAGGCAAAAAAAAGCGCAATAATTAGGAGTTTTTCCCTGGGCCAAGGGAAAACAGGCTGTGAGGTGGCCCCAAGGAAGAGATGTGGCTGCCCACAGCCAAAGTCAACGCTTTGGGAGGTGGCTGGAGCTGCTTCTGGCTGGCACTGGGAAAGAGCACAGCAGAGAGGTGTGGGCACAAGGTGAGGATCAATGCCCTGGTCTGATGGCACCTGGAAAGGGCACAGCAGAGAGGTGTGGGGACAAGGTGAGGATTAACCCCCTGGTCTGGTGGCACAGGGGTATTTTGGAGCTTGGCCAGGCTGGTGGGCATGCATGGTGGGCCTGGTTGCTCATCCCACCCTGGTGCAGCTCCTGATGGAATTCCTGGCCAGGCAAGGTGGGTCTTGTGTCCACAGCCCCCATGGCCATGTCCCCCTATGCAGGAGGTGACCCTGGCTGGTCTCAGCATCCTTCCTCATCAGCATGACAGAGTAGAGTGTCCCTGTGATGGGGGACACAGAGGCCAGGTCCCATTTCATGAGACTCATCATCTCATGAGCAAATATTCTGGTGCTATTAAAATGCTTGGGATTTTCTGGCGAATCAAAACTCTCCTAAGCAGTGCCAAGAACAATTCAGCAGCCTCCAAAACCAGCTTTCCCTGAGGATTACTTGTTCCTCGTGCCAGGATGATTGATGAGGATGGGTAGGTCCAGGTGACTCAGTCCAGTGTGACCCGACGGTCTCATCCCCACAGCCCGGCAGGGACTGTGCCATGGGATCCCTGCTGCCCATCACAGCCTGACAGCTTGCAGGGCATCTCAGAAACATCCCAGGAGCTTGTCAGCACTGTGTAATCTCCTCTCTCCCTCCTCCCCAGGAAATTTCTTGCAAAGGTGTTGACAAAGTCAGAGGATGCAGGGGCAGCTCGTGGTCAGCTCTGTCTCCCCGAGCACCCACCAAACCTTCCTGCCTCTGTCAGAGCCTCTCCTCACCTCTGGCAGCCTTGGAGAGGATGGAAACTGCTCCTAATGACAGAGCAGGAATAATTCTTGCTGTTACCTTGATAACAAAACCAGAGAACTCTGCCAGCTCCCTTTAAACTGCCAGCAGGAGCAAAAATACTAAATGTGTTTAGGAGAAGCTTCAATCTCTGGGTGTTTTTGGGAGAGAAAAAACATCCACAAGACTGTTTGCTTTTGCTTGAAACCTCTTTTGTGATGGCTCTGTGACTTTGGACAGCTCAGGCTGTAGGTGGATGTTTGTGCTTGGAGATGTTTTTCCATATGCTCCTCATAGCTCTGCTCAGGGATTTTGCACATGGGCTGCAGGAGAGAGGTAGGCTGCTCTAATATCATATGATAATGTGAAATTAGCTCCACTTTACATAAATTGAGACACCCAGGCGCTTCTAGGGCTGGGTAGGGTGTGCTGGGGGTTCCTGCCCTCCTTCCCCTCTGCTGGGAAGGGAGGCAGCAGGATCCTGGATCTCTCTTAGGCTCTGCTCTCTCCTAATCCACTGCCAGCTGAGGGTGAATTCCAACCCGTGGTGGAAATTTAGGTCAAAGGTGCTTTTAGTTCAGAGGAATATGATCAAATTAGGGCCTTTTGTGTTTGCATGTGTTGCTTTGGTGTTTTTTTTCTGCAGGGACTTGCGTAGGCAGGGCTGCAGGAAGGGCTTGGCACAGACATGGGCAGATCCTGAGCATCTGTAAATCAGGGCAGCACTGCCTGTGCCTGTGGCAGGGCTGGAATTTCAGCTGGAAAGGTCACAACTGGTCCAGAGTTGGTTTTCAGCCAGGGATGTGTTTCTGGCCCTGTCTGGAAGGGAAGGGAGAGGTGTGGGCACAGCTGGCAGAGCCCCTGAGCCTGTGGTGTTTCCCTGAGCCCACCCCGAGGGAGGGTTGGCTCAGGGATTTCCCTGAGGCCTGGGAGGTGGAGGGATTAAAATGTCATCCCTTGGGAAAAGCAAAGTCACCGTGCTGGTTGTGAGCTGGGGAGGTTTGCACCAAAGCCTCTGCAGTCCTGGGAATGGAGGAATTCCCTCCATCCTTCATCCCCTTGCGATCCTGCATCCCACTGCCATCCTTCATCCCACTGCCATTCTGCATCTCTTTCCTTCATCCCATTGCTCTCCTGATCCCCATTTCCCTCCTGGTGCCCATTTCCCTCCTGTTTCCCGTTGCCCTCATGGTTCCCACTGCCCTCCTCTTTCCCATTTCCCTCCTGGCCCCCATTTCCCCCCTGATCCCCATTTCCCCCCTGATCCCCATTTCCCTCCTGATTCCCATTTCCCTCCTGGCCCCCATTTCCCCCCTGATCCCCATTTCCCTCCTGTCTCCCGTTTCCCCCCCGATCCCCATTTCCCCCCTGATGCCCCTCTGCCCTCCTGCCCTTTCTGTGCAGTTCTCCCTCGTGGTCAGGAGCAGGGGAGGAAGAGGCAGCTACGTGGCGACTTCTCACTGTAAACACCCTAAACCCCCAACTTCTCTGGTTGGTTTTTGTGCTTGCTTCTCTTCTGAAGAAAGCCATGAGTTGGCATTGCTGTCTGAGGCACAGCAGCCTCCTGAAACCTGTTAGTTTTCATTCTGACATTAACACAAGGTCTAAAACAAGCGCTGCAATTTCCAGGCCCGTTTGCGATTAGCGATAGGCAGGAGTGAACCATTCAGCCTTAAATTAATTGTGCTGGGGTGCGTTGGTATTTGGTGGATTTTTTTTCTTTCTTTTTTCTTTTTTTTTTTTATTATTGATGCATAATGTATGATGAGAAAAAGTGAAAAAAAAAATAATTAAAGTCTGAAGAGCGCTGCATGGATTCATTCATTATGAAATCTGGGTCAGCAGCCGGAGAAGGAAAACAAGGAAGGGGGGGCTGCTGGAGTGGAAAAACAGGACTTGAGAAGCGCTGCAGGCACGGCAGGAATGCGAGAAAGGCCCTTTGCAGGCAGCCTGGGAAATCCGAACTCGCATCGCGGCTGCCCCCCGAGGAGGAGCCGGGAAGGGGAGGGGGATGCTGGGGAGGGGATTCCCTCTCCCGGCTGCTCCTGGTGCTCCCGCAGCCCGGGGAGGGGGCAGAGCTGCTCTGCTGAGCCAGCAAATCCTGCCGGGGGATGGGAGTGCCTGGAGGGGCGGAAAGGGATGGCATGGGGATGGGGGTTTGGTGCAGAGTGATCCCAAAGGGATGAGCTGGGATTGGGGTTTGGTAGTGTGATCCCAAAGGGGATTGGGGTTTGGTGCAGTGTGACCCCAAAGGGGATTGGGGTTTGGTGCAGTGTGACCCCAAAGGGATGAGCTGGGAATTGAGGTTTGGGGTGTGGTGCAGTGTGATCCCAAAGGGATGGGATGGGGGGATTGAGGTTTGGTGCATGTGATCCCAAAGGGCTGAGCTGGGGTTTGGGGCTCAGCAGTGTGATCCCAAAGGGCTGTGCTGGGATTTGGTCCAGTGTGATCCCAAAGGGAATTGGGGTTTGGGGTTTGGTGCAGTGTGATCCCAAAGGGCTGAGCAGGGCATTGGGATTTGGTACAGTGTGATCCTAAAGGGCCGAGCTGGGGTTTGGGGTTTGGGACAGTGTGATCCCAAAGGACTGGGATGGGGATTTGGTACAGTGTGATCCTAAAGGGATGAGCTTGGAATTGGGGATTGGGGTTTGGTACAGTGTGATCCCGAAGGGCTGGGATGGGGTTTGGTGTTTGGTACAGTGTGATCTCAAAGGGATGAGCCTGGCATTGGGGCTTGGTAAAGTGTGATCCCAAAGGGAAGTGGGGTTTGGTGCAGAGTGATCCCAAAGGGATCTGCTGGGGATTGGGGTTTGGGGTTTGGCAGTGTGATCCCAAAGGGCTGATCCTGGCATTGGGGTTTGGTACAGTGTGATCCTAAAGGGAAGTGGGGTTTGGTGTGGTGTGATCCCAAAGGGATGAGCTGGGGTTTGGGGTTTGGGGTTTGGGGATTGGTACAGTGTGATCCCAAAAGGCTGAGCTGGCTCAGAGCATCCCTGTGCCACGAGATCCCTGTGCTGTGACAACCCTGTGCCATCGTATCTCTGTGCCACGAGTATCCCTGAGCACATTGCTCAGATTTTGGGATTTCAGCCCTTGCCTAGGATGCAGCTAATTGAATTGCAAAGAGTGTGGTTGAAACTTGGAGCCCTCCCCGCTGGCAGGAAGCACAGAGATTTCAAACCGTGCTTTTGTGCTGCTTTGGGAGAAAAAGACAGGATTTTTGGAATTTAATTGCAAGATGGAAATTCTCCTCCTTCCTCTTGCTCCTTTCACAGGAAATACGGCCCAAATTGATCAGACTTCACAAACAATCAGCGTTCATCCTTGGGAAACGTTCCATCATTGGAGCATTCATCCTTGGGAAATAATTTTCTGACCCAGTCACATTAAGTGCTCTTCTGAGCAAGCACTCTCCATCCCAGTCCCCAGCAGGATGGAATCCTGATCCCAGCAGGAGCTTTTGGGCTTTCTTAGAGCAAATATTAATCCAGGCAGTGTCAGGAGACCCTTCCTCTTGTTTTAGCCCACTGAGCAGCCACAGGATTGCGGTGCTGCTCCAGGGGAAGCCCTTTGCTCTGGCTTGTGCACACACTGGGTTTTATCCCTGCTCCAGAAATCCCTTCCCTGCTCTCCTGCAGATCCTCCTGCATCATGTGGGAGCCATAAATAAAAGGCTGTTGAATTTAGCACTGCTGTGTAGCAGCAGTGAGGATGATACAGTCCTACAGGATGGGATGGGTGTGAGGATGGATTTAAACCTGCACTGATTGATCCCCCAGCTGCTGCTGTGCACATGGACCTGCCTTTCCCTCCCAGGGAACTTCCTGAGGCAGATCCAGCTCCATGGTGGTGACACAAACAGAGCTGTTGAACGCTTGGAGGTCCCTGCAGGGTCTGGATCTATAACTAACAGCCACTGGTGCTGCCTGTGGCACGCACTGGGTGTCCAGGAATGCACCCAGCCCTCCTTCCCTGGGCAGCAGCATCTCCAGCTGTCACAGTTCCCCTCCAGGATCTGGTTTCCAGCCTGATTTAGTTGCAGGCTGTGCGGAAAGAGCTGCTTTGGGATGGGGAGTGCCAGGGAGAAATGGTTAAACTGGAGGTGCCAGGTTTAACCAGGGTGTTTTCCCACAGGGTGAACGGTGGGGGAACACAGAACTCGTGTTGAGTTGGAAGTAACAAGGCTCCTGATTTTCCTGTGTGATTTAATAAAAATGTAAATTGACTTGGGGTGGATGACTCACCCTGGAGGGTGGTGTCGATCAAGATTAATTGGTGGCTGTGTGGAACCAGTTGGGCTTTGTTCCCAAAGCAGCTGGAATGGTTCCATGGGGATGGTGGGGCACTGCTCTGGCCCTTGGGCTCCCAGGTTCCTGCTGAGCCCCTCATCCCCTTTGGCCCCAGCATTTTGGGGCAGGGAATGGAGGGCAAAGCCGTGGTGGCTTTATGCAGTGTTGGTGGATGTATCCCATTGGGAACCCCTGAAAACTGTCCTGGTGCCAACAGAGAGAGTGATCCCTGCCCAGGACTCGGTGTGGGGCAGGATTTGGCCCCATAGCAGGAGGGTCTTCATCCTCCTTCTCCTTCCAGGGTGGGTGAAAGCCTGCCAGGACACTGCACTCTGACCCCAGTCCAGCTCTGGACACTAATGGATTACAAATAACAATAATAAATGACAGGAGATGGGATAATCTACCTACTGTAATGTTGTATTACCGTGGCTGTTAGTTATAGATTAATGCATAATTGCATTACATTGGCTACATATGCATAAAGCTCGTGCTGCAGGGCCTTGGCCAGCCTTTAACTCTCTGTGGTTCGCAAGGAAACTTCAGGGCTTTGATCCCACACATCCCAAGGCTTCTCCTGTGGTTTTGCAAGCCAGGAGCATCTCTGGTGCCTCTGTGTGCTGCTGGAGCTGCTGGAGCACCATCCCCATCTCCCCAGGATGCACTGCAGGGATACAGGGGATTCTGGGCATAAGGGATTTGTACATTTTGCACCAGCAGGTGAGGGAAAAGTGGGAAATAAAGCCCTCTGCACCCCCATCCCTTTGGTCTCACACCTGGGCAGCACAAGGCAGGGCTGGAGCATCATCCCCATCTCCCTGGGATGCACTGCAGGGATACAGGGAATACTGGGCACAAGGGATTTGTGCATTTTGCACCAGCAGGTGAGGGAAAAGTGGGAAATAAAGCCGCCTGCACCCGCCTCACACCTGAGCAGCTTCAGGCAGGGCTGTGAGGGCTCCCCAGCAGATCCTTGGCGTGACCAAGACCCAGTTCTGTCGGGAGTAATGAAGTGAGAGCCCTTCCCTTCAGTTATTTTTAATGTGGTTCTGCTCAGGCTGGGCTAAATCCGAAGGAGCTGCCTCTTGTTTGCAGAGCCTCCCCCTGTGCTGCCGGATTGCTGGGCTCAGGGTGAATTACTCTCTGCTCTGAGGCTGCATGGACTCAGATCTGTTTGGTTTTGGGCTTGCCTCGCTCTGATGAGATGATTTTCTCAATGTTGTGACCAGAGTTAAAGGTTTGGGGACCCTCATTGGTGCCTGTGTTGGGGCTGAAGTGTGGAGCAGGCAGGGAGAAGGGAGTTTCACCCTTCCAGGGGGATTTTCCTGCTTAGGAGGATGCTCTGAGGGCTCTGTCCCTGCCCTGGCTTTAGCAGCCCCACTTGCTCTGCTTATTCCTGGGGACATTGATGTGCTCTTCACTTGTCCCATCCTGTGGGAGGAATGGGAGCTGGGAATTCCTTCCCTGCCCCCCTTCCAATCCCATCCCATCCCTTCCCATCCCAGCACAGCCCTCCCTGCCGTCCTGCCTTTAATTTTTGCTCCCTCTCTCCCCTCTCCTCCCGAGAGCGCGAGAAGCAGAGGCAGGAAACGTGGGCTGCTGCCAGATGGCTCGAAATGCAGCATCTGTAATACTTTATCAGAAGAAATTACGGCCCAATCACTCTCCCTGATTAAACAGCCTGGCCAGATCCTCCACGAGCCAGCTGGACAGCCTCACCCTCTCACAACAGGAGGGGAAGAAGCTGCGGGAGCAGGGGACGTGGGGAAGCCACAGGAGCAGGGGACGTGGGGAGGATGGTGGCAGAGGGAGGCTTGGATGGACAAGGGTTTGGATTGGATTGGATTGGATTGGATTGGATTGGACCCCCCAGCAGCTTGGTGGGTGTGTTGCCATCTCCCTGGGCTCATCCTGTGTGGTGCCAGCTCCTGCTCTTTGCTTCCCATGGGGTATGGAGGTGAGCAGCCCTCCCTCGGAGAGCGAGGGAGAAGTTGATGTTTCCCTTCTTGTTGGTTTTCTAAATTTTGGAAAAACAGCACAGCCATGCCAAGCCACCCTGTGGGCTGCTGCTGTTTTGCTTTTGGAAGTTGTTGTGAGCAGGCAGACGGTGAGGGATGCTCCAAACCTGGGGTTGGCTGGAGCATCCCCCCATCCCCGCACCCCTCAGGCTGGGGATGCTGTAGAGGCACCTGGAAAAAGGGAGCGGGCAAGGAGGGAAACTGAGGCAGGGCGGAGGGTGCCTCTAGGACCTGGGAGGTCATCTGGAATGCTAGTGAGAGTTAGCTCCAGAGTTTAAGCCTGTGAGCAACCTGTCCTCTGGCTCACCCTGCCCTCGTGCTTGTTGTGAGCGCGGTGGCCAAGGCGCGGTGCTGCCGCTTTCACTGGGCTTGGCGTGCGCACGGCTCTGCCATGAGCTCACCCCGGCTGCCTGGCAAAACCCGGTGGCCTGATGCCACTAATTTCCACTCGTGCTGGTGCAAAAATCTTCTCCTGCTGGCGTGAGCAGGGGCTGCTTTCCCAGAGTGCTGCGTGCAGGGTGGGGAGAGGGGGACGCGCCGCCTCGCGCAGGAATTTTTTCTGTTTTCTTCCCTGCTCTGCTTGAAGTGGTGACCAGATTTTTTCCTAAATGGAAAACAGGAGGAATCTGTGCTCTGGAGTGCGTGGAGTTAGCTGTTGGATGTAGGGAGTTTGTGGATGAAGCAGATGAAAAAGGGGAGGAAGGTGTTGAGTGTGTGCACGCGAGAGGGGAGATCCGGTGTCTGAACGTGGCCTGATGTGGGATGCTTTTGGCCTGAGCTGTCCTGCATCCCCATCCCACATCCCTGTGCCTGCCCATCTGGGCTGGGATGGACATGCAACAGGGATTTCTGCAGGCCCACAGGCACCCAGGCAGTTTTGGAACCCCTCTCAGGCACAGATATGCTTTTCCCTGTCATCCTTCTGCCCTTGGTGGGGGAGAAATGCTGGGCTCAGGCAAAACAGCAAAAAACCCACATTTTCCACTCAACTCCAGTGGGATTTAACTGCAAGGATGCAAGTGGAGCAGGGCTTGGGGTCTCCCAATCTCCTGGGGCTTAGGAAGGCACGCAGCCATGGGATCCTGCATGAGGAGGATGGAGGAGCAGCTTCCCTGGATGCTGGAGCCTTCCTCCCTCACCAGCCTCCCGGGGGCCTGGGCAGGAGGAGGGGAACTGTACACCTGGAGAAACATTATCCCTTCCCTTGCCCGTAAATATTTTATGAGCAGATTAAAAATTGAAGCCAAAATGAGCTCTGCCATCAGAAGAAACCGGCTCGGTTTCAAGTTCTGTTTAAGTATTTTTCTTTATAATGTAGCTGTGTCAATTAGAAAATGACATTGCTATTTAAAATGCTGTTCCGTAGCCCTCTTTAATTAAGGCAGCGATATAATACCAATCTGCTCTCATTAATGAATTTTTAACAATCAAAATGAGAGCTGAATGACGCACAGTTGGATTTGCAGCGCGGGTGTTTTCTCTGACGGCGCCGTTAAAGGAGCAGCGGCTGCACAGGGGGAGAGGCTGCTCCTCCTCGGCCTCAGCAGCTGGAGAAGCATCTCAGCTGCTGCTTGGTGGGTTTGGAAGGGTTTCATCCCTCTGTTGGCCTTGAAAAATTGTCCTGGAAGGGGGAAAATCCTTCTAAGGCTGGTGGTGGCTTTGTGGGAGCGCTGGGAAAAAGCAAAGATGCCAAAAGTCCCGAGCAGAGACACAACTGAAAGTAGAGATGGGAGTGGGGTTGTGAGCCCAGCAGGCACCTCAGGGTCACATCCTTCCTGCTGCACCGTGTCCTCACTGCTCAGACTCTCTGGGCATCTGTGGATCCCATCCCTGGATCCCATCCCTGGCCCAGTTTTCCCTGGAGATCCCAAAATGTCTTTTGCTGTGGCAGCAAAGTGCGTGATGCAGTGCCTTCCCACCCCAAAAAAATCCCTAATTTCAGCCCTTTTCCCCACAAATGTTCCTATTTTTGTTTTGACAAGGCAGGGTATGTTAAAGATGCTCCTGCACCTCAGCTCGTGCTGATTGTCTCCCATTGCTGGATCAGGAAGCCTTTTTTCCCAGTGGTTATTATCTGGGGTTGCTGGAGGAGCTCTTTCCCCTCTGCTTCTTCCTTCAAGGTGGCAAAACAAAACCAGGAGTTTGTTTGAATTATAAAAAAATTAACCAGGCGTGAAAAGCTTAAGCGTAATCATTTCCGTGGCCTGCTTTGATTTGAGTTGAGATGATTTGTTTGCTCTCTCATCCTTCCTCCCTGTTTCCTCTTCAGCACCCACTCCTTGCTCTGGCCTTTCCCTGACAGTTTGGGTATTTTAGGAGCAGTGGGGACAATTTGGGTGTTCGTGGAGCAGCATCCCTGGGATGCTGGTGGAGCAGGGGAGCTGTAGGCTGGATCAATCCAGTGCTCAAACCCAGCATCTGAGAGAATCTGGGCTGGGATGGACGTGCAACAGGGATTTCTGCAAATCCCGTCCTTCTTCTGGTGTCCCCTTGCTTGCCTGGGCTATGGTGACACTCCAGGTGAGCCACACCTTTGTAATTGTCACCAAAGTTTTGCTTTCAAATATTTTTGTGTGGAGCTGGAGTGACCAGCCCAGAGGGGCTGGAGCTTCCCCCACCTCCCTCCCTGTGCCAGAGAGTTGAGTGAGTGGGTTGAGGTTTCCTGGCTGGCTTTTTGTTGCCATAGGGAAGAGAATTGAAGCCTGGAAACCATCCTGTGGGTGCAGGGAGGAAGTGTCAATGTCTAGGAAAACAAGGAGAAAATAGCAGCGGCAGCAGGAGCCAGGACAAACCCTCCTGGAAGATGGGAAAGGCCAACAGGGTCGTGCCTGGGGTGCTGTTTGTCCTTCCTGGCACTGCTGGCACTCAGGGATGCCAGCCAGCAAAGCCACGGCCCAGGAGCTCCGGCTCCATTCTCTTCCTGCAGGGCAGGGGGAGACCAGAATGTGTTCAATGAGGGAATTTGGAATTGTGTTCTCTGCTCTGATTGCAAGAGGAGGAGAGAGAGAGATGCAAGGGCGGCTTTGAGCTCTTGCCCAGGAATAGCCAGGGATCTGCTGGGAGGCTTGCATCCCATCCCATCCCATCCCATCCCATCCCATCCCATCCCATCCCATCCCATCCCATCCCATCCCATCCCATCCCATCCCATCCCATCCCATCCCACTGCTGATAATTTTGGAGCTGAATCATCTGCATTTCTGCTGCTCCCCAGACAGCGTCAGGACTACGCGTCCCCAGGGTGTCACAGGCACATTTCTGTGGGTTGACAATGGATCTGATTAAGAAAAAGAACAACCCAAATGACATCTAAAGCCGCCAGCCTTGAAGTCTGCGCTCCTGTTGCTCATTCCCATTCAGACTCTCCTAGGGACGAGCGTGGCCGTGGCTGTGCAGCAGGACTGGAGCCAGGGATGAGTAAAACCCGAGGAGAGGAGGAGGAGGGGTGGGAGCTGCGCTTTGGAGTGGTTTGGCTTCAGCCTGGGCGTGGGGGTGGCAGGATGAGGCCGGGAAAGGCTCCTGTGCTGCAGGGCAGGGAGCAGGTGGAGCTGCACTGTCACAGCCCCTGGCCACCAGCTCAGGTGAGTGTGGGGTCACTGTGACCCTGAGCCAGCTCAGGGGGGTGTGGGGTCACTGTGACCCTGAGCCAGCTCAGGGGGGTCAGCTGGCGGTCACAGGGCCTGTCCCCTGTGGTCCTGCACTGTCACAGCCAGGGCAGGTGTGCCCAGGCAGGGCATCCCCTGCTGTGGCTGTGCTGAGCATCACTGAGAGATATCCTGAGCATCACTGAGAGATATCCTGAGCATCACTGAGAGATATCCTGAACATCACACAGAGATATCCTGAGCATCACTGAGAGATATCCTGAACATCACACAGAGATATCCTGAGCATCACACAGAGATATCCTGAACATCACACAGAGATATCCTGAGCATCACACAGAGATATCCTGAGCATCCATCAGAGATGTCCTGAGCATCACTCAGAGATATCCTGAGCATCACTGAGAGATATCCTGAACATCACACAGAGATATCCTGAGCATCACACAGAGATATCCTGAGCATCACACAGAGATATCCTGAGCATCACTGAGAGATATCCTGAACATCACTGAGAGATATCCTGAGCATCCATCAGAGATGTCCTGAGCATCCATCAGAGATATCCTGAGCATCACTGAGAGATATCCTGAACATCACACAGAGATATCCTGAGCATCACACAGAGATATCCTGAGCATCACACAGAGATATCCTGAGCATCACTGAGAGATATCCTGAGCATCCATCAGAGATGTCCTGAGCATCACTGAGAGATATCCTGAGCATCCATCAGGGCTGTGCTGAGCATCACTCAGAGATATCCTGAGCATCACTCAGAGATGTCCTGAGCATCACTCAGGGCTGTCCTGAGCATCACTCAGAGATATCCTGAGCATCCATCAGGGCTGTGATGAGCATCCATCAGAGATATCCTGAGCATCCATCGGGGCTGTCCTGAGCATCACCCTGAGATATCTGAGCATCACTCAGAGACATCCTGAGCATCACTCAGAGCAGTTCCAGCATCCATCAGAGCTGTTCCAGCATCCACCAGAGCTGGTTACCATGAGCATTGCACCACCCAGCCCAATCCTTGAGGCACAGGGTGCTCACCTGCCCTGCTGAGCACCTTCCTGGGCAGGGACACTTCAGGGGCAGTTTAACCCATCCTTCCCCGGCAGCAGCAGCAGCAGCAGGAGAGGAGAGGCTGGATGGAGCTGCTGATGCTCAGCCCTGCAGGAAGCAGAGCTCTGGCTGCTCCCCAGCAGGCGTGGGGGGACACATTTCTCAGAGCCTTTTGAGAAATGCCTTTTGTCACCCAGCCTGGTGTCAGGCGCTGGCCACGGGGCGTCCTCTGTCACATCTGGTGCTGCCACTGGAGGGATGGCAGCTCTGAGCCTTCTGCTCCTGCAGGGGGAAAGGGAGGGAAGGTTAAACCAGAGGAGCTGTGAGAGTGCAAATTGATTTTTAAGGGAGCCTTGCAGGGGAGCTCCCCAACATTGCTGTGGCTCTGCAGTGCTGCTGTCCCCAAAATGCCACTGCCAGCCCTGCTGGGTGGGCAGAGAGCTGGGTGTTTGTCACCTGTAATCTGTCCTGTGCCCAGGACGTGCCAGCTCATGGCTGGGATTGTCACCAGAGTTTCACTGGGGCGTGGGAACTCCCTGGTGCCAGGCTTTTGGGTGGTTGAGCTGGCACACTGCTGTGCCCCACACCAGCTTGTTTGTCCTTTTGTCACCTTCCCACCTCAGAAGTCCTTTTATTCTTCCTCCCCATTGGTTTTTTGTCCCTGCAGCTCCGGTGGCAGAGGCACCTGGGGGTCTGGGACAGAGCTGGCTCAGCCCAGGGGACCCTGCAGCTCCCCCTCCATCCTCTCACACCTGCTCTCTCCCAGCCAACAAGAGTTTCATTAACGTACTAATTAGGGTTAAGGCACTAATTAGAGTGTCTGTGCCGTGTCCTTGGGAAGGCAGCTTGGCTCCTGGGTGCTAATGGAGCTGCTGTCACAACAAACAGCAGGCACACGTGCTGCTCCTCACCCAGCCCAGCCCAGCCCAGCCAGCATCCCGGGATTCTCCTGCCCACACCATGCAGCAGGAGCTGGCAGCATTCTCTGTCCCTGTGTCCCGTGTTTAAGGGGTGCTTTTGAGTATATTTTCTATTATTTAATATATTTTAGTAGTAAATTTTCTGCTAAGTGGGGCTTTGGAAGGTGAGACATGGTTTGTGAAGTCTGGAGGAATTCAGTGAAGTTTGATCTCCCCGCAGAGGGCTGCAGTATTTTTAATACCTCTTCTGCTCAACCTTCCCCTTCAAAATACCATTTTTCCCTGTAAAAATAGACCAGCATGGCCAAACAGCCCCCAGATGACACTCAGAGCTCGCTCTGAGCTCAGAAGAAGCCTTGCAGCTGGCCAGCAAACCCATTTTCCCCTTTTTCTTTGGACTCTTGAAAAACCTGGCGGTTTGGGGCTTTGTTTTAACCCCTTCATTTCCATGCTGGGGAATCCAGGAGCCCCTTCAGGGAAGCTGCAGGCAGGATTTCTGTGTGCTGCATGGCACTCTCCGTGTCTGAGCAGCGTGTTCCTGTGTTGTCATGAAACAGAAGAGCAGGATAATTAAATTGCCCTTTTCCCAGCAAAAACGTTCCCGGGCTGTGGCCGCCTGCCAGGCTCACATGCCTG